>NC_042618.1:200808406-201117163 GCF_901001135.1 Rhinatrema bivittatum | reverse complement strand
TGCATGGGTTCCTCTGCTGTGGCTCCAGCAGAAGAGGGGCCTTCTGTCGGCGAAGAGTAGTGCCGGGAGTGATGGAAGGTAGCCGGGCATCTCCTGGAAACCTGCAATTCCCGGTTCCGCTCTTGGAATTGACAGTCTATCCTGCCGGCAAGGTCTATGAGAGCGTCCAGAGAGGGAGGAAGCTGACGAACCGCCAGATCATCCTTAATTCGGGCTGCCAAGCCATCCAAGAAGATGGAACGAAGACAGTCCTCGCCCCAGTGAAGTTCTGAGGCCAAGGTCCAAAATTCAATGACAAATCGAAGAAGGAACGAGTGCCCTGGCGGATATGAAGGAGATCTGAGCCAGAGGAAGTCTGTCAACCTGGATCATTGAATATCTGGAAGAGATCCAAGAAGCCCCGAAGATTCCATAGGATGGGATCCAACCATTCCTACAAAGGAGAGGCCCATGCTAAAGGCCTTGCCATCCAAGAGCGAGAGGATGTATGTGGTCTTAGTAGCATCATCTGGAAACAGTACAGATTGAAGACAGAAGTGCATGTTGCACTGATTCTGAAAACCCCGGCAGAGTTGGGGGTCCCTGGAGTAGAGGGGAAGAACCGGAAACGGTATGATGGGGCTCGTAGTGGGTGCAGGGACCATAAAACCTGGAGCAGGAGGAATCGGTGTGCCTGCCAAGACTGTGGAATCATGACTAGTGCTAAGACGTTACATGGAAGCTGCTAGCGCTTCCAGGACCTTCTGTTGCTCCAGAATCTTCTGGGCCAAGCCCAGAATGACCTGTAGGGCAGATGCCTTCGCTGGGTCCATGGACTTGGCAAACCGTTAAGCTGGTGGACCCTTGGACCGAGGGGGAGTTGAGACCACCTGTGGGGAGGATCCCCACAGGTTCCCTCCGTCGGTAGGCGAGGCAGCTGGAGCTTCACCACTACCAGCCCGCGTTCCCCTCAGGTTGAGCCCTCGGGTGCCGGGGCCAGCTGGATTTACATGGGGCTTCTGCAAAGACGGAAGCCCAGAAGAGAGGCAGGCAGTGTAGCTCGTAGTTGATACCCAGGCAAGGGTCGTGGCAGGTGGCATAGCTTGTAGTCAGTATCCAGGCAAGGGTCGTGGCTCATAGTTGGCATCCAGGCAAGGATCATGGCAGGTGGCGTAGCTCATAGACAGTATCCAGGCAGGGTCTGGGCAGGCAGTGTAGCTCATGTTCAAGTCTGGTCCGAAGTCAAAGCCGAAGACAAGCAGAAGCGACAAAGAGGGCAGGAACAAAGGAGGAACTCAGGAACTTATGCAGGTGGCAGGAAGGGAGGAGACCTGTTGCCAAGGCAAAGGCTGGAAGCAGGATCCAGCCTTATATACTGTCCCAGGGGTGATGTCATCTGAGAGGGCTGGAAGCATATTCCTGCCGCGGGCCCTTTAAAAGGCTGAGGAAGGCAAGCGTGCGTGCCTAGAGGGATGTCCTTCATTGAAGGAGCATGGCTGTGTCCGAGCCACGGGAAGAGATGGGCCGGCAGTGTCAGTGGGGCTCATGTCGGGATGGTGGACCGCAGTGAAAGGCAGCACTGAGCGTCGGCAGCGGCTTCCTGCCATTGCCAAAGAACCCAGGCCTGATCCCGCCATGGAGCGACGTCTGGTAAGGGAAGCTGGTCGCGGGACTTCACGGCCGGCAAGTGCAACAACCAGTTTAGTGTCCAGTGTGTTTTTGCTGCATAGTGATAATGGTGCTCATCGCTGCTGTATACAATAACTTTATTCTGGGAAATAATTACATGCAATGTACAGGGTCTAGAAGAATTAACTTCTCCCTGCTCATGGAATCCTGACCACTCAGGGAAACTGTAGCATAAATACTATGAGTGAGATATGGTCTCTGGGACCTTATATCCGGGACTACCAACCCAGGGGTTACATATATAGTATTTACAAGGTATGAAAAGTAATAAAATCTCCACTAAATCACTTGTTGTGGGCCTGGCAGTTTCCTCCTATATGTATATGCTTTCGTCTTAATCAGAATTGGCCTTTGTTAGGCTACAGTGTCATCAGCCTTCATGCACAACTATCCAAGGATTCTTTTCACATATTTTATCTCCCCCTCTCAATTCACTCCAGTCATTGTAATGACAGACTATGGCTGTAGGAAGTGCAACTGGGCTTCTTCTGGAACTCTGCAATCATGGGCCTTAAATCCGGCCATAGTGCATGATGACTGATGTGCCTTCTAACCCCTCCATCCAGAGACTGTGAGTGCGACCTCTGCAGCATTCCCAGTCTTAGCTGACTTGGGAAGCAGAAGACTTGACCTGGGAATCAACCAGGTCTTCTGCATGGCTTTACTGAGCCGCTGGGCTTCTAAGATCAGTTTGAAATGCTAGCATTTAGGGCTTTGTTTTCTAACCATATCTCCCATAGACACAAACAGGAGAAAATGTTTAGTACATAGGCTCCAAAGTCTTAAAGTGGCTTTCCAATAACCTTCGGAGCAGCCATAGTACGGTCAACGTCACAAATTAACCCTCTCTGAATCCAATTGGTCTATATGGGCTGTCACATGACAAATAATCCTATCATAACCCCCTTCCCTGTCAGATCATTTGTGACATCGTTCCAAAGTGGGCGGCTCCCACCAGGGTTTCAAGGAACTTGCAAGGGAGCAGTTTCAAGAATTAAAAAAAAAAAAAACCATATGCAAATATGATATACAGGTAGATGTATATTGCATTACTTCAATGTACTCTTTCTTTCTCTCTTGTATTTTTATATGACTCATTCAATTGCAGCTTAGGGCGGTGTAGAAAACTATGTAACATTTGTTTTTTTTTTTTAATATACAGACTGGGTGTTGCTGATTGTCCAGCACACAAAGGAAACCATTTTCTTTGAGCAGCAGGGTTTTCCACTGGAAAAGAGTGATGATTGCTGCTCGTAGTACAATGTGTATTAACAAATACCGCAGAGTGCTCGGCGGGAACTGTTTCCTTGCTGCTCCATCCTTTGCCAAAGTGCCTTTGTGTTGCATTAGGACGCGTTATGATATTTTAAATTGGTACATGTATCAGGCACAGTCCATTAACTTTCACGGACCCTAGCTATGACTTCTCCCCTGGTCCTTGGCCCCTCCTTTCTCTCCTCCCCCCCGCTTTGGGTTTCATGGAGTGAGGTGGTAGTGAGCCGCTTCACAATGGCTCCTGCGGCTGGGAGGAACCAGGCTGATGTCACTCCTCTGTCTGTAAAGCTGATGCCGAGAGGATGACTCAGGGCTCAGAGCTTTCCTGGAAAGCAGATCCCAGCTCTGTAGGACTTTGTCACTGCCTTGTTTCTAGGAACAGTTAGAGCTAAATGCAGCTGCGTTTCCCGGCACCATCCATATCCGAGGAGAGGGAGGAGGGTGGGGGAGAGATTTGCTGTTCCTGGAAAAGTAAAACTCTGCTCTAATAAGTCCGATTCCTGTGGGCGGCAAGTGAAAGGAACAAAGCTGGATTTTAACAAAAGTACACAATAGCTTGTTTTTACAGTTTCATTTACTGCTTTCCCTTGTGCCCAATGAAATATGCTGCTTTTTATTCTCACTACCTCACACCACCATTCATCTCCCATTGCCTTCTGGGGGTGTGTAAGTCCTTTGATTACCCTGTTCCTGAATCTCCTGGCACACTCTCCTGTGGCTCTTCTGTATCCTATGTTTCCTGGCACCGCTGAGGCCTACGCCTGTCTTGAGTTACGTGACACTCATGGGATCTTTACCCACCCAGTGTCTTATGACCCTGGGGATCCTCTCTTAAACTGAAGGCTCGGACACTTCTAGGTCTCTTTCCTGTTCTGACATTCCACAGGGCTCCCTATCCTCATACTTCTGGAGCCCTCTGCTATCCCGAGATTCCTAGCTCTCTTCTACTTTGAGATTTTTTTTAGAAAAAAAACAAAACGATTTGAGGTTTAACTATATTTACAACCCCCAGTTTCCTGCCATAACCCAGGGACGGATTGTGCAATAAGAGTTAGAAAGTTCTGTGGGACTTTTGCATAAGTTTGTACAGTTTTCCATATTAAATACTGAAAATGTTTGCTTTTATTTAGATTTAGCTCCCATCTTTTCAATGCTAGTTCAAGCATAGGCGTTGTTTTAAAATAAAGCAGTTTTCTGATCTTTGGGTTGGATTATCCATGACATTTGGGTGAGGTCATCTGATGCCACCAAGCAAACCCTTCTCTCCTAACTCCGAGTGCTTTTACTCTAGTGAGCATATGGGAGAATTCGTAGGTGGGCACTGCCTCGTGAGCCCCTCAGCCTCCTTTCATCTGAGCTGCCGCATGGAAGTGTCCCCTCTCTCTAAGCTCTTTAGTATTTTCATTTGCTGTTTTCGACTTTTTTCTACTCCAGCATTATTACTGGTTTGCCTTGCTGTCTGGGCAGCCCTTTAACAGCATTTTTCAGGGCTACCAAAAATAAAAATAAAATAAAAGATTACAGTTCAGCATGTCTGGTCATAAGGCTGCTTCCAACAGCTTTAAGGACTGTGTCTGTGACAGGAAAATGTCTAATACTGATGGCAACATTTGCTATTGATGCAATATACAGACCTTCATCACAGTCAGAGGAGATGGATAGAGGTTTAATGGAGGATATTCACAGGATTGCTGTGAAAGGGGAGGTGCTGATACAAGCAGGGCCGGTTCAAGGGTATTAGGCGCCCTAGGCGAAACGTCAGCTATGCCGCCCCCCCCGCCTCCACACACAGTTAACTTACATTGTGCATTAATGAAAATAACGAGGTCTGTATTTATAACAGAACACTTATTTGACATTTTTATGCCATGTAAACCATTGAGATGATTTGTCTTATCGACGGTATAGAAACTCTTTTATAAATAAATAAAAATAAATAAAATAAACATAAACCAAAGCTATACTTGTTGCTCAAACAAAAAAAGCAGACACATCACATAATATTAAATAATTAAAATGGCAGTCAATCAAAAAAAATAAACTTAAAAAGCCATCTTTACTTACCCCCTCCAGCAGCTCTCTTACTCCTCTTCCATGCAGGCTGTAGTACACACCAGAAGCAGCAGTAGTGGCTAAGCTCTATACTCATGGTCCTCTTCCTTAGGGCCCATGTCTCTCACACACACACACCATATCAGTCATGCCCCCATGACCAGTTTCTGTCTCTCACATACCAATCACCTCCCAAACAGTCTTTGACAAACACACCAGTCACCTTCCTGAACAGTTTCTCTCATGCCATACACACACAGGCTTCCCACGCCCGTGTTCCACTTACATATATGGGCTTCTCACTCTCATAATCACTTTCTCTTTCTCACACACACTCACCAGTCTCTCACTCCCATGCTTGTTCTCTCCACATGCACAGGCTTCTCATTCCCATAATCACTTTCTCTTCCTCACACACATACCCAGAGTTCTCACTTCCATGCTTTTTCTCTCTCTCTCACACACACACACACACACACATCAGTCACATCCCTGACTGTCTCACACTCTCACACATCAGTCATCTCTCTGAGCAGTCACTTTCATTGTCTCTCACATATACACATACATCAGCTCTCTGACCAGTTTCTCTCAATCACACACACATGCTCTCGATCAAATACATTCTCTCAATCACACACAGGCTCTCAATCACACACAGGCTAGCTGGCTGCTTCTCTCTCTTTCTCTCACTCACTCCCCCCCCCCCCCCCCCCCCGAGAACAAATGGTAGCTGCCGCAGCCTCCTCCAGCCCCCACAGGCCAAGAAGGAAGAATCCCATCGGCCGCAGGAGGCTCGTGCTGCTGACTCCTTTCCCGATTACCGGCTGCTTCAATTGCTCAGGGGCCGATGCTGCTGTTGCCGCTATTTTTTTCATGCGGCACGGCTCTTTCTCCTTCCCGCCAGTGGCGTAGCCAGAATTGATTTTTTGGGTGGGCACAAGGTTAACATGGGTGGGCTGTAGGCATGCAGGTCTACTAGTTGTTTTTTTACTGATAAATAATGCCAAATTATGCAGCATAGCATTCACATCTACGCCTAAGTATGAGGTTTACTTAATGATACAAACATAATTCACGGTGATTTGTGGTACTTTAGCCTTCTTATTATTACGATTTTATACACGGCTCCTACCTGTCCATAAATTTTGAGAGAGCGGTTGTGTTGCTTACATTTAAATTGCTAACATCTCAAAATATAGATATATATTTTTACCTTTGTTGTCTGATCTTTGTATTTTTCTAATCAGTTGGTCCTGGTCTCTTTTTCCCTTATAGCTCATTTCCTAATTCCTTTTCAGTGTCTTTCTTCTATTACTGTCTTCTTCCCTTCCACACACACACACACACACACACACACACACACACACACACATCCGCTTTCTCTCACAGACTCCCTCTCACACACTCAAGCTGTCACTCTCATATGCTCTCCCCCCCCCCCCCCCCACAAGCTCACATTCAAGTTCTCACTTTCTCACCCCTCCCCAGGCTTATATTCTTATGCACACACAGACGCACATCCAGGCACCCATTCTCACCCACACACATAAACCCAGACTCCCATTCTCATCCACAAACCCATGCTCCCAGTCTCACCCACACATATTCAAGCTCCCATTCTCATCCATACATATACACATTTAAGGTACTATTCTCACCCACACATACACACATTCAAGCACCCATTCTTATCCACATATTCAAGCTTCCATTCTCACCCACCCACACAAACCCAGGCTCTCATTCTCACCCATATATACACACATTCAAGCTCCCATTCTCACCCACCCACAAACCCAGGCTCCCATTCTCAACCACACATACACACATTCGAGCTCCCATTCACCCACATATTCAAGCTTCCATTCTCACCCACATACACACCCAGGCTCCAGTTTTCACCCACACACACTCCCATTCTCATCCACACATACACATTCAAGCACGTGCACAGCTTCCGCTTTCTCCCCCAGAGCAGGAAGATCAGCTGCATCTCCTGCTGCCACCGGCCTCCTGCTATCTTCGGGCGTCGGGCCGTACTGCCCGCCGAACTTCCTGTCGGGGGGGGGGGAGCGGAAGCGCAGCGCACAACGTCCGCTTCCTCCCTCCCCCCCCCCAAGCAGGAAGATCGGCGGGCAGTACGGCCCGACGCCCGAAGATAGCAGGAGTCCGGTGGCAGCAGGAGAGGCAGCTGATCTTCCTGCTCTGGGGGAGGAAGCGGAAGCTGTGCGCGGCGCTTCCGCTCCCCCAAACAGGAAGTTCGGCAGGCCGTTTGGTCCGAAGATAGCAGGAGAACGGGTGGCAGCAGGAGAGGCAGCTGATCTTCCTGCATTGGGGGGAGGAAGCGGAAGCTGCGCGCGGCGCTTCCGCTCCCCCCCCGAACAGGAAGACCGGTTGGCCATACGGCCGCAGCAGCGCTTCCCCATGTGTGCCGTGATGGCGCGCAAGGCGTGGGTTCTCTTGTTCGCTGTCGCGGGGATGGGATCCCGCGACAGCCTTGCAGTTCCGGTGCCAGTTGGGTGGGCCTGGGTCTAAGTTGGGTGGGCACCTGCCCACCCAGGCCCACCCGTGGCTACGCCACTGCTTCCCGCGCATCACTTCCTGTTCCGGGTCAGGGGGGGGGGGGCGGGAAGAAGAAAAGGGCAGCTGCGGATGCAACAGCTTTTTTTTTTTTTTGCACCGCGGGGCAGGGGCGGGCTGCCGGCAGCAGCTCTTTTATTTTTATCGGGGGGGGCGGCGGCTTAATGCAGCTCTTTTATTTTTACCGGGGCAGGCTACGGCTCTCTTAATTTTACCGGGGCAGTGCCGCCCCCGGGAAGCTGGCGCCCTAGGCGACCGCCTAGTTCGCCTAGTGCTTCCGCCGGCCCTGGATACAAGGTAATTTTAATCTTCCAGATGTTGATTGGGACATCCCAACTGCAGTAACTTCTAGAAGCAGGGAGATCCTGGATTCTTTGCAAGGAGAACTGTTCTGTCAACTGCAGAACCCACGCAGGAGGGGGAGATACTGGACCTGTTGCTTACCAACAAGGACAGTATTTCTGATGTTGTATTGGATGATCATCTGGGAATCAGTGACCACCGGATGGTGTGGTTCAATATTAGGACAACTTAACTAGGAACTGAACAAATTTAAGATGAAGGCAGCAATCCAGCAGCAAGAGGGGGACTGCCAGTCTTTTGCATCAAATGTCACATACATGATTTTTTACCTGCCGATGAGAAATTGTACATGTGCATCCAATGCAAAGAGCTCCTGTCTTTCAGAAAACAAGTCCAATATCTGGAGGCTAGAGTGGCAGACCTGGAGGAGCTGAGGCAGTCAGAGAGGTATATAGATGAGACCTTCAGGGACATAGTAGCCAAGTTCAAACTCCAGTCTGGCAGCCCTGGGGCTGCCTTGGAGGAGGAAGGTCTCATGATTAGAGAGCATCAACCAGGTGCAGCAAAAAATGATCCTGTAGCAAGGACCTGCTCTCCAGGTGGTGCATTGTCCTCTCACACCGAGGATGTGTCTCCCAGGGCTACTGCCCAGGAGAGAAGGGTTAGGTCGGCCGTCATAGTTGGTGATTCGATTATTAGGAATGTAGACAGCTGGGTGGCTGGTGGGCATGAGGATCGCCTGGTAACATGCTTACCTGGTATGAAGGTGGCAGACTTTACGCGTCACCTAGATAGGATTTTAGACAGTGCTGGGGAAGAGCCATCTGTCATCGTACATGTGGGCATCAATGACATAAGAAAATGTGAGAGGGAGGTTCTGGAAGCCAAATTTAGGCTCTTAGGTAGAAAGCTGAAATCCAGAGCCTCCAGGGTAGCATTCTCTGAAATGCTACCCTGGAGATTAGCATTCCCCAGAGGCAGGCAGAGCACTGGAGTCTCAGCACAGGTCCCCAGAGGCAGGCAGAGCACTGGAGTCTCAATGCATGGATGAGGCAATGGTGCAAGGAAGAGGGATTCAGCTTTGTAAGGAACTGGGGAACCTTTTGGGGAAGGGGGAGTCTTAACCAGGGTGGAACCAGGCTGCTGGCACTAACCTTTAAAAAGGGGAAAGCCGACAGTTGCTCAGCAGCTCATGGTTCGGAGGGAGGTATCTTCAAAGGATACTAATGAAGCATTAGAGTTAGGACATTCCAACAGAGAAGTTACAATAATAAGAAAAGTGTTCCAAGTGCCTTTAATTAAAAACTCACTTGAGCTAAAAGATTCCAGTTTATTCCTGTCAACTGAAAAGAACAATGTAAATACAAACAAAAAACACACTTTGAAATGTTTGTATGCTAATGCCAGAAGTCTAAGAAGTAAGATGGGAGAATTAGAGTGTATTGCAGTGAATGATGACCTAGACTTAATTGGCATCTCAGAGACATGGTGGAAAGAGGATAACCAATGGGATAGTGCTATACCGGGGTACAAATTATATCGCAATGACAGAGAGGAGCATCTTGGTGGCGGGGTGGTGCTTTCTGTTCGGAATGGCATAGAGTCCAACAGGATAAAGATCCTGCATGAAACTAAATGCACAATCGAATCTTTATGGGTAAAAATCCCTTGAGTGTTGGGGAAGAGTATAGTGATAGGAGTAAACTACTATCCACCTGGACAAAATGGAGAAACAGATAGTGAAATGCTAAGAGAAATTAGGGAAGCTAATAAAATTGGTAGTGCAGTAATAATAGGAGATTTCAATTACCCCAATATTGACTGGGTAAGTGAACATCAGGGCATACTAGACAGATAAAGTTCCTGGATGGAATAAATTACAGTTTTATGGAGCAATTGGTTCAGGAACCAACAAGAAAGGGAGCAAGTTTAGATCTAATTCTCAGTGGAGCTCAGGATTTGGTGAGAGAGGTAACGGTGGTGGGGCCGCTTGACAAGAGTGATCATAATATGATCAAATTTGAATTAATGACTGGATGGGGGATAGAAAGTAAATTCATGGCTCTAGCTCTAAACTTTCAAAAGGGAAACTTTGATAAAATGAGAAAAATAGAAAAAAACTGTACTTCCAATTTTATTAGCTTCCCTAATTTCTCTTAGCATTTCACTGTCTGTGAAGGTAAAAAGTGTTAATACCATCTTAGAAACACAGACCAGATGTATTCCACACATTAAGAAAGGTGGAAGGAAGGCAAAATGATTACCAGCATGGTTAAAAGGTGAGGTGAAAGAGGCTATTTTAGCCAAAAGATCTTCATTCAAAAATTGGAAGAAGTATCTAGCAGAAGAAAATATGATATTGATAAGACATTGATAAGACAGGCTAAGAGAGAATTTGAAAAGAAGTTGGCCATAGAGGCAAAAACACACAATAAAAACTTTAAAAAATATATCTGAAGCAGAAAGCCTGCAAGGGAGTCAGTTGAACCGTTGGATGATCGAGGGATTAGAGAAGTTAAGGCCATCGCGGACAGATTAAATGATTTCTTTGCTTCAGTGTTTACTGAAGAGGATATTCATTCCGGAGAAGGTTTTCATGGGTGATGATTCAGATGAACTGAACCATATCACGGTGAACCTGGAAGATGTGGTAGGCCTGATTGACAAACTGAAGAGTAGTAAATTACCTTGACCAGATGGTATACATACCCCAGGGTTCTGAAAGAACTAAAAGAATGAAATTTTAGATATATTTCAATTAATTTTTACCTATCATTAAAATTATCCAATGTACCTGAAGACTGGAAGATGGCCAATGTAACCCCTATATTTAAAAAAGGATCCTGGGGTGATCCGGGAAACTATAGATTGGTGAGCCTGACTTCAGTGCTGGGAAAAATCGTGGCAACTGTTATAAAGAATAAAATTACAAAACATTTAGATAGATATGGTTTGATGGGCCACAGTCAACATGTACTTACCCAAGGGAAGTCTTGCCTCACAAATCTCTTACATTTTTTTGAAGTAGTGGATAAAGGTGAACCGGTAGATGTGCTGTATTTGGATTATCAGAAGGTGTTCAACAAAGTCCCACATGAGAGGCTTCTAAGAAAACTAAAAAGTCATGGGATAGGAGGCAATATCCTTTTGTGGATTGCAAGCTGGTTAAAAGACAGGAAACAAACAGGCCGATACAGTACAGTGCGCTCCAACGGAGCGCACTGTAACCTGTCATTGGATGCGCGTTTTCCCTTACCCCTTATTCAGTAAGGGGCAGAAAACGTGCGTCCAACCCGCCGAACCTATTAGGTATGCCTGCGCGATTCAGTAAGTAAAATGTGCAGTCAAGCCGCACATTTTACTTTCAGAAATTAGCGCCTACTCAAAGGTAGGCGCTAATTTCTTCGGGCACCGGGAAAGTGCACAGAAAAGCAGTAAAAAGTAAACTGCTTTTCTGTGCACCCTCCGACTTAATATCATGGCGATATTAAGTCGAAGGTCCCGAAGGGTAAAAAAAATAAAAAAAAATTTGAAGTCGGCCCGCGGCTGTCGAGTCTAAAACCGGACGCTCAATTTTGCTGGCATCCGGTTTCCGAGCCTGTAGCTGACAGTGGGCTCGAGAACCAACGCCGGCAAAATTGAGCGTCGGCTATCAAACCCGCTGACAGCCGTCGCTCTGGGCCAAAAGGAGGCGCTAGGGATGCGCTAGTGTCCCTAGCGCCTCCTTTTGCCCGTTTCTACCGCCGGACCTAATTTAAATACTGCATTCGCCTGCTCTCCCACAGACTTTACTGAATCGGCCTGAGAGAGTAAGATTAAATGGTCAGTTTTCACAGTGGAAAAAGGTAAACAGGGGAGTGCCTCAGGGTTCTGTACTTGGAGCGGTGCTTTTTAATATATTTATAAATGATCTGGAAAGGGGTACAATGAGTGAGGTGATCAAATTTGTGGATGACACAAAATTATGCAAAATAGTTAAATGTCAAGTGGATTGTGATGAATTGCAGGAGGACCTTACGAGACTGGTAGATTGGGCTTCTAAATGGCTGAAAAAAGTGCAAAAAGCAGAATATAAATTAAAATAAATCTACAGATGAAATTTAATATGGACAAGTGCAAAGTAATGCATATAGGGAAAAATAATCCTTGCTATAGTTACACAATGTTAGGTTCTATCTTAGGAGTTACCACCCAGGAAGGAGATCTAGGCATCATAGTGGATAATACATTGAAATCGTTGACTCGGTGTACTGTGGGGATCAAAAAAGCAAAAAGAATGTTAGGAATAATTAGGAAGGGAATGGCAAATAAAACAGAGGATGTCATAATGCCTCTGTATCGTTCCATGATGAGACCATGCCTTGAATACTGTGTGCAGTTCTGGTCACTGCATCTCAAAAAGGATATAGCTGTACTGGAGAAAGTGCAGAGAAGGGCGACCAAAATGATAAGGGGCATGGAACAGCTGCCCTATGAGGAAAGGCTGAAGAGGTTAGGGCTGTTCAGCTTGGAGAAGAGATGGCTGAGGGGGGATATGATAGAGGTCTTTAAGATCATGAGAGGTCTTGAACGAGTAGATGTGACTCGGTTATTTACACTTTCGAATAATAGAAGAACTAGGGGGCATTCCATGAAGTTAGCAAGTAGCTCATTGAAAACAAATCGAAGAAAATTACAGCAGTTAGTACAACTGGGTTTAAAAAAGGTTTGGATTGGTTCCTAGAAGAAAAATCCATGAGCTGTTATTGCGGTAATTAATTAGCAATAGTAACTTGCGATTTATCTAATGTTTGGATACTTGCCAGGAACTTGTGACTTGGCTTGGCCACTGCTGGAAACAGAATACTGGGCTTGATGGACCCTTGGTCTGGCCCAGTATGGTATATCTTATGTTCTATGTTTGAAGTGATAAAATGCACAATATAAAATGACATGTCCTGAGAAGTGATGAGTTATCATTTCCTTTATTATGCTGTGCAATATATGGAATGTTGGAAAGAATTATATAAAAGGGATCAATGACTGTCTGTCCACATGCACAAAAATTTCTCCAAAACAGGGATGGAAATTCATCAAATTTGGTATGCAGGAAGAATATGTGAATGTCTCAGAAGTGTTTGAAAACTAGAAACATCTGGTTAATATATTTGAAGAACCAAGCCCACGACAAAACAATCCCCATTACTTTCTATAGGAAACAGAGGCTGCACTTCATTTCAAAAGCCATCTTTTTCCCCACCCCCAACTCCCCTGCCTTCCAGCAATTTGCCAACATGTAACTCAAGCAGAGACGGGGAAACATAACTGAATTAGTTGGTGAAGGATGTCTAGAGTGAAAATACCCACACACCACACCCTGCAACGCTCCCTATACGTACAGTTCTACATATATACACACATCCACACATACTCACACTTGTCCCCAGCATACCCACACCTACATCTATACCACCGTCCCCCAACTGACACAGCTGGTGAATGAAGGGATTGTAAGGCATCTTCCAAACCACCTTCGCTTCATTTCTCAATTCAAATCCCTTATTCTCCCCAGACACACACAATCCTCCCAAGAAGCCTTTCACACGCACAAAAACTTGCCCATGCAATTATACATCCCAAACACTTCCATCCTCCCACCACATCCCCACAACTACAACCCCAACATACACCCTCCCCTACATACACACAACCTCCCCACATACAACTCCACCCATGCACAACCCCCATCCATGCATACATCCCCTCACACACCTCCCAACCACACCCCTTACCTACACACGCACACATACACATTGGAAATATCTCAATCAAGTTTGAAAACCAGATGATCTTGTTGGATAGAAGGTTGTCAGTCATATATATGGGTGATGTCATCCAGTGGTGCCAATGACAGAATGTAACATAGATGTGCTAGAAAAGGCTAGAAAGGCTTTTGTAGATGCCCAGTTGGTCCTGCACATGGGTGTGTGCCACTAGGCCCCAACAGTCTTATAAAAGAAGGAACAGCCTACTTTTGGCATTCTCATCATTTAATTCAGTCTTTGAACTGAGTAAGTGATTGATTTGCTATTGAGGAACTATGCAGAATTTTCCCAGGAATGAATATTTTGTAATAAGGAATTTGTTGTCTGGCTAAAACTTAGTTTTTGCTACTTTATGCATTCTTATTGTGGAAGCTTGTGGAAGTTAAACTTGTTGAAGACACTCAATTTTTGTGTTTTAAATAAATTTGGTATTAATGGATTCACCAATTCATAGTATGGAATGAGCTGCTTATTCCAGGGTTTGGGTTTGCCAGAGGCCGAAGTGCATAAAACCAGTTTTGAAAATGCCTGGATTATGTGAAAGTTAAAGACTATGGACCTGATTTTCAAAAGCATTTATTAGTTTAAAAATAGGTTTGGAGAAGAGACAGCTGAGGGGGAATATGTTAGAGGTCTTTAAGATCATGAGAGGTCTTGAACGAGTAGATGTGAATCAGTTAATTACCCTTTCAAATAATAGGACTAGGTGGCATTCCATGAAGTTAGCAAGTAGCACATTTAAGACTAATCGGAGAAAATTATTTTTCACTCAAAGCACAGTAAAGCTCTGGAATTTGTTGCCAGAGGATGTGGTTAGTGCAGTTAGTGTAGCTGGGTTCAAAAATGGTTTGGATAAGTTCTTGGAGGAGAAGTCCATTAACGGTTATTAATCAAATTTACTTAGGGAATAGCCACTGCTATTAATTGCATCAGTGGCATGGGATCTTCTTAGTGTTTGGGTAATTGCCAGGTTCTTGTGGCCTGGTTTGGCCTCTGTTGGAAACAGGATGCTGGGCTTGATGGACCCTTGGTCTGACCCAGCATGGCAATTTCTTATGTTCTTATGTTCTTACACATGTAAATGCACTTTACTCAAATAAGTGAACTTTTGAAAATTGCTACACTATATGCCATTGAATTATCCATTGGATTTACTGTTGTAAGTGTACATTATGGGGTATATTTTAAAAGGGGAGGGTTACATGAACGCGCTGATTTTATAACATGTACGCATCGCTGTGCGCATGTTATATAATCCGATACTCGCGTGCACTTATGTGACTGATTTTACCTTGGCGCGCACAGGGGTGTGGACTTGTGCAAGGGGGAGGGATTTTAGTTAGAAGCTGCAGCAATGCGATCGGACCTTCCCCAGTTCTCTCCCAGTCCACTCCAATAAAGGAATGGACTTGGAGGGAACTTCCTTGTTTCGTCCATTGGCCGGGAGCGCCAGAGGGTGAGGTTGTGTGCCCCTTTGCGGTAAGGCGGGCCTCGTCTAGGGTTGGAGGCGACCAGGCCCCTGCCGACCTGCCTGCCTCTGAGTGGTCCTCCGACTACTCCATGCCCTTTCGGACTTGCCTCTGGGTAGCAACAGAGGCGGCAGGCTGGACAGGAGACGAGAGTGGACTAGGACTGAAGCTTGAAGGCTGAGACGAAGACTTCAGGACTCAGGAGTGGAACACAAGGCAATGACAACAGGAATGAAAGACATCAGGACATCCGGAAAGGCGAGTGGATGGAAGCTCACCCATAGAAGGCATCTGGAACTATAGTAGATGGAGGCTCAGGGCATCAGAAACATCCGAGGCAAGGATATCTCTTACGGACCTTGGGAAATCCAGACGAGACGAAAAGGCCTTGGAAGACTTGGACGAAGACAGGTGTGCACTGTTCTTCAAGGCACCCTACACAGCCTAAGGAGGCTGGTCGCGGACCACGCGGGAGCAGGGCAGGCTCAGGAAAGTAATCCAACTGATCAAGGCTCCAATGACCGGAAACAGGAACTGGACGAAACGTATTTACCCTCGGGGTGGCCATCTAGAGAACTCGAGGAGCTGGAACATTAAAGGAACCGACATCAGGAAGATCAGGAACGTAAGACTTCTAGCCATCTAGGATGTCAGGCCTTCCGGAACATCAGGACAGCAGAGATGGAGGATGTTTGGAACATCAGAGACGGAATGAAGAGGGATCCCTTGTAACACTGGAACACCAAGCAAGAGCAGGAACATGGAGTCCAAGAGTAAGGAGAAGCTCCTCAGAAGACTGGCTCATTGTGAAGGCACTGGAGGAATGACTGAAGAGCCCTTATGTAGGGCTAAAGAGGGAGGCTCCCAGATGATGTCACCAGGTGGGGCCAGGAGGACCCCACCCATGCTGTCCCCTCAACAAGGGAAGAGAGCCTCGGGCCCGCCCCATAGGAGGAGCAGTGAGGAAGTCTGCAGGACCCTGGACAGTGGCCCTGCAGACGCTGAAGCAGGGAGGAGCCGGAACTGCTGTGCAGGCTCCGACGTCGAAGGTGGAACAAGGTAGCATCCCTGCCGCTGTGGAGCAGGCCTCCAGGCCTGTCAGGAGGCAGCGTGGGTGGCGGCTCTAGACCGCCGAAGACCGTGGCTCCTGCCGCGGTGAAGAAGCAACATTGGCAGTGCTGGGGTGGCTCCCTGCCGCAATGGAGAAGCCCGGCACGGTCGAGGAAGGTCTGGGCAGCTGCGGGCTCCAGGCCGCGGAGGTAAGAGGTGGCTCGTGGCTCCAGTCATGGGCCGCAGAGGTAAGAGGCGGCTTGTGGCTCCAGCCACAGGCCGCATTGCAACAGTCCTTAACCCCTAACTAACCTTCCTCCCTTTTCCTCTCTCCACCCCACCCCTAAACCGCCCCGAACTAACCTAATTTTTTTATTTTTGAACCTACCTGGTCTCCCGAACAGCAGTAAGTTCTGTGCTTCGGCAGGCTGCAGGTGCACGCTTCACTGGGACAGTGCTTAATTTCACTTGCCCCTGGCTCGCCCCTTTTTTGAAACCTGGCTCTTCCACACATATATCCCATATTGACGCATGCCAGGGTTTAAAAATTAGCCCGTATGCATATAAGTAGCTTTTGAAAATTGCTACGATAGTATGTTACATTTACGTGTGTAACTCCTTTGAAAATTACCTCCTAAATCAAACTTGCATTTTTAGTGAAGCTTATTGAAAAGGTAGTGACTAACTAGTTATCAAATTTTTTGGAGTCTCGGGGAGGTTGTCTGATACTCAGTCAGGGTTTTCACCCAGGACACAATACGGAATCAGTGCTGGCAGCTTTATTAGATATTATCTTGAGTATTTTGGTATCTGGTCAATCTACTTTTTTAGTGTTACTGGATTTGTCCAGTGTTTTCAACTTACTTGACCACTAGATACTCTTTGAAAGATGTCAGGAGGTTTGTTTTATGGGACTAGTTTATTCTTTGTTACGATTCCTGCCCACGGAGCTATTCTCCGCGAGCAGGCCTCTCACCTTACATGCGGCAGGGAATGCCTCCAGCAGAGCTTCTCCAGCGCAGCTGGGTGCCGCCGACCACGGTTCCTGTGGCCCAGAGGCCGCAGTAGTTCCTGCCCTGCTCGGCAAGACCGGCCCTGCCGAGCAGCTGCCTCTGCCAACGCCCACGCCGGGTCCCATGTGGCAGGGCCGCCGCCAGCGCCATCTTGTTGCGGCCCTGAGCCGCCACTGAGACCCGCAGCCTGGAGGCCGTGCTTGTCCACCTTCTCTGCGGCGTGGAGCCGCCATCGACCTGTCTTCGCGGCAGGGAGCTGCGGCGTCATCCCTGGGGTCCTCCTCGGATGGCGGGAGGCCGCCCTGTGGCCTGCCTGCTCCTCCTTGCTCTTGCGCGGCCGGGTGCCGCTGTCCGAGGTGCTGCAGTTCTCCTCTTCCTGCTTCAGCCTTCTTTAGGCGCCGGCGCGCACCTCTTCTCTTCATTTAAAGGGCCAGCCCCAGGAAGTGCTGCTGGCTCCACCTATGACAATTTCCTGCTTCAGCCCTATAAAAGGGCCTTGCTTCAGTTCTTCCACGCCTTCGGATCGGGTTCCACAGTTGTCTGTGTCTTCTGACCGGTCCAGGTCTGCCATGGTCTGCTTCCGCTTTGACGGCTTCGTCTCCATTTTCCAGATGTATTTCGTCCAGCTCTTCAGTCATCTCCATGTTCCAGGTGTTCTTCGTCCAGGTCTTCAGTCATCTCCATGTTCCAGATGTTCTTTGTCCAGATGTCCCCGGTGCCCAATGTTCTGGTCTTCTGTTGTCTCGATGTTCCTGATGTTCTTGCCTTCGTCTTTGCCTCCATGCCTTGGTTCCCAGATGTCCACCTTCTTGGCGTACTGCTGTCGTGGTCCGTGACCAGTCCCACGGATGGGCTGTGTAGGGCGCCTCACAGTACAAGGCCATCCTCATCTCCACAGTGCAACCCTCTGGAAGACCTCCTGCTTCAGTCTGTTGTTTTTAATCCTTGAGAATTGAATCCTGCTTCAGAGTTGTCCCGTTCTTCAGAGCCTAGTGCAACCTGCATTAGTCCATGTCAAGTCTCTGTTTGAACTTGCCCTGAGTCCAGCATGGTCCTTGACCAGTCCCGTGGGGGGCTGTGTAGGGCGCGTCCCAGTGCAGGCCTCTTCAGTTGCTTTGTCATGTTCCGGTGTCAGCTTCCACTATTTCTCCTGGAGTACTGCCTTGAGCCCAGCGTGGTCCACGACCAGTCCCGCGGGTGGACTGTGTAGGGCCTGCTGCATCGCATTTCACACCAGCTATTGATCCTGTTTCAGCCCTAATCTACAGTGTCTCGCTTCAGCCCTCATCTATGATGTTTTGCTTCAGTCCTTGTCTATGATATCTTTCCTCCAGCCTTCGTCTACAGTGTCTTCACCTCATTCCTTGTTTATAGTGTCTTCGCTTCAGTCCTAGTCCAAAGTCTTCTGTGTTCCAAGGACTCCGTCTGCCCTCGTCCTCTGTCTGGCCTGCCGCCTATTGCCATACACAGAGGCAGGTCCGAAAGGGCTTGGAATGGTCGGAGGACTGTTCATCTATCAACATTGTGTTGTTGGTCATCCCGGGGCGTGCAGGTCCGGTTGAGGGTCAGACCTTGTACCCTAGTCCTTGCTCCAGCCTTGTCCTGCTTTCGTTACCCATGCTCGCACCAGCTCACCTCCTGCGGTGTGGCTTGGGGCTCTTCCCTGGGTCATGCATGGCCCAAGGGCTCACATCCCAGCTTTAGAGATGACCGCGCCTCCGTGCCTCGGAGTGTAACAACTGCCGGAGGCCACGCTTGTAACAGGATCTGAAGGCCACCGTGCCCTCGGGTCGTAACAGGATTCGAAGGCCCCAAGCCCTCGGTCCCTACATCTGCCGGAGGTCGCGCTCGTAACATTCTTGGATTACCTTTATTTTTGCATGAACAGGCATAGGATGTGCAAGTGGTTGATGCCTTTTCTTCCCAATGATAATGGTGGGGGTTCCTTAGAGCTCCTGCCTTTCATCATTGTTGTTTAATATTTTTTGAGACCATTAACTTTGCAGTTGGAGCAACTGGGTGTCATTGGCCATGTTTATACTGATGACATCCAGTTACTAGTTCCTACTGAGGAAAATATGGATGAGGCAGTCATTTTTTTTTTAATTCTTGTTTGGCAGATCTGTCTGTCTGGTTCCAGAAGAGCCATTTGGTTCTGAATAAAAACAAAACGGAACTTTTTAATGTAGGGAATAATGTGGAAAGGTTGTTAGCACTGACCATCCAACCTGTTGTTGAGGGCCATGTTATTTCCATTTCTTCTAAGGTAAGGAGTCTGAGGGTTGCTTTGCAGTCTAGCTTTTCTTTGGAGCCTTATTTTAAGCTAATAGCACAGTGAGTTTCTTTAGTTAGAGATAATGTGACCAGTCTTTGTTGGAGGACTTTTCTAGATATGTACATCAAGCTGGATCGAAATTAAATCTGAGGCATTGCCTTTATCTGACACAGACAGGGATTTATGTTAACGTTTTTGATTAAAGTGAGCAAATGACTTTTTAAAGTATTTTGGGTATTATTTTACACAGAGACCTTTCTAAACTGCATAGAGTTAACTTCTCTTCCTAATACACCCTCACAGGAAATCTGTTACATAACTGATTAATATTCCCTCTTTTCTTAGCTGGTAAAATAAATCTTTTAAAACGATGATTCTTTGAAACTTTGATAAAATGAGAAAAATAGAAAAAAACTGAAAGGAGCAGCTACAAAGGTAAAACGTGTGCAAGAGGCCTGGACATCGTTAAAAAATACCATCCTAGAAGCACAGACCAGATGTATTCCACACATTAAGAAATGTAGAAGGAAGGCAAAACGATTACCGGCATGGTTAAAAGGGGAGGTGAAAGAAGCTATTTATATGTTTATGTTTCAGGTTCTACTGCTATATCTCTCCAAACATGCCTTATGCATTTTAGAGAAAACCATAAGGGATTTTCTATGGAAAAGGATAAAGACTTGACTAGCCCGTCGTACACTGATGAGGAAATGAGAGCAAGGCAGTTTAGCCCTAACTTGATATTTTATAATTTGGCATGCAATTTGCGACATATAGGGGATTGGTTTATGGGTACTGCCTGCTGTTCTCCACTAGAGTTAGGGAGGGCAATAGCAATGCCACTTGTGCTGTATGCAACTCTTTCTAATTAGGTCAAGCATTCTTTTGGGGCCAGTTTTGAAAATGTGGAAATGGCTAAAGCTGAATTATAAAGTTTCTCATTGTTTACAACAGAGACAATCCAGATTTCTTACCTGAGAACCAATCTAAAATCTTTCAGATATGCGGTGACTGCAGCCTTAAATTTCTGTCCCAGTTGTTAAAGAGTGTCAAATTATGTCATTTCATGAACTCCACCAGGAGTTGAGTTAGATCAGAAACACTTTTTTACCTGTTTACAAACAGAGTTAACAACTGGATCCAGATTTTCAGGACAGGTTGAGCCAATCCTGGTTTTACTCCCCTGCATGCAGAGACATGCAGTCTTGCATTTTCTTACGGAATGCACTAGGAAAATGAGAACAAATTCCTGCATGCAATGGGATAAAACGAGGAATGGATCAACCTGTCCTGAAAATGTGGAGCCAGCTGGCAACCTGTTGGCAAATAAATCTATTCTTTTAACTTGGAGGTTAGAGGAACCCTCTATGTTTTCACAATGGGGGAACGCGCTACACCACTTTTGCATTATGGAAAGGTGTACTGGCATCCTAGGTACTCCAAAGAAAAAGAAGGCTTTTCTTGACATTATTTATTTATTTACAAACATTTAATATTCTGCATGTTGCCACAGATGATCTCAAAGTGGATTACAATCAAATAAGGATTAACAAATAGATCAATGGAAATACTGGTTGGCAATGTATGCCATTTCAATAGAATAAAGTCCAATGGCAGAGAAGCTTACATCTTCTAATAAGCTGATGGGGGGGAGGCCTGGTTGAATAGCCAGGCCTTTACTTTTTTTTCCAGAAATTGAGGTAGTTTGGTGCTAGGTGGATGGGTAAAGGAACCTCATTCCAGAACTTGGGGGCATAGCAGCTGAAGGCTCTCAGTCTTGTGCAGTTAAATTTGGTAAATAGTCAGAGGTGTAGGAGATCAGGAGACAGGCAAGATACTCTTTGTTCACACATTTGAAAATGAAGCAGATGGTTTTGAATTTAATCCTGGTTTCAATCAGTAGCCAGTACAGTCTGTAGAAAATGAGCATTATGTGGTCTGAAGGTTTGGCCCCTACTAAGATTCTAGCTGCTGTATTTTGCATAAGTTGTAGACATATAAAGGAAGTCAGGTAGAAACCTTTCAGTAGAGAGTTGCAGTAGTCTAATTGACTTCTAAGAACATAAGAAATTGCCATGCTGGGTCAGACCAAGGGTCCATCAAGCCCAGAATCCTGTTTCCAACAGAGGCCAAACCAGGCCACAAGAACCTGGCAATTACCCAAACACCTAGAAGATCCCATGCTACTGATGCACTGATGCAATTAATAGCAGTGGCTATTCCCTAAGTAAACTTGATTAATAGCAGTTAATGGACTTCTCTTCCAAGAACTTATCCAAACCTTTTTTGAACCCAGCTACACTAACTGCACTAACCACATCCTCTGGCAACAAATTCCAGAGATTTATTGTGCGTTGAGTGAAAAGAATTTTCTCCGATTAGTCTTAAATGTGCTACTTGCTAACTTCATGGAATGCCCCCTGGTCCTTCTATTATTCGAAAGTGTAAATAACAGAGTCACATCTACTCATTCAAGACTTCTGTTGAATAACCAATGTGAGGTTGTGCTGGATGAGGTAGTTGGCGAATCTGGAAGAGGTACATAAGAGGCCCTCACTACCTCAGATGTGGGATTCTATCAAAAGATTAGGATCAAGTTGCACCCCTGATGAAGCCCGAATGGGGTGAAACAAGGGTCCTTGTTGGGAAGTGGGAAAGTTGGAAGTAAAAAAGTTGATTGGTGGGAAGTGGGAAAGTGGATTAGGATTTTAGGAGTTGGTCTTAGCTGTGTATGATGTATGGATGGTGTGATTTATGAGTGGGTGAGTATGTATGGGTGTGGTAGTAATATGAGATGTTTACAAGTTTATGTGGGGATATGATATTATTATCATTATTATGATGTAAAGTTGTAGATTGTATTTCCAACATGTCCATAAGTATTAGCTTTGAATGTATATGGTAGTTTAAAAATGTTAATGGGTTATGATTAATAAAAACATGGAGTTTTGAATGTGGTGGAGAAAATATATGTATGATTAGATTAATGGTGCCCCTATGTGTATATGCTGTATACTATGATTTGTAGGGGAATGTGATATACGCTATGAGATATTTACCATAGCAGGCAGAAGACACCCTGTTGCTATTCCAGTTGGAAGCTGTCTGACTTGCTTTGCCCGAGTACCAGCCACTCCAGCCTTGGGTCACACTTCCGACAGACTATGCCATAATATTAAGCTCTGGCCACCAGATCCTGCCAAGCGGGCCGTAGCTGTGTTGGTCAGTGGGAGCACCTGGGTGACATAAACCAATGTTTGACAAAACTGGAAGAACAGGTGAATTCACTTATCCTAATTCTTTGACCCAGAGCCTCAGAAGTATAGTGCTGTGCCAGCTCCCATGCCTCCCCTGAGTGTTTTTTTTGGGGGAACCTAAAATCCTGCAGGGGATTTTTGAATCAATGTTCAACTGCTTTCACTTTCCAGACTTTTGCTTTCCTGATCACAAGTCCAAAGTAGCATATATTATCTCCCTGTTAACAGGGGGCGCCCTGCTGTATGTCTCTCTGCTCCAGAAGAGAGACAAGAACCCCAGATTTTTTTTTTTGACACCTTTATTTCTGCTTTCAAGTATGTCTTCAATGACACAGGCCATTTAGTTTCTGTTTCCACCTCTCTCCTGCAGATTAAGCAGGGGGCCCATACAATGGGACAGTATACCATTGAATTCTGTAGAATTGCAACAGAGACTGGATGAATGATGTGGCTTTCTTGGCAGCCTTTTGGAATGGCCTGGCAGAACATATTAAAAATAAACTGGCTTCTCATGATTTTTCTTTGTCTATGCACTGATGCCCACATTCAAGAATGCTAGAGTTCTCTCGTTCTTTCTGTAGTCTGTCGCTTCCTCCTATGTCATGTCTGGACCTGTTCTAAGAGCCCATATAATTTGGCCACATGCCAGGTTCTGCTTAAGACATAGACACAATAGGCTCACTTCATCAAGAGTTTTAATGAAAGTAACATAAATCATACATACTCTGTGCTTCCTGCCCTACAATAACGCAGGAAAGCAAACAAAGTAGCCAAGAAGACTTCCCTTACCAGGCAAGCAAAGAGTGAGGTCCAAACAGCTTGACAGAATTCAATGCAACTCTCTTTGACCCAAGCCTAATAGAGAAAAATGTTGTAGCAGCAGAGAATTCTCTGTTGGCTAGAACTTAACAGGTGGGCTACCCACCCACAGTACCTGGAAAGTAACAGCACCACTGCTTTCCCAGCTTTCCACAATTTGCATAGTTTACCCAGGAGGGTTTCAGCCTACCATTCCTAGGGTTAATGGGTTGAGACCCTGCTGGTCCTTTCATAATTCTCCCTCCCAAAAGGGGACTTGTGGGCACCTTTAAGAACAATCTCTTTTAGATTAAAATCACTTTTTATAATACCAGAGAGTTGGTGTTTGAGGTAGTTGTGGGTGGATCCTTGGGCCAGTGGCAGATGACCACGCCCCCGGGGGAAGATCCCGAGAGGGACCACCGATCAGGCTCAGAGTATGGAGACAGACACACACTAGTTCTTTTATTAAACAGTATATGGAACCACCAGAGGTGGCAGTAGTGAGCTGGAAGTGCCCGGCAGGGCTGTAGTTCCTCAGGTACTGGAACAGCGTTCCTGGATAACTGAGCTGTAGAGAAACTGAATATAGTGAGTAGGCAGGGTATGCAGAGTTCAGGAACAGAACCTGGATGGTAGAAGTAGATGGTAAAAGTAGATGGTAGAAGTAGTCCAGGTGTTGGAAGGAGTTAGGCCCTCGAGGAACGAGTACCTGGTTCCAGGGAAAGCTCAGAGAGAGAGAAGGTAACTCACTGGTGTAGTAGGCAGCGATGACTTTCAGGCAGAATAAGTATTCAGCAACCAGTCCGGGAACATGGGTCCTCGAGGAGCGAGTGCCGGTTCCTGACTGTGACCTGAAAAACAAAGAAAGAGCGAGGACCCCAAGGAGCGGGCACCCCTGGTAAGTCTGAGGAGGCAGAGTAGCTTGGAGAGAGCGAAACTGGTCCGTAACCAACTCCTTGTAACTCCTTGCTAACTCGAACAGTTAGCGATTTCTAAGACTTTATATATCCGGAACAGATGACGTCATCTCAGGGGGACACTCCTGAGGTTCGCGCCACTGCTGGTACATCAGTTGGGGCCGCGCCGCGCGCGCGCCCTTAGGCCCTTGTGAATCATGGCGGATTGCAGCGTTGAGCCGCTCCAGGGACACAGAGGAAGACGGCAGAATGACGCCGTGGCAGCCAACCTTCCACTTGAGCAAGAGGGAGTCGCCAAGGAGGGCGGAGTGGAGACGTCGAGCAGCGATGGTCGCAACACAGAGAGAGTTTAAAAAAGTTAAAAACTGAGAGTTAATAGTCTATGCCACAGTTGGATGCGAGGGATGACCTGCTACCCGAATGGCACAACTGAGGCGAGGCAGACCTGACTCCGACAGGGCCACCTTCAAGCCTGTATCTTTGTACCCCTGGTCTTCATCACTGAGATACTGATCAGTTGAATCCTATAAGGACTGTATACTGGGGGCCCTTTTCTTCTACGCCCTTTCATTTCTGCCAACGACTTGCCAGGTTCTTGGGTACTTGCTAGGTTCTTATGGCCTGGATTGGCCACTATTGGAAACAGGATGCTGGGCTTGATGGACCCTTGGTCTGACCCAGTATGGCATGTTCTTATGTTCTTAATGACAAGGTTAGCCCTTTGTGGTCGATGTCTTCCTTTTTGACGGTGAAGGCCCCTCCTCCAATAACTGGACCCTAAGGGTTTTCTGACAGTATAGCTGCCTTTCCTGCAATCTCCTCAGGCTCTTTAAGCAACCCTTCTTGAAGTCCTTGGGTTTCAGCCCAAAAATCTTTTTGTATCTGCTTCATCCAGTTGAGTTATTGCAAGCAGGACTACTGTGTCAGCTTGTCCAAGTTCTTCAGTTTGGATATAAGATGCTTCACTACTTCCCTCATTTCCATCATGCAGGCTCTCTGGGTTTGTTCCACTAGTTCAGACTTTCGAAGGTGATTTCTTTGCCTGGCTTTTGCTAATTGAGATTGTACTGGATAGGCAATCTGCTTGATCCTGACTCCCGTTTCATTATTTCTGGGATAACCTCAGTCTTGTATGTCCCTACTAGCTCGAGATCCCTTTACATGTTACTTCACAGGGTAACTTCGTTCTGGGGCTTCTGAGCCATAAAGTATCCCAAGTCCCCGCATCATAGACAGCGAGATTGAGGTCGTTGAGTATCACCCTCCAAACTTACCTCCCAGGAGGAGGTAGTGCAGACTTGCATAGGCTTATGAATGTCTTGCTCATTGGTCACTGTTGCAGAATTCAGTAAAAGGAGATGCAACCATCCAAATGCTCTTTTCATTCCCCTTAATGTTCACCCAGGTGTGTATCTATTTGGATACATCTATTAATCAGGACTTCCAGTGAGGCAGGAGGGTCAATTTGGGCCAATTCATCTTTAATTTCCTTTCTTAGACCCATGTGAAATTAATGCCACAAGGGTTCCTCGCTGCATCCCACATCTGCTTGTAATTGGCGGAAGTGAGTTACATAAGAGGGGACAACAAGGCTCTCTCCGTTGTGTGTTTTTGATGTGGCTCAGAAATCTTTTTTTTTTAATTCTTGAAAGAATAATTTCCAAGATTGGCCTAGTTCTTGTTCCATCTGAATGGTGGCCCATTTCAGGTCACTACCCAGCACAATTTCTTAACTTCATCATTAAAGTTCCGGATACAACTTGAAGTGCAATTCACATTGAGGCAAAAACCCACAGTAGTGCCCCCTATTCCCACCAAATTGCTCTGGAGACAAGGGGCCAGGAATTGGATAATTCTTTCTCATCACAACCTCTAATTTCTCGCACTTCTGTTTGTAATATGTGTGTGTGTATATAGCTTTGAGCTGTTCATATTTTAAAATGAGCGTGTGTGCGCCCATATTGGTGCATGAGCGGAGATATGCTTGAATTTTAAATCATTTGCGCACTTGTGTGTGTATGATTTAAAATAGGCCTATCACGCGTAAGTATGCTCCTAATTTTAAGAGGTTACTCGAGCAAACCTACTTCACATATTTCCCATAGGACTTTGCCCGCTTTAATGCGTGTATGTAAGTGGATTTTAAAAACATGCTCATGTAAGGGACAATCTCAGTTTTTCCACTTAGTCCACCAGTTTGCCCAGTCAATCTCGAGGTCATCCACACTAGAGGTGTGCATCTGTTTTCCACGAATTTGTAATCCGCAACTTATTTTGTCCTATCTGTTAAATACGTGGGGAGGCGAAATGCATCGCGACTCCCCATGTATTAAACAGATTTCTGTTTTATTTGGCCTCCTAAATAAAAATTTAAACCCCCCACCCTCCTGACTCCCCCAAGACTTACCAAAACTCCCTGGTGGTCCAGCGGCGAGTCCAGAAGCCATCCCTACATTCTCACACCCACGTTTGCCGGTTTCTTCATGACGCCGATAGCCTGTGTCACAGGGGCTACCGGTGCCATTGGTCAGTCCCTGTCACATGGTCACCGGTGCCATCTTGTGCTCCTACCATGTGACAGAGGCTGACCAATGGCACCGGTAGTCCCTGTGACATAGTATGGGCAAAGGCTATCGGCACCATTTTGAATCCTGGTATCGGACGGCAGGTCACTCCAGAACCCCCGTTGGACCCACAGGGACTTTTGGCCAGCTTGGGGGGGCCTCCTGACCCCACAAGACTTGCCAAAAGTCCAGCGGGGGTCCGGGAGCGACCTCATGCACGCCGGACGTCCGATGCCAATACTCAAAATGGCGCCGATTGAGGGCAAAGGCGATCGGCGCCATTTTGAGTATTGGCATCGGATGGCGATTTTGAGTATTTTTAGCATCGCCGGCGTATCAGGATGGAGCAGGCAAGTGTGTGACCGAGCACTGAATGCTGGGACTGGCCGGGGTAGATCCGGCAGCCTCTGCTCCTCAAGTTAAGTCAAGTCGGTTTGCTAGATGTTCTACTGTTGCTGTCAAGGCTTCAAGACACTGTTGTTGCTGTTGTTGTTGCTGTCTCTGTTGCATCAGTTGCTGGGCCAGGCCTGGAATGGCCTGGAGGCCTGACAAATCCCCCGGATCCATGGCCTTCGCAATCTGTTCCAACTATGTAAGTAAATATGAATGTGGACCCTTGGTCCAGAGGGTACTCACCAAGGCGCTGGCCTGATGAGTTCTTCTCTGGAAAGGGGACTGCCGTAATCCAGGCAGACATGAGTCCAGATCCAAGAAGAGGTCAAGGCAGGCGGCAGGCAAACTCAAGTCTGGGTCCAAACAGAGGTCAAGGCAGGCGGCAGGCAAACTCAAGTCCGGGTCCAAACAGAGGTCAAGGCAGGCAGCACAGAGAAGCACAGGAAGCAGCCACTCTGGAACCTTGTTGCGAAGGCAAGTGCAAAGTCCCAGGGAGAGGTTTAAATCTCCCTGGGTGATGACGTCATCTTCCGGGGCCGGCCCAGCCCTCGCGTCCTGGCCCCTTTAAGAGGCGGGGTTTTCGGCGGTCTCCCCGACGCTGCTGTGCTGACGCCGGAGAAATTGCTTCGCAGTCCGTGTGCTGCCCGCCGCACCGAAGAACGGACCCGCTCCGCCGTACCAAGAGAGGTAGGGGGTCCTGGCCGAGGGTTTCCCCGGCCAGAAGTTGTAACATGGAGAAACTGAGAGAAAATATGGATTAGTTGGGGGCGGGGGTGGAGGAGCAAAAATGTATATATATTATTCCATTCCTCCCCCTCCCCCCCCATCCTGCCCTCTGCTAATCAAAAGCAATCTCAGGGTGGCTATAACTCTAAAGTTTCCAGGTATGGTAATTTTGGTATAGAAGAGGAAAATGTGTATAAGTGTAACACCTCCCCGGTGTGCCTATCCTGCCTGCGAGGGGCCATAATCTTATTTATAGTCTCTTTGGGGCAGGGACCCCGGCTAGCTCTTTTGATGCCCCTTTTCCCCAGAGTGTGGATCCTTTGAGTTGGGGGAAAAAGGGTTCCTTTCAGGTCCCAGTGCAGGGGTGACTAACTCCCTTCCTGAAATTTCTTGGGAGAGGGTCATTTCTGTTCACTATGTGCTGTGTGCCCAAATAAACACCCTGGAATCACTGCATTAGTGTCCAAAATAAAGTATTTACTGCAAACACTGATTGGCACAATAAATATGTTTCCAGCACCACAGTCTTCCTGGCTCTTTATACAGGTTCTTGTCCTCTATCTGTGCAGGAGTCTTTTAAGTAAGTAAGGGAACTATCCATCCTCCTGGATTAGGCAAAGTGGTAGTCCCAGTGGGCAGGCAACCCTTAGATGAATGGGAAAGGCCCTTCCAAGATGGCCAAAAAATACTGTCACTGCACAGAGAGCACATCCTTTCTCTCCTCGGGTCGTGAAAACTCCGGGTGGGTGTCCTCCAAATTGTAAGTAGATTCTTACTCACAGTTAATACTTCTTCTTCCTTTTAACTCGATGGAGCTCCCTATTGGGAGATATCCTGGATGGAATTGCAACTTCACTGGTCCATGAATGGGTAGGAAGAGGGGCAGAAAACGCTTCCTCCCAGATCTTCAAAATAACTTCTTCTTCTGGTTTCCAAAAAAAAAGGGAATAACACCAGAGCTGCCTCTTGCAATGGGTTACCACCACTTCTGGGGCAAGTTTTCTCTATCCCTGGGCATCCTGAACACAGGGCTCCCCAAGTGTCCAGCAAGACTCCTACCAAGTAAAGTCTAAAATGCCAAAAATATTCCCAGGATAACCATTCTGCACCTTGGGAGAAGAGTACAGCAGTGGAGCCCTCAACCTGATTTCAGAGGATATCCTGGCAGGATGGAGCCCCTGGGTAGGCCAAAAATCTAATTCAGGGAAAATTCTCTAGCCTTCCTCTTGAACTGCCAACTTAGGGGCCGATGCAATATGGTGGGCTGAGCCGAGCGCACTCTTAACGTGCAGTTGGACGCAGGTAGAATGGGCGCTAATCAATCCCCTAATGCAATAAGGGGATTAGCGCCTATTCAACGCGTGTCTAATGTGGAGTGAATGTAATGGCGCTCTTTGCATGCAAATGCATGTGAATGAGGCTATTAAGCATTCACTCCCGATGCACATTTAACTGTCATCTATTAACGCCTGCCAGGAGCAGGCGTTAATAGATGTGCGCATCGAAAAAAGAAGAAAAAGAAAAAAAAAATTTTGTTGCCAGTGGACAGCCATGAAAACTGATGCCGATAAACCCAGCGTTGGTTTTCGTGCCCGCCGTACAGTCACCCATCTCTGCTTCCTCCCCTGCCTTCCTTTTTTCTCTCTGTCACTTCCTCCTACCTCGCGCCTGCCCTCCCCGTCTTCTCTTGACAGTTTCAGCGATTTCCTGCTCTCCGGGGCTTCCTGTTTAACAAAGAATGACACAGAAGCAGCAGCGGCTGCCTTGCCCCCCCTCTCCCGGGCCCCTGCTAAGGGGGTGTCTCGCCGCCTTTTCTCCCGGGGACCGCCCACCACAGCCCGGGAACTCCACTCCTGCCCACCGCGGGTCTCCCTGGCACAGTCTCTGCTTCCTCCCCCGCCTTTCAATAAAGGCTGACTGACTCGAGCCTGACCTGGTCACGTGGGACGCCATGCAATAGGGGGTTTTAAAGGGAAACCGACGCCGATAAACCCGGCTGGTTTTAAACCAACGGCAGGTTTATCGGCGTCGGTTTCCCTTACTGCCCGGCAGTCACGAAAACCAATGCCGGGTTTATCGGCGTCGGTTTCCCTTACTGCCCGGCGGTCACGAAAACCAATGCCGGGTTTATCGGCGTCGGTTTCCCTTACTGCCCGGCGGTCACGAAAACCAATGCCGGGTTTATCGGCGTCAGTTTTTGTGACCGGCGTACGGCAGTCATGAAAACTGTTTGGGTTCGCGTTAGCTAATGCAACCCCCTAATTTGAATATTGCATGGCGCCTCCCCTTTGGGGGGCCGAGCGGGCGCTGACTGTTCAGCACCCACTTTCTACACGTCTTTATTGCATCGGCCCCTTATCCCTATAAAACGTCTGTGGGATTTCTATTATAGCACCCTCAGTGGGAAGGACTACACACAAATGGATCCTCCCCTAATTATTTCTCTCACTAACTGCACTACCACGACATGTCCCAGGGCTTACTGGTAACCCGAAAAGGTGCCCAGGTTACATAAGTGTCTACTTCTATACGAAAGGGCAACTTTCAAACTGTGTGCAGAAATGTAAAGTCTGTGGGTACATTTTTTACCCACAGACTTTACATCAGGGGTGGCCATCTCTGGTTCACAGGCCTGGTTTTCATGATATCCACAATGAATATGCATGGCATAGATTTGCATACACTGCCTCCTCCATTGAATGCAAATCCATCTCATGCATATTCATTGTGGATACCCTGAAAACCAGGCCTGTATGAGGCCCTTGAGGACCCGAGTTCCCACTCTTGCTTTTCCATCAAGTTTAAAAGGAAAAATTTTCACTTAGAAAATTAACTTGGAAAGAATATATACACAGGTCTGTACATTCTCTTTGCGTGTGTACCTTTTTCCACCTACATACATACACACATACACTTGAAACTTCAAAAGCGTGTGTGTAAGTGCTGACTCGTCCCCAGCCACACTCCCAGGAATGCCTCTCTTATCTGTGCATAAAGGTACGCATTGACTGGCACCACTTGCATAACTTTTATGTGTAGATAGGGGAGGCAATTTTCATAGACCCCTTTCTCTGTGCGTAAAACACACACCCCTCCACCCATATACACACACACACACCCCCCCCACACACAAAACCCCTACATCCCGCCTCACACACACCACTCAGATACCCCCCTACATCCTCCCCTCACTCATACATGTTCTCCCCTACATCCACAAGCCCGAGATTCCCTCCTCTGCGGCAGTGAATGATACTTTAGCAGGGAAGCTCTGGTGACAGTGATGAGTTTCAGGTTGAACACGTACTGGGCTCCCAGAAGGACTTGCCTCTATGATGGCTGAGCCAGATGGGAATGTGGCGAGCCTTAAAGTGTGTGGGGGAATCCCTGGATAGTTGTGAATGAAGGCTCGTGATGTCATAGCCCCCAGGAGAGGCCCATTCAGACTGATCAGGAAGCCCAAAAGAAAACTGTAGGGTCAAAGAAAAAAAAATTACTTGTACCTTCAAGTCATTAAGTGAAATGGAACATACTGTTAGAGAATAATGGAAAATAACCAAACCCCAAGGACTCTCCCTTGGTTTCTTTTTCTCAGAAACAAGTGTGAGTCATCAATTGTAATGTTATGCTGCTGTGTACACGAAGTCTCTTTCTGCCAGCCAAGAATCCAGCAGGCTCTCAAACACCCCCAAGTTACCAGTGAGTCCAGACAGAAAACAGCTAGCAAGTGAAGACTGGGAGCAAGGAGGCAATATTTTCTGAACAGTCAACTGTGCACGGCTTCACAATGTCAAACCTGATTCCCAGAGTGCACTACAATTTATTTGTCTATTGCAAATAAAACAGACAAAGTAAAACAAGCACAGCACAATCAGTGACAGACACTGCCTAGGTACTGTTAGTGCTGGTTCCACATTGTTGCTCCAGTCCCCTGTGAAACCTCCGTGCTCTGCTGCACTCCAATTGCCATGAACTTCTGTTGCCAATGAAATAGTCCTCTGGTGCAGGGTCTAAACCTGCACTCACAGGCCTTGAACCTACATGGAAGCCCAGAGGGGGCAGGGCCTGCAGTGCAGGCTTAATCTGCATCAAAGGATTGCATTGCTGGAACAGAGAGGAACTTTTATTTTCTACTTCTTAGCTACTTCAAAGCAGATTACATTCAGGTACTATGGTTATTTACTTGTCCTTAGAGAGTTTATAATCTTAATATGTACATGAGACAATAGAAGGTAAAGTGACTTGCGCAAGGTCACAACAAGCAGCAGTGGGATTTGAACTCTGGCTTCCCTGGTTCATAGCCCCCTACTCTAACTACTAGGCTATTCCTCTACTCACTAGTGGCTTTTGGAGTCCAGAGCAGTATTGGTGGTCTATTGGGACAGGAAATTTGCTGCTCCCGAAAATGTTGTCATCCTAGTTACAAGCCTAGTTGCTCCAGAGAAATATAAAGTGCAGAAATACCACTTACTGCTTGGAATTCCCTTTTCTAGCAGGTCAGTGCCAGATAACCCATCATATCCAGTTTGGAAATTCATGCCTGGGAACTCTGGATTTCATCCAGAGACTCAGGGAACTTGCATTAATTGCCCAGTCTCAGAGGAAACACTAAAATGCTTGAGGCCTCTCTGTTTACTGCTCCAGCCACTTCCCTTCAGTAAGGCTGCAGCAGGGGGTGGTTCTATTATTAGGCAAGTTGAGGCAGCTGCTTCAGGTGGCAAAATTTGGGGGGGAGGGGGCAGCAAAAAGTGCCCTTCCCCCCACAAAACACTCCAGCAGTGGCCACTTCTCTTTGCCACAGACATGATTACCGAAGTGTCCATGGGATTATGAAGAGAGGCCTGGTGAGGCCACGATGACCAAGCCCTTGGTCTTGATGGACCAATCCAAATCATAAGTACCTGGCAAGTACCCAAACATTAGATAGATCACAAGCTACTATTGCTTATTAATTAGCATAATAGCAGTTTATAGATTTAACCTCTAGTGACTTATCCAAACCTTTTTTAAACACAGTAACACTAACTGCTGAAACCACATCCCCTGGCATTGAATTCCAGAGTTTAACTATGTGCCGAGTGAAAAAGAATTTTCTTCAATTTGTTTTAAATGAGCTACTTGCTAACTTCATGGAGTGGCCCCCGGTCCTTCTATTATCTGAGAGAATAAATAACCAAACTTGTTCAAGTCCTTTCATGATTGTGTAGACTTCTATCATATCCCCCCTCAGTCGACTCTTCTCCAAACTGAACAGCCCTAACTTCTTTAGCTTTTCTCATAGGGCAGCCATTCCATACCCCTTAAGATTTTGATCGCCTTTCTCTGCACTTTCTCCAGTGCAGCTATATCCTTATTGAGATGTGGCGACCAGAATTGCACACAGTATTCAAGGTGTGGTCTCACCATGGAGCGATACAGAGGCATTATGACATCTTCCATTTTATTTTCCATTCCCTTCCTAATAATTGCTAACATTTTGTTTGCTTTTTTGATCCTCACAGCACACTGGGCTTACGATTTCAATGTATTGTCCACTATGATGCCTAGATCTCTTTCCTGGGTAGTAACTCCTAAAATAGAACCTAACATTGTGTAACTGCAGCAAGGGTTATTTGCACTTTGCACTTGTCCACGTTAAACTTCATCTGCCATTTGGAAGGCCAGTCTTCCAGTCTAACAAAGTCCTCTTTCAATTCATCACAATCCGCTTGAGATTTAACTACTCTGCATAATTTTGTGAGGTCCGCAAATTTGATCACCTCACTCATCGTACTCCTTTCCAGATCATTTATAAATATATTAAAAAGCACTGGTCCAAGTAGAGATCCCTGAGGCACTCCACTGTTTACCTATTTCCACTATGAAAAATGACCATTTAATCCTACTCTCTGTTTCCTATCTTTTAACCAACTTGCAATCCACAAATGGACATCGCCTCCTATCCCATTACTTTTTAGTTTTCTTAGAAGCCTCTCATACAGGACTTTGTTGAATGCCTTCTGGAAATCCCAATATACAATACCACATCTTCCGGGTCACCTTTGTCCACATGTTTATTCACCCCTTCAAAAAATGTAGGAGATTTGTGAGGCAAGACTTCCCTTGGGTACATCCTTGTTGGCTGTGTCCCATCAAACCATGTCTATTTAAATGTTTTGTGATTTTATTCTTTATAACAGTTTGCACGATTTTTCCGTGTTACGCTTGCCGGCTGCGGAGTCCCGCGGCCCACTTCCCTCACCCGTCAGGGCATCAGGACTGTTCCCACCTCCTCCTCCATGGCAGGAAACTGCCACCATAGCTGCATCTCTTCTCCATGGCAAGGAACGCCGCCAGCACCTGACACCAGGCAGCAGCTTAGGCGCACACACGTGCCACTCTCAAACTCTTAAAGGGACTGTGGCAGGAGAATTTCCCATGGGTCCCATCTGATATCATCAAGCAAGGACGACTTAAACTTAGTCCCTGCTCTTCAGCCTTGCCTCTGCAACAGGTCATCTCCTTAGAGAAGCTGCTTGTTCTGCTTGCGTTCCTGATTTTGTGTTCCGCCTTGTGTTCCTGACTTAGTATTCTTCCTGACCATGTTTTCCTGCTTCCTGGCCCCATTCTGTCCATTGCTCCCCGACGTCCTGGTCCTGTCTCCCTCAGATTGATTTCTTGCCTTGACCCTTGGACTGTTCTCTGGATTCTGCTGCCTGCCACCTGTCTCGACCCTTGGACTGTCCACCAGACTCCGTGGATATCCCTGCCTTGGGTTCAAATCACCACAGCTCCGTAATCCGCCTTCCGACAACGACAACCTGTTGGATCTCCTCTTCAGGTAGTGTCAACTTCGTCTCAGTTCAGGGGTCCATTGCAATATCCCGGCATTGAAGTCATGCTCACTGATCTATAGTTTCCTGGATCACCCCTGGATCCCTTTTTAAATATAGGGCTTACATTGGCCATCTTCCAATCTTCAGGTACATCGGATGATTTTAATGATAGGTTACAAATTTTTACTAATAGTTCTAAAATTTCATTTTTTATTTCTTTCATAACCCTGGGGTGCATACCATCTGGACCAGGTGATTTACTACTCTTCAGTTTTTCCATCAGGCCTACCACATTTTCCAGGTTCATCGTGATTTGGTTCAGTTGATCAGAATCATCACCCATGAAATCCTTCTCCAGAATGGGTATCTCTCCAACATCCTCCTCAGTAAATACTGAAGCAAAGAAATTGTTTAATCTTTCCGCAATGGCCTTATCTTCTCTTAGTGCCCCTCTAACCCCTTGATCATCCAACGGGTGCTTCGGATATATTTTAAAAAGTTTTATTGTGAGTTTTTGCCTCTATGGCCAACTTCTTTTCAAATTTTCTCTTAGCCTGTCTTATCAATGTCTTACATTTAACTTGCCAATGCTTATGCTGTATCCTATTTTCTTCTGAAGGATCCTTCTTCCAATTTTTGAATGAAGATCTTTTGGCTAAAATAGCCTCTTTCACCTCACCTTTTATCCATGCCGATAATCGTTTTGCCTTCCTTCCACCTTTCTTAATGCATGGAATACATCTGGTCTGTGCTTCTAGGATGGTATTTTTTTAGCAATGTCTACGCTTGTTGCACACTTTTTACCTTTGTAGCTGCACCTGTCAGTTTTTTCGAACTATTTTTCTCAATTTATCAGTTTTCCTTTTGAAAGTTTAGCAGTAGAGCCATGGATTTACATACTGTCCCCTTCTAGTCATTAATTCAAATTTTATCAAATTATGATCACTATTGCCAAGTGGCCCCACCACCATTACCTCTCTCACCAAATCCCATGCTCCACTGGGAATTAGATCTAAAATTGCTCCCTCTCTCGTCGGTTCCTGAACCAATTGCTCCATAAAACTTTCTTTTATTCCATCCAGGAACTTTATCTCTCTAGCATGCCCTGATGTTTCACTTACCCAGTCAATATTGGGGTAATTGAAATCTAAGACCACAAAACAAATAATGAGCAAGGACTGCACTTCAAGCGAAATCGCAATGTACATATAGTGCAGGAGGATGTGTAATCCTGACAAAACTGATTCAAACAGTCTTATAAAACAGGATGTCTTTTATTTTTTCAATATGGCAACTCCACAAGGTTATACGAGCACCGGCTTAATGGCGTCCCCCGACACGGTCCCGTGTTTCGCCGCGGGCTGCATCGGGGGGGATCGCCACCGCTGGAATTCACACAAAAGCTAGAACATAAACAAATTAATAGAGAGTCAGAATAATAATAGGGACTTACAACCGACCATAATAAGTTCCACACAAGCATAACATACCTGACAGCAGCGTTTTGACAGTGACAGGGAGCGCAACGCCCTTCAAACTTGACAGGTATTTAAAGGAGACAGAGGCGCCAAAACCTACAGGAGAAGGGGAACCACGTGAGTGAAAGGAATGAATTCATTGGTTCCCGTTCCTGTAGTGCACCCGAGCAGTAAATCAGCCTAACCTGCTAGGTAAATAAAAACCATTCGATCTCCCGATTTAAACCTTTTGGGGACACTGTGTCTAACGTGAAGATCCAACGTTGTTCGATCCTGCCCAAAATCTCAGCATAATTGCCTCCCCGCAAAGGACGTGAAACAACTTCAATGACACAAAAAAAGAGATCAGAAAGGGAATGTGACTGTGATATCCAATGATCAACCAGGGGTTCCTTCTCTCGCTGCAGACGGATATTGGAGCAATGCTCTATAATCCGAGTCTTTACCATCCGAGATGTTTTCCCAACATACATTAAAGAGCAGGGACAAGTGATTATGTAAATTACTCCAGAAGTAGTACAATCAGAATGGGACCGTAGCGGAAACATTTTACCCGTGGTGGGGTGCGTGAAACAGGTCATACCACTTGTATGAGAACAGACCGTGCATCTGCCACATGGCTGATGACCAACATCAATGACAGGATCCCGCGGCACTGGAAGATCAGAGTGAATCAATTTGTCTCGCAGATTTTTACCCCGACGAAAAGTAAACCGAAGGGGATCAGAAAACAATGTATTTAAAGACAGGGCCTCCCAGTGTCGCCGGATCATGCCAGCGATGGGCCGGCTCAGGGTGGAGAATGGTAATATAAAGTTTGTCACAGGAGGTTCGGGAGAACCGGAAGACATAAATAATAGCTCCCGATTAGTGTATAAGGCGCGTTTCATTGCTTTTTTAACTACTGACTTTGGGTACCCTCTTGACAGGAAGCGAGATGACATCTCATGAGCTTTAATCAAAAATTCACCAGTGGTGGTGCACAATCTGAGAAGCCTAAAAAACTGGCCAGTAGGGATGTTCTTACGCAGTGCACTCGGATGACAACTTTGAAAGGATAACAGGGTGTTACGGTCTGTCTCTTTTCGATAGATGGTGGTGGAGAACCGACCATCATCTACAGAAACGAGTACATCTAAAAAAGGTATCTGAAACCGATGAAAAATAAAGTTATACTGCAGACTCGGGTCACTAGCATTGAGGTGGTCAATAAACATAAACAGTTGCACCTCAGTGCCTAGCCACAATAAGAAAATGTCGTCAATGTAACGAAGCCATAGAGCAACCTTATCAAAACCTTCAGCGGGGTATACATACAAACGCTCAAATTCCGCCACATAAAGGCATGCCAGACTCGGGGCCATAGTTGCTCCCATGGCCGTCCCTTTGATCTGATGATAAAAAACATTGTCAAAACGAAAAATTTTTTTTGTGAGAGCTAAAGTGGCTAGAGTCATAAGAAATGAGGTAGGAATGCGCTGAGGGCCAATCCTAGAGTCCAAGACACGTTCAATGACCCGTAATTATGCTGAGATTTTGGGCAGGATCGAACAACGTTGGATCTTCACGTTAGACACAGTGTCCCCAAAAGGTTTAAATCGGGAGATCGAATGGTTTTTATTTACCTAGCAGGTTAGGCTGATTTACTGCTCGGGTGCACTACAGGAACGGGAACCAATGAATTCATTCCTTTCACTCACCTGGTTCCCCTTCTCCTGTAGGTTTTGGCGCCTCTGTCTCCTTTAAATACCTGTCAAGTTTGAAGGGCGTTGCGCTCCCTGTCACTGTCAAAACGCTGCTGTCAGGTATGTTATGCTTGTGTGGAACTTATTATGGTCGGTTGTAAGTCCCTATTATTATTCTGACTCTCTATTAATTTGTTTATGTTCTAGCTTTTGTGTGAATTCCAGCGGTGGCGATCCCCCCCCGATGCAGCCCGCGGCGAAACACGGGACCGTGTCGGGGGACGCCATTAAGCCGGTGCTCGTATAACCTTGTGGAGTTGCCATATTGAAAAAATAAAAGACATCCTGTTTTATAAGACTGTTTGAATCAGTTTTGTCAGGATTACACATCCTCCTGCACTATATGTACATTGCGGTAATTGAAATCTCCCATTATTACTGCACTACCAGTTTTGTTATCTTCCCTAATATCTCTGGCTCTGTGACTCGACCCTTGTTCTCATGGCCTATGGGTCTTCTGCCTTGACTTGCTTTGTGGCCTACAGGCCTTAAGCCTTGCCTTGCCTTGAGGCTCTCGGGCCTATCCTGCTTCATTTTCTGTCTTGAGGCTGTTTGGCCTATTCTCTCTTGCATCTTGCCTTGATGCCTTCGGGCCTATTCTGTCTCTTCTAAGCCTTGCTGCCTTCAGGCTTCTGTATTCTTTGCTCGGTATTTCTCTTGTTTGCCTTCTCTAAGTCTTGCCTTAGTCTGCCTTGTTGATCTTGAACTGTCTGTTCCAGTGTCTAGTCCTGCCTGAACCAGAGTCCTATCCTTGCTTCATCTTAGCTGTGTCTTGTCTAGTTCCAGGTCCCACTTAGCATCCTGCCTGCCTTGTCCAAGACTCATCTCCAGCCTGCCATGTCTTGCCTGCCAAGCTTGCCTTGTTCTGCCTGCCAGCCTTGCCTCCAGCATGCCTTCTCCAAGCCTTGTCTCCAGCCTGCCTTGCCTGTCCAGCATTGCCTGTCAGGCCTTGCATTGCCTACTCATGTTCCTGCCTATGTGGACTCACCACTCTGATGTACTTGCATCTCAGAGACCTACTGGCTCCCAGAACCCAAGGGTTCAACCTGCAGGGGAGGGGGCTGGCTAGGTGGAAGACTGTCCCTTGTCTTGTCCCAAGTCCTGCCTTGCAATTCTGTGCCACTCCTCGTGGGTTTCCCAGACTTTGGGACCTGTAACATGCTGTACAATGCTTTGGTCCAAGTTTAGTGAGTCAACAACAAAGCAGCTCATTGGCCAAGTCCAGATTGTGGGTGCTTTTTCTTTAAATCGAGATCCAAATATGAGAGAGGAATAGAGAAAGGAAGAGTGAGAGGGAGATCAAGATAAAAGGCAAACTCAAAACCATATGTGAATAAAATAATAGGTCTGTTGCCAACCTGATAACCTGTACACAATGCTAGCATATGGCTCCAGGTTGCAAGGGTCAAGTTGAGCCAGTCCTGGTTTGCATTTCCAGTTCCCTTTTACATTAACATTGGAATGCATTTTATGATTCTGGCTATATTCAAAATGCCACCAGAGGACGATGTATTCTCTTCTGTACACGGATGTCCGGTATTGTTAAATAGGCTCCACCACAAATCGGTGATAGCCTTATTGGTACAAATACCATGTTTATTATATATTTTCTTTATATTTTATTTTCAACTACGTGATTCTTTTATCTTTCAATGATATCCCTCCACCTGAGGTGTTTGTTTTAAAAAATTATATTCATGGTCTTTTTCAAATAGCACTCTCTTATACGGTCACCTTATTTCGCCAGTTTTTAGTATTGTTTTGTTCTTAGCTCTGTTGAGTTAGAAGTAATCTTCTCTTTTGTGGATCATTCATATTAGCGAAATTAGAGCCGTCAGCCCGACACTGGCAGTGTTTTGACTATCCTGTCTTCCTCAGGGACTAAGAGGTTTTTGCTATCTTTTTAGCCTTCCTCCATGCCAGGAAGCCAGCAGACCTGCAAGCAACCAGCAGGAACTTCCCCAATTGATATCACATTTACCAAAAAGGGAAGCTAATACTTTATTTCATCTAACAATGTCATTCAAAAGAACTCAACCAATATAGTATTTTATTTCTCGTTATTCTTTAAGCATGGACACAGCATCAGAAATCTTATTAACGTGTTCCTTTAATGTGCGTCTGCTTGCGGCTCATTGTGTGGCGAGAAGCGGTGTATGCACTTTAAAAGAGCACGTTAATAAGATTTCCAATGTTCTCTAAGAGTCAGGAGCTCTTTGGATCTGGCGCGCATACACAGCCTCTCACCAACTGGTAGATAATCATACATGTAGCACCTGCTGCAAAAGACTGGAAGGTCCCCATTTCACTGCTGGACTGCTGTCTGCATCTTAATATTGTCGAATTCTTAGTTAATTAAGGTTTCTCAGGGAGTAGGGATGCTTAAAGTCCTTTAAATTTATGTTAATTAAGCAATAACTCAGGGCCCGAGATTTCATTTGGCAAACTGAGCGATTGCCTAGAGTGCTAAGTTTTTTGGGGTTGCAAAATCCTGCCAGCAAGAAGTCCAGAGTGGTGCTGTACCAGAGTCATTACCACTAAAGAAGAGAGCACTGTCCTGGCGGCACTGCTGACAGTGGGGCCGATGCAATATGGTGCGCTGAGCTGAGCGCACTCTTAACCTGCAGCTGGACGTGGGTAGAATAGCGCCTATTCAACACGCGTCTAACGTGGAGTGAATGTAATAGCACTCCTCGCTCGCAAATGCATGTGTATGAGGCTATTAGGCATTCACTCCCGATGCAAAAAGAAAAATGTGCATCTCCGACGCACATTTAACTGTCATTTATTAATGCCTGCCAGGAGCAGGCGTTAATAGATGTGCGCATCAAAAAAAGAATACAAAGAAAAGAAATAAAAGAAAAAAAAATTGACGATCGGGCCCATCGCAAAAACCGACGCTGATAAACCTGGCATTGGTTTTCGTGACTAGGTCACTTGAAACAAATGCCGAGTTTATCAGCAGCGGTGTTCCTGGCTGTCCGCTGCTAAGGAAAACTTACGCCGCTAAACCCGGCGTTGGTTTTCGTGACCGCTAAAAACCAATGCCGGTTTTCCTTAGCGGCGGACAGCCACAAAAATCGACGACGATAAACTCAGCATTGGTTTTCAGCGACCTAGTCATGAAAACCAGCACCGGGTTTATTGGCGTCGGTTTTCGTGACTGCCGTACGCCGATCTCATAAGACACCGGCACCGGTTTTAGATTAACCAAGAAATGGAAGGCAGCCCTTTTAAGGTAGTATGTGTGCTTAAGAAATTGCATGGTATAAAGTCCCCGTCTGTGATCTCCTAGGGGTAGTTGCTCCTCCAAGTACCTCCTGATGGCGGCCTGGGTGTCCAGGTTTCTCACAGCGACCGCCTTTCTGTTTTTCAGTACACGATCAGTGGACAGAAAGTCGAAGTAGCCATGAAAGAGATCATTGCCGGAAAGGACGTGCATCAGCGCAGCGCTTTCTCAAACGGAGAGTCGCTGAACCTGTACAAAAACCTTCCCGAGTTTCAGGGCTACTGAGCTCCTTGAGGTGTTTATCGGCATTGGCGTCGGTTTCCTTTACTGCCGTACGGTGGTCACGAGAACCAATGATGGGTTTATCGGCGTCGTTTTTCGTGACCGGCATACGGCAGTCACGAAAACCGTTTGGGTTCGCGTTAGCAAGGATGCGCCGAGGGTCTCGGCGAGTGAGGCTCGGAGACAGCGAGGAATAGTGCTGTCCCGGCTCATTCCCCAGCCCACCCTGCTCCACCCTTTGGACCATCCATTTGTCAGAGCCCGGCACTTAAGCGCATATCGCCACTTATGCGCGTGGCTGGGCCCTGTGCGGGCTGTGCACATTTTAAAAAAGGCCCGGCCACGTGTGAAAGTGGCGATTTCTATGCACATGGCCGATTTAAAATCCGGCCGTATGTCACAAAGGAGCCGATGTAATAAGCCATGCTGAACCTACCAGGGTTTTTACTTGTGTTTTAGCACAGGTTTTTCGGCGTTAACCTTGCCCAGGTATTCAATAAGAGCTTTAGCACCAAAAAAAACCCGTGCTAAAAAATTAATGGCAAGCTTAGTGTGTCTGATGCAAATTGCAGAGTAATAAGCCTTATTAGCTATTGCCCTGCAATGCAAGGAGGTGCACTATTGAGGAGGCTGCCTAGTGCGTCTCCTTTTACCTTGGGAAATTTAATGCCTGGTCAGAAGCAGGCGTTAAACTTCCCATGCTATAAATGAGAGCACTAAACTTCACACTGGTAGGGTGGGCCGGACCGGCCGAGTCCTCCCTCCTTCCTATGTTATAATGAAGTCCGGCCCAGCAGGCCAGGGTTCAGGTAGGTCCTCCTCCTCTTCCTAGCTTCCTCTCTCTCCCCTTAAATGTAATTTCAAATCGCCCATTCCCACTCGGGTACACCTGCCGGAGAAGATTTTAACTCCTCTAGCACTGCTGTTCCCTCACTGGCAGTGGTTTGGTCCCTTCCCCTGTCATAGGTCAGTGAAAGGGGATTGGAACTTTCACTGCTAACTGACAGTGCAGGGGCCAATTGGCTCAGTGGCGTGAATAAATTAATATTTTGTGTCAGGCTGAGTGCTGCTCCACTCAGCACTGTGAACTCAAGGGAAGAGAGAAAAGCTGCAGCCTGCTGTCTGTCTCAGCCAAAAAAGGCCATGCAGTACTTGGATTAGGTATTGAGGGGGGGGGGGGGGGGGGGGGGGGGGAGAATGGAACAGATGGCACTAGATGGGTCACCAATGAGGGCCAGATAGGAAGGCATTAGCAGCATAAGATCTATTTAATATTTGGATTGGCCACTGGGCTTAATGGACCTTTGGTCTGACCTAGTATGGCAACTTCTTATGTTCTCATGAAAGGCTTTCAAAGGGGAAGAATAATAGAAATAAAAAAAGATTTGAGTTCTAAACCTACATCTTGGTTTGTGGTGCTCGTCTGAAAACCCTAAGCTTCTGTTCTTGTGTGTTTACAATGTCATTGGAGCTCTCTGCTGGATCCGTTCCCTGGCATTTCGCCGCAGCTCCTCTGTCTATCTCTGCAGAGCCTGAGCTTAGGCAATATTCTGCTCGGCAGGGATCTGTGGAACCTGATCTGCCTGGTACAGGCCGCGGGCACTTAGGCAATTCCGCCCAGGGCAGCTGTCTTGTGTTTCCCCGTCCCCCGATTCCCAGAAATGGTGGTAGAGGCACCTGTTAAAAGGGGGAAACCTATAGCCGGGCAGGCCCGACTGAATGCTCAGTCAACGTAGTACATTAAGGGGCACATATCACACACAAAGACAGCGTTAAGAAATGGTGTCAACTGTGGTGTTTCTTAGCTGACTGCATTGTGGAGTGTCCTACCCTTTGGCCTTTTGCTTCCAGAGCTGTATGTGTCACTGTTGTTTACCGTTTTGAAGTAAAAAAAAAAATAATAATAATGCCACAAAGCAGCTTTTGGGTCTGGGTCCTCTGGAGTAAAACATGCAACAGTGGCAATGAAAATTTAAAAAAAGTGTATGTAAATGGTTTCAGCAGTAGCTCTTAAAACCAAGTGAGAAAGCATGAGGACATCTTCTGCTGTCCAGTAACAAGCAGATATTGTGAACGCAAGTGCATTTTGTGAGTGCACCCTGGATTCCATACAAGCTCTGAGAACGAGTTTGACTGGGAAACTGAACGAGATGGTTTTGAGAGCTCTGTAACAGATCTTCATTGCCAAGATCATGCGTTCAGAAAAGGGTTTTGTAATTCTTTGTTTGTTTGGTTTTTTTCTAAGTCTTTTTCTAAGTGTTATAGCAGTAAATATTTAATTTACTTAAAAAAATCCCATAAGCTCAGACAGATCCCACACTAAATCTTACAGTGAACTCTGCAGTATTGGGATCACATTTGACAACTATAGCCCTTAATATAGTTGAATGCTAGCGATCCATCAGGAACTTAAAGAGTTAGTCGGCAGCCTAGTGGTTAGAATAAGTAGACCTGGGTCCAAATCCTATTGCTGCCACTAATACTTGTTGTGACCTTGGACAAATCACTTATCTCCCAGTGCCTCAAGTACCTTAGATTCTCTGGGGAAGAGACTCACTGTACCTCTATATAATTTATTGTACAGCACTTTGGTTTAGGACGCTGTATATATAAGTATACGTAGCAATGAAGAGAGGGAGAAGCTATTACTGGAAAGTTGAAACATCTGCCTGCAAACTGACTCTAAAACCTTTCTGCAAGAAAAATCGAGGGACAGATTTGTTAAAAAAAAAAAAAAAAAATAGCAGCAGCTTTTGGTAGAGGCTGATGTGACATTCACTACAGCTATGGAAACAGAAGTTTCTGGAAAAGGAAGAGAACCGCTGCCTTCAACTGCAAGATACAGAAATGGGCAGCCTCCCCAGCCCGGATGTACGGGCGCTGCAAATAACCGGGTGCCCCCACCGCTCCTCGCGACGTACCTGAGCCGTCGGGAGGGGAGGAGTTCGACCCCCTTCCACCTCCGCATGCTGATAAGGATGGCGCCGGCCTTGTGTTTCCGGTGCCGCAGGGTGCCCTTGATTGGCCCGGCGTTGGGGGCGGTGACATCATCACGGCGCGTCCTGACACCAGACCGCCTGATTGGCCAAGGGGGGAGCACCCATCGCTGACGTCGGGGGGAGGCGGCCGGCGGGCGATTTAAATCCTACCGGCACCCTCGAGCCAGCCTCTTGCCTCCTTGGCCCCCGAGCGGAGCCGTTTCGGATTCCACGGCTTCGGGTCTCCAAATTGGATCCACCTATCGGTGAGTCGCTCTCTTTAATAAAAAAAAGAAAAAGAAGGGGATTCCTTGGCAGCAAGAGCCCCTTTTAAATTTATTAACCTTGCATAAGGAGCTCTTTATAATTGAATAACTTCCGTCAAGGAAGTCTGAGCTGCTGCACCTCTCTGGGGGTACTTTGTGTCAGGTCCTGGGGCTGTTCTGCCTCTTGGCCCTGAATTTAGAGCACACTCTGGCTGGGTCCCGTTGCTCCAAAACTAACAAAAAAAATTTTCTTTTATTCTACTTTAATTGGCCTGCAATTCAGCCAATACTCATCTCTTTAGGAGGTGCTGCCAATGTTTGTACGGATGTCCCTGAGGTCCGACTCCTCAGCTGTAGCTCGGCAGGCCCCAGCACAGTGCGCTGCGAGGGTTTTAGGTACCCCCATCGCCAAGGTAACCACTGGTGTGGAACCCTCTGGTTCTGACCCCATAGTCCTCTCGCCTGCTGGCGTTTCTGACCGCAGGGGAGCTAGAAGCCGACGGGGAGCAGGTAGGGCATCCAGACTGCCTCGAGGAGCAAACGTTTCCATCAAGGGAACCGTGAAGCATGGGGCAAGGGCTCAAAAGACCCCTAACGGAAAGCATAATTCGGCTAATTAGGCAAAAAATGGGGGCCATGGAGGATAAGCGTTGGAGGGTAGCAGCAGCGGCACCAGTGCCCTCAGCACTGATATCACGCAGCTCACCCCAGAGGAAATCAAAGATAGAGCAGCCATCCAGATGCAAGTCGTCCCGCCTATCCTTACTAATGCATTACCTGCAGGTGCGCAAAGTCCTGCAGGCCACGTGGAACATGCCACGGCATCTCCTCGCGAGCCCAGTGCCAGGAACTCCCACGGCCCTAGCAAGAGGTAGTACAGGTCCCCATCCTGGCTGGCTTCACACTCATCGTCTGAGCAGTTCCACTCCAGCCCTGGCCCTTGGCACCGGCTGTACCACTGGTCCTCCTACGACCGTAATCCCTTTGAGGACCCGGCTGGAGCCTCGCATTGCTGCGGATACAGACCTTACGAGACCAACCCACAGCCCAGGTGGGATAGTTGGCCTCGCTATTCCCTACCCACTTTTTGATCTCCGCTGTACTCTCACCGGGATCTCTCACCTTATCCCAAATGGGGTCAGGAATTCGGTGGGCACAGTTGTTTACCCGAGCAATACAGAGGTAGTTATGGTTGCAAAGAGTGGCCACCAGCACCTTTGGACGGCCTGCAGAGATGCAGAGAAGGGGAAACGGTGACAGACGCAGTCAAAGACAACGATCCTCATCAGTGCACTCATCAGAGTCCCATCACTGCATTGCCGCTTGCAGATCCCTGATACCAAAGCAGCCGCCAAGGACTCCATCACCATCAGCACGGCCAGACAATGACCGAGGGTAAGCCTCATGAACATAGCATAGAAGTTCCCCCAAAGGAGCGCGCAGGCAGGGAAAGGCCAAGCGGCCTTGGCACAGACAGTCGTCATCTTCCTCTTCCTCACTTAGCGGCTCTTCAAGCTCATTCTCCTCTTCTTACCATAGTTCAGGTCCCACCCCTGCAGTCTGCAGGCAGGAGAGGGAGGATGCTGTCTGCTCCTGCGAGCTGTCTGAATCAGAACACGAACTGTGGGAGCTGGTGCCTAGGCCCCTTAGACTTCAAATCAGACACATGCACCACATCGATTTGTTCTGCTTGATGGTAGGGCATAGGAGGCGGGACCAGAGCAAGCGGGAGAGGAGAAAGGAGCTGGAAGCAGCCAAGCCCATGCAAAGATAGATCATTAATTGGGCATGTGCCTTCGCTCATTTGACCTCGGTTGGGGTGCGTTCTGAGCCTGCTGCCATGCAGTCCCTGCTATCTTACTGTGACACTATCCTGGGCGCATACAAAGAATACAGTGGCTTTGCATGGCTCAACTATGATGAGGCCTTCTGTGAGAGAATGGCTAGTAGGTCTGCCATATCATGGGGAAGGCACGACATCGGCCTTTGGCTCACAAAAAATGTCTACCCGGGCTATGGACGCTAAAGCCAGTTCTCGGCCCTTTCATAGTGAGCTGGTGCACGGCAGACAAGCCAAACACACGCAAGGCACAAATGGCGCATGCTGGAAATTCAACCTTGGTGCCTGCTCCTCGACAGATTGCAGATTTAAACACATCTGTAGCCGATGCACTGCACTACACCAGGCCAACAAATGTCCACACAGTGATAAGTGAAGGAAATGAACGTGCATTAGCCCCAACCCCAGTGAGGTGGCAGGCGATGATTCCTTAGTTGGCCCGCTATCCCAATAGGGCCGCTGCGAGAGGGTTTCCTTATTCAGCACACGGGTCAAGCACAGTCTGCTAAGGTGGCCAATGCACGTTCAGCTCACATTCTGGCTGACATCGTATGGGAGAAACTCGGAAAGGAGGTTCAGCTAGGGAGCATAGCTGGCCCGTTCATTGAGCCTCCCTTAGAGCACCTGGTGCTCTCCCCTCTAGCAGTTGTTCCCAAGAAGGAGCCTGGAAAATACAGGCTCATACATAACCTTTCTCACCCACTCAGGACCTCTGTGAATGACAATATCCCCACGGAATACTGATCAATGCAATATTCGTCCTTTGACACTGCGCTTGCCTTACTAAGATCCTGTGGTCAGGACACCCTCATAGCTATAGCAGTCTGCATTTAGGCTGCTCCCAGTACACCCAAGCAGTTTCCATTTGCTCGGCTTCCGATTTGAGGGCGGCTTTTACTATGACAAGTGTCAACCAATGGGATGCTTGGTCTCCTGCGCTTATTTTGAGATCTTCGGTACATTCTTTCACTGGGCAGCTGAGGAGGGTTCCAGGCTAGCATTGCTAGTTCACTATCTAGACGACTTCCTATTCATAGGAAAAAAGGATTTGCTGGAATGTGTTAAGCTATTCCATACGTTTCGCAATTTGGCAAGCAGATTTGGTATCCCCTTGGCAGAAGACAAGTCCCTTGGCCTGGTAACTGCCCTTACTTTCCTAGGGATTGAGTTTGATTCCATGCATATGGAATCCAGGCTGGCATGCGACAAAGTAGTGAAACTGTCAGAGTTGGTGCCCGCCACCTTGCGCAGTGGGAAAGTCACACTGAGACATATGAGGTCCCTTATAGGTAGCCTTGCCTTCACTGTGCGGGTTATTCCCATGGGAAGGATATTCCTGCGTCATTTGATTTGGTCCACGAAAGGACTGATTCATGGCCATCATCATTTGCAGGTTAGCAGGCCCATCAAGGAGGACCTGAAGCTTTGCTCCAAGTTCCTTAAGGATTTCAACGGTGTCTCAACCTAGCTTCCAAGCCCAGTCAGCAGCAGTGACCTTCAGTTATACTCTGATGCATCAGGTGGCATTGGTTTTGGTGTCTATTTTAGGGGTGATTGGTGTGCAGCTCGCTGGCCAGACAGCTGGACCGCACATGGCATAACCAGGAGTATCACATTTCTGTAGCTCTTTCCCATTGTTGTTGCTGTGCATATCTGGGCGGCGCTCTTAGCTGCCAACGAGTGGTGCTATGGTATGACAACAAGGAAGTAGTTCAATCAATTAACAATCAGACTTCTAAGTGCGTCCTGGTAGCAGAGCTGCTGAGGGAATTTGTTTTTTGCTGCCTACATGTGAACATTGTTACATGAGCGAAGCATATTCTTGGAATGCACAATGAGATAGCTGACTCTTTCTCGTTGCAAGTGGTTCTTGTTCTGGCAGCTGGCACCGCTAGCCAAACCGAACTGCAAGGAGGTCCTGGAACAGCTTTGGTCCTTTGGAACTGGACAACTCGCGAGATGCTGAGAAGATCACTTGCCCCAGCTATATGGAATTCATACGTCCACAAATACAGCAAAGTGAAGGCGTTTCTCATTGCAAACCGCTGGAATGGTCACCGGGTTCCAGAGGACCTCTTGATTAGACACATTGTTCATGCCAAGTGGCAGGGAATATCCAGGAATATGGTTCATTTTCCCCTAGTGGCCCTAGCATTTTTCTCAAAGATAGAAACGGGTCTCACTGAGCAGTATTTCACAGTGAAAAGAGTGATGCTAGGCTTAACCAGAGAATCTCTGCCTTGGCAGGATGCTCAGAGACCACTAACCCATGACCTGCTGCTACAACTGTGGCATGTCTTGCCTGCAGTAGCTACTGACGAGTTAGAAACTGCGCTTTCCCAGGTCGCTTTTGCGCTGTCATTTTTCCGTACCCTGCACGTCGGCGAGTTTATGGCACAGTCGCGTAAGGCATCTCAGCTGCAGGGCTTGCTGGGGGAGGGTGTTAGCATCACAGATGGTACCCAATACCTAAAGTTGAGGCAGTCTAAGATTGACCAGAGTGCCCATGGACAAGTCATCACACTGACAGTGGTCAGGGATCTGGAGACATGTCCGGTAGCGGCTGTAACCCGATACCTAGCCATACACCCAAAGGGAACGGTTTATGTTTGCTACACAGCGATAAATCCCCTTTCACACGCTATCAGTTTTCTGTGGTGTTCAAAAAAGCCCTAGCAGAGGTGGGGCTCCAGAGCGAATGTTTTGGCACTCACTCATTCCACATCGGAGCCACTTCCAGTGCCGCCACCGCCGGGATCACATAGGCAGTGATTCAGCGATTGGGTGCTTATGCGTCATACATTTGGCACGAGGATGGTTCCCCTGCACTTGCACCCACCTGAGCATGCACCATGACCTAGTTTTCTATTTCACTTGCAGCTGTTGTCCGGTGGCACTTGGCGTGGATCATCGGCCACTCATTCATCACGCATGCACGGAGAAGAGCCATCGAAGAAAAGTTCAGTCACAACCTTGGGCTCTCGGAGAAAGGTTGGACAATCGATTGGTTGGGTTGCGGAGGCATGCAATGGTATCAGCTGTGGCCCACGTTGCAGTCGAGGAGAGTGAACGCCACATCTTTTGACCTAATTATCATTCACCTTGGCGGGAATGACTTAGGAAAAGGCGTCAGCATCGCTTTTATGAACGTGATCAGGAAAGACTTTAGCTGCCTGGCCTCCTCGTGGCCATCCCAAAAATCTGCTGGTCTGAGATCATGCCTCAGCATAGCCTGATGTGCACTGGGTGATGGGGTAGATAACGTGCCAAGTTCAACCAGCAGGTAGCCAAAGCCATACAACTCCAGGGCGGTTATCATTTACGACATGAGTGGGCAGATGAGCACTGCGCAGAGCTGTATGCCCTGGACGGGGTACACTTGTTGAATTTGGGAAATGATTTGTTCTTGCAAGTGATGTAGAAGTTTTTCACCCAGATGCAATGGCCGTAGTCGTTGTTTGGGGGGTGCTCGTCACATGCGGGCGGGAAAATGCTTCCATGTTCTTGCGTGTCTAGCCCCTGAGGTAGCAGCGACCGAATCCGGAATGCCTTTGTAAATGTAGAAGGATTAGAAGGAAGCTGGGAGGTGTCGATATGTACGTGAGGGGCCTAGGGGCCCTCACCCATTTGCCACGAATGATCAATGTCGGGCCCGCGCTCAGGGCCTCGAAGGATCGAGGCTGTTACATGGAGAGGGACTCTGGCAAAGCTTGCTTTGTGGCGGCCGGGCTGGGATCCTCTCTGGCGGATGGGATACGGCAGCGGGCTTGATTTGTGGCGGTCCAAGCCATGATCCCACCCGATTCTTGGCAGTCATGATGCCTGTTCCGGGGGCTCGCTTGCCGCGAGATCCTGCGGTTCCGCTTGGATGGATATTAGAGTACCGGCACCTGCCCAGCCACAATTTTGTAAACATTATTGAACGGACTCAGCGCTTAATTAGACTCCCATGTTAGGGATTCTGATAAACGACTGCGGCCTTTGCATCCAAATTGTGTGCCGCGTTTTCTTTGTGTGTAAGTGGGGGAGCCCAGCGAGACTGGGGTGGGGGCGGATAGGAGCCCACGGGTGTCCAGGCTGCCCAGTTAATATTTACAGCTTTGTGCCCAAACCTGACGTGAAGCAAACGAGAACTCCTGCTCTAAGTCACGGTGCGTTCAACCGTTTTTGGTCAGCACTGATGAACAGGGACCGTGTCAGATGAAAGCACATCTGTGATCACAACCCAGTCAACTATCAGCAAACCACACAAGTTAGATACAGCTTCTGACAGTCAGGCTGATTGCCTTCAGAAAATATATGAGAAAAGATCCTGCATGTACCTGCTGTCATTAGCATCCCAGACCATGAAGAGGATCACCTGGCTTTGTTTATAATAACAGTATATGGTAAAGGACCTGAACTGGTGGTGACCTTGTTACCACTCTTTCAGTTCGTCCTGAGGATGAGTAGCCAGAGAGAGTTACCACATGTGAAACTTGTCAGGTCAAACTATTTATTTGGAACCAAGGAGGCTAAAGGCTTAATTCTGCTTGGCCAGACTGATGTTGAAATTAGCTACAAGGGTCAAGTCTAGTTCCCGTGACTGGATCATACTTGCACTGAGCAAATTTCTGGAAAGATGAGCATTAAATCCAAGAAATAAATCAATAATGTGCAGAAATTGGCTTCAGAAGATTGGGCTGAGAATATTCCTGAAATACCCACAGCGAGCACAGTAAGAAAAATATGGGCCAGGTTTCCTGTCACATTTCATGGATGCCACTGTAACCATGAAATACAGTCAGGCCAAAGCACGGATCATGCCAGGAGCCAAATCAAAATGTCATAATCTATCAGCAGTTCCAAGTCTGGAAACTATGCCCCTAAATCCAAGAGTGTGCACAAATCCTGATTCTGCTGAAAGGGAAAGCCAGCAATTCTGTGTGCTCTTTGATGCTCATTCCAAGTGGACTGAAGATTTCCTGATGTCTGTAACTACCAGACCAAAAACTATTCAGATATTGTATAATGTTTTTGCCTCATTTCAACTGCCAAGAACAGTGGCCTCTGGCAATGGTCCACAATTCAGTTCAGTTGAATCTGCATCTTTCATGCAAAACAATGTTGTAAAGCAGTGTTTCCCAAACTTTTCAAGTCCTAGGCACACCTACATTAACAAAAATAGCGTGTGGCACAGGAAACACCACCAAGCAGGCAGTGCGGCTATAAAGAGGTCTTGTATGGCCAAAAGAACTCAGGAAGCACTGAAAGCCCCACCAGTCTCTCTTCCAAATTTAGCAAAAAAGGAGAGAGGGGACAGAGACAGACAGGAACCCGTCACAATGGACCAGCTCCCTCTATATGCAAATGCAGGAGACGAGAGAAGTCTGTGCGGTATGACAGCCCGCTCAGTTAGTGAACTTGGCTGTCACAGCTCCTTCACTACAGCTGCTCCCAACACTCGGAGTGAGCCACATCCAATGCTCACTGCATCCTGCCCCATCTCATTCAGACCAGGGTTAGGACAGAGGCTGGAGGGACTCCAAAGAGGAGGTTCGGGGATGGGGTGGGTGGAACATGAGGAGGTGCAGTGTGAAATGTATGTGTGCTGCAAAAAGCAAAGGTACAGCTATTCATGCCCTGAATCCTGCCCGTTAATTGGAATTTTGATTTTATGTAGCCGGGAAAAGGAAGCACGCATGATTACACGTGTTCTCAAAAAGAAGCACCTATTCGGAGTTAGCTGCTTAACCAATAAGGCTAACTCTGGTCAAGGTGTAGGGCTGTCCTACAGTTAGCCGGATATACTTGTCTCTTGTTGCTGCAAGGTGCTAAGAGCAGAGCCCAAGCACTGGCCTAGGTCTCAGCATCAGACAGTGATGACTCTTCCGCGGCACACCTGATCGGGTCTGAAGGCTCACTGATTGGGAAATGCCGTTGTAAATGTTGTGTCAAGCTCTCCGGCATCCAATGCTGCCGCAAAACATTTTGGCCAGCTACCCAAGCCAGCATGAGAGAGGAGCAACAACAGCAAAATCTTAGCTCTGCAATATAAACTTGTCACTTAGATCAGCTGATGTAGGATATTCTAGATTATTTCAAAAATGCCAGCCAAAATCCAGGCACAGTTTTCTGTAGCCAAATCATGCCAGCTTGGTGGAGCAAAAACAGGAGACAGTAGAAAAGCAGTATCTTTCAAATACAAAGGGTTACATAAGGGGAAGAATAATCCTAATCGTAAGTATAAAATGCTGAGTTCTGTAATAGGCATCACTACCCAGGAAAAGAATCTTGTAGTCCTTGTGGACGGTACCTTGAAATCTTTGGCTCAGTATGCAGTGGCAGCCAAAAAAAGCAAACAGAATGTTAGGAATGATTTGGAAAGGAATGGAAACTACATGAATAAAATCATAATGCCTCTGTATTGATGAATGGCATGGCTGTAAATAATCAGAAATTAACTAGACAAACCCCTCATCCTTTACTTTATCACCATGGTACTGGCTTTGAGGAGATATAATTACTGGGGTCCATTTTCAGCTATGGCTAGTTATATCCTGGCTATCTTAAAGTTAGCCGGTTATCTCTAACCGGATAATTTTAGGACAACCCTATGGCCCAACCAAAGTTAGTTGCATAGGTTAAGCAGCTAACTCCGAATATTGGAGCTAACTACTTAACTTATGCGGCTAACTCTGTTCCTCCTCGCAACGCCTCTTTCCCATACACGGAACGCCCCCTTTTAATCCAGCTAAATATAGCTGGGCAAGCCATTTATATGGATAACTATTACTTTAGCCGTCTACATGGCTTTTGAATATTGACCTTGAAGTTTATAAAATTATGAGTGAAGTGATATAGATAAATATTGGTTACTCACCCTTTCAAACTGCACTATAACTAGGGGATGCTCCATAAAACTAGCAGGTAGCAGATTTTAAAACAAATTGGAGACACGCTAAGCCCTATGTTAAGGATGTTTCTACTTTATTAGTCTCCAATTATTTTTCTGCCCTCAGGCCAAAGTTTCTTTAAGGGGAAATGCAATTGTTCTGTAATCAGATGAATGTGAAATTATTGCCTTCTTTTTTTTTTTCTTGTTATGTACTGAACTTGCATATCCATTTTCTTCTAGTAAGATGATGTCTTGCTGTAATGTTAAATTAGAAAAATAAAATTAAAAAAAAAACAAAACAACAAATCGGAGAAATCATTTTTTTCAGTCATTGCACAATAAGCTGTGGAATTTTTTGCTGGAGAATGTGGTAAAGGTACCTCTCATAGCTGGGTTTAAAAGGGCTATGGACAAGTTTCTGAAGACAATATCCATAAATAATTATTAGCCAGGTGGACTTGGAGAAACCCACTGCTTTTCCCTGGGAATGAGTAACAGGGGACTGGTCTACTCTTTGTGGTCTGGAATTATCTACATATATATCACTGTGTCACCTACAGATCTAGAGTGAAGAGAAGGCACACAAGTATATAAATCCAAGGGGGCGTTTGTTCATGTGACTCAGTGGAAGAAAGTAGGCGGGGCTTGGTCTGTACCACCTCATTCTGCTTGGGCACAGGATGAGCAGGACAGGGAATATTATGACTTTACACTTTTATTGAATTCAATTTTAGCTTCCAAACTTTTGATCACTCTTCCGGTTTTCTTACATGATGCCTCATTTTTCTACTCCATCTGCAGAGTCCACCCTATTGTAGAATTTAGTATTTTCTGCAAAAAGATAAATCTTTGCTACTAGCCACACTTCAGTGTCACTTATAAACATATTGAACAGAACCAGACCCAGGACTGATTCCTGAGGCACTCCACTGATAACTCCTTTTTCCGCAGAGTAAACTCCATTTATCACTACACTCTTTTGCCTGTCACTCAGCTAGTTTCTAACCCAGTTTATTATTTTAAGTCCCATTCCAGACTGATCAGCTTACTTATGAGTCCCTTGTGTAGAACAGTGTCAAAGGCCTTACTGAAATCTAAATATACTACATCTAGTATTCATATTTTATCTAATTCTTTGGTCAATCTATAATTTCCTGCATTCAAGATATCCCACAATCCTTTTCTTTAGTAGTGACTCCATTAATTTATAACCATGGAAGTCCCACTAACTGGCCTGTAAGTTACCAATCTTCGTCATGCTTGACTGCCGGTCACCAATCCCTTGCAATTATTCCTGTCTCCAAAGAATAATTGAGCTGAATGCTAAGTAAGGATGCCAGAACCTTTCTAAACTAGTATCCCATTCTAAACTAGTATCCCATGTTTTCTGGTTGACACCACAGTAGTGCATGTCAAAATTATATATATGTTGTTGTAAGTCAGTTTGTAAAACCTCAGAATGTTTTTTCATATAAAATGGTCTGGTTTTCAGGATATCTACAATGAATATGCAAAAGATTTGCAAATAGTAACTTATTCATGGTTAATTTGCATAATTTAGTTATCTTGAAAACCAGGCCTGGGTATAGTCCTAGAGTACCATCATTGGAGACATGTAATAAACATATGCTTATCCAATTATGTAAAAACAATTAAAAATATAAATCTTTTAACAATTGTAAAGAAATTTTTGGCCCAACACATTAAACTGTGAAGAACCAGAAAAAAAAAAAAAAAAAGGAATAGCCTAGTGGTTAGAACAGTGGGCTATGAACCAGGAGATCGGGGTTTGAGTCCCACTGTCGCTCCTTGTGACCTTGGGCAAGTCACTTTACCCTCCATTGCCTTAGGTACAAAACTTAAATTATAAGCCCTCTGGGGATAAAGAAATACCTACAATACTGAATGTAAACCGATGTGATATCTCAGATCAAATGTCTTTATATAAAAATAATAAATAAATACATAATTTCTAATTGTGCGTGACAAGGCTGGGGGGTGTGCAAGGCTGTAAGGTTCGCCTAGGTCACCTAATACCCTTGGCACCATAGAGGATCTATGCTTGGATCTCTCATCTGGCAAGATTGGTTGGGCCTTGACACACCATGTACATGGTGTGTCAAGGCCCAGCCTGGGTGCACAATGTACATGGTGTCAAGGCCCAGCCTGGGTGCACCATGTACATGGTGTGTCAAGGCCCAGCCTGGGTGCACCATGTACATGGTGTGTCAAGGCCCAGCCTGGGTGCACCATGTACATGGTGTGTCAAGGCCCAGCCTGGGTGCACCATGTACATGGTGTGTCAAGGCCCAGCCTGGGTGCACCATGTACATGGTGTGTCAAGGCCCAGCCTGGGTGCACCATGTACATGGTGTGTCAAGGCCCAACCAATCTTGCCAGATGAGAGATCCAAACATAGATCCTCTATGGTGCAAGGGTATTAGGTGACCTAGGCGAACCTTACAGCCTTGCACACCCCCCAGCCTTGTCACGCACAATTAGAAATTATGTATTCGCTGCAAGAAATGTTTGATCAGTTTTCCAAAAAATTATCAGAGGATAATACTGCTAAGATGGCGGTGGTTGTGGAAAAATTGTCAACTCTGGTGTCTTCAGTGCAAGAGAATACATCGCGGACCATGGATACGGCTGAGCAAGTGGAGGAGGTTGAGATGGCAGTTACACAGGAATGAACGAAAACTGAAGCTTTAGAGAGGAAATATGCAGTATTAGTAGAAAAAAGATTAGAGTGGTCGGCTTACCGAAGGCAACAGAGCGGAAAGACTCCGCACAATTTTGCTCAAAATGGCTGCCAGAGATACTCGGCCTGGAGCAAAAACATGGGATTATTAAAATTGAGTGGGTCCATTGGGCCCTGGGGGCTCCGCCGGTACCTGGAAGACATTCTCATGCAGTCATCATTCAGCTGCACAGGTATGTGGACAAGGCCTGGATTATGGAACGGGCAAGGCGGCAAAGAGAAATTATGTATATTTGGAAAAGAATTTATGTCTTCCAGGATTTCACTCAAGACATACTAAAAAGGCAGCAGCATTCCAGGAGGTGAAGTGCGTGTTGCAAGAGAGAGAGCTGCTTTTTGGAGTGCTATATCCAGCGCACCTTCATATTACTGTCAGAAAAAAGATTCATATATTTGAATCCGAGGAGGCGGTGAAGGAATTCTTGACTACATGATCGCCTTAGAATTTTCCCTGGAGTTTGGTGATTTGCAGCTGATGAGAGGAAATGACTGAAGCACATAGGGCTGGCATATGGGGCAGAGGGGGTGAATGATGACTACCGGAAGTATTTTTACGGTAGAGGCTGACCCCAAGAGTTAATGTTTTCAGGAAGTGTTATGCGGGTACATTTTTAATTTTTGGATACAGTTTTATTTTTTAATGGATTTAGGCATGTTTTCTGTCTGAGGTCGAGCCAAGATACCCCCCAGAGCTGGAATGCCTGGAGAGGATGTGAGGGGTTCCTGCGGACTTTACTGCACCAGGAGCATGCGGTTATACTTACTGACAGATGCCAAAGTACCTATAGTGAATTTTTTGTTAAATTACATTTTTTGGCGTGGTGGATTAGCAGGGATGCCGGAGTGATATGCTGCACGGGACGATGGTTTTGCTTATGTAAAAACAACTTTTTTTTTTTTATATAAGGATGCATAGTACTGTTTTCAAAGAATTCTGAGGTTTTGGGTGACTCCCAGACCTTGAAGAAAAGTGCACCAATACATTTTTGTATCTTATTTCTTTTATTCAGTTTTCTTTATTTTTAGCCTTTATTAAGTCTGTCAGTATGCAGGCTTAGATTTGTTGACTATCACAGTGTTTTCTGTTTTTTTGGCTCCAGATACAGGTAGTGGTCTTTGGACACATTAATTTTCTCTGGAGACCACCACTTGGTTTGAGTTGCAACTGATGGATTGCGCATGGTTGACTATCAAAATCTAACATTTGGTGTTTGGAGCTATAGGGTCGAGTATAGGAGAATAGTGTTGGGGTTGTTGTATGAGTAAGATAGGGGTGTGTTAGGGGTAAAGGGCTAGGAATGGGGGTTGGTGGGCTGGTTTTGAAGTTGATGTTTTTGGGAATGGGGAAGGGTAGTTGGGGGTAATTAAACACGGATGTTTAAGGGATTGGGGGAGATAGGGTTCTGGATGGATAGGGAAGTATTTAAACAAAACAGGAAACTAAGGTGCAGAAAGGATGTCACAATTGTGAGGTCGAATGTACAAGATTGGGGCATTACTGATGCTCAGTCAGAGATACATATATTATTATGGCAACTGCTTATTCAGGTGTGGGAGTATGACTGATTTATAAATTGTTTCTTTGAATGTTCAGGGGATATCTACACCCATAAAGAGAACTAGAATACTCCAGTTTCTTAAGAAAAAAGGTGCAGTTATTGCTTATTTGCAGGAGATGCATCTGGTGCCTCTTGAACATGATAAACTGGGTAGGTCAGATGTATGCAGCAGAGGAACGTGTATTTTCATGCATAAGAATTTGCTATTTCAAGTTGTGAAGGCATGTTGTGATCCAGAGGTCCGTTATGTTATTTTGGAAGGCAATTTATATGGGCAGTTAATCACACACTTTTCAACATGTATAGTCCCAATGTGGGACAGTCTGACTTCTATAATAAGCTGAGTGAGGTCTTGGCTGGATATGATAATTCCAGACTTTGTTTGGGAGGGGATTCATATATTAGCCCAGATCTAAGACTTGACCAATTTGGGAGCACAGGGTACCCAATGGATCGGTGGGGGGGGGGGGGGGGATTTAAGGAACTTTATACAGCTTTATAATTTGCTTGATATGTGGAGAGCTAGAAACCCATCAGGTTGCAACTATACATATTTTTCGCCCAGACATCAGACTTATAGTTGGATACATTATTTTTTTATGTAATAAGAGAATGGCCACAACAGTAATAGACACAGATTTTTTTAACAAGTATCATCTCAGATCATCATGCGGTAATGGTATGTTTTGATCTGAGTGGTGGGGTAAGATCTGGCAGAGGGTGGAGGCTGAATGGGTCACTGTTGGGGCAGAAAGACTTTAGGGAAAATATTAGAGATGTGAATCGGAACCGGAATCGGTTCCGGTTCCGATTCAAATCGTACATTTTTTTTCGTCCAGCCCGATCGTTTTTTTTTTATTGGCTGCGCACGATCCGATAAACAAAAAACCCACCCCGAAGAACCTTAGGAAACTGTCTGGCTAGAGATAAACTGAGGGAATTACAAACTTATAATATTGAGAGGTTAATGCATTTCTCTAAGCAAAACTATTATGAGCAGGAGGGGAAAGCAGGTTCACTGATGGCTAAATTGATTCAGGCTAAAAGAGAGCAGTCTGCCATTTATGGCATACGGAGCGAAAAAGGTGATAATAAAAGATTGACATCTGACATTAATGGACTGTTTACTGCTCATTTTGCTAAATTTTATAAAGTACAATCAGCTCCAGAGGAGGAGCAGATCAAGGCCTTCTTAGAACCTTTGGGGCTTCCTAAAATTGAAAAAGATGGGAGGCAGATGTTTTCAGATGATTTAACTCTAGAAGACGTGCTGAGAGCAGTCAAGAACTTGGCTGGGGGGAAGAGTATCATAAAACCTTTTTGGAGAAGTTGGCCCCTATACTGTGTTCTTTGTTTAATTATCTACGGTCTCCAAGAATGGGTACTCTAACAGATGCTAAGATAATCCTTATTCCAAAACCTGGTAGGGATTCTCTTGAATGCGTCTCATATAGGCCTATTTCACTTATAAATACAGACATGAAGATCCTAATGAAGGTTCTGCAGTTTTGATTAAAAGATGTAATGCCTCAGTTGGTCCACTCTGACCAGACGGGGTTCATAAAAGGGCACTCCTCTGTAAATAATATCCAGAGGTTACTCAATATACTTCATATTGCCTCGAAAAAGGCCATTGCTGGAGCTGTAATTTCAATGGAAGTGGATAAGGCTTTTGACCACGTATTCTGGCCTTATTTTTTTACACTTTGCAGAATTTCGGTCTGCCAGAATGGTTTATGGCCTGGCTGCGGGCCCTATTCACAAAGCCAGTAGCAAGGATGGAGTCAAGTGGTACGATTTCTGCTCCATTTTCTATAGAGCAGGGAAAAAGACAGGTGTGCCCTTTGTCCCCTCTGTTTTTTGACCTAGCAATAGGACCACTGGCTCAGGCTATAAGATGCTCTGAGGAGATTGTGGGATTTAGTTATAATGGTTTTCATCATAAAGTTTCGCTGTATGCGGATGATACATTATTATATTTGACAAAGTCTTTGCCTGCTTTTATGGAGCTAATAATTAAATTTGGGAATATTTCAGGGTATGTAATCAATTATTCTAAATCAGAACTGATGATGGTAGGTCCATCTAGGAAAGCTCCGATAGAAGTGGGATGTTTTTGGAAAGCTGGACAGGGGTTTAAATATTTGGGTATTTGGATATCCAGAAACTATTCTAGTTTATATAAAGATAAATATAATCCCATTGTTAACAAAATCAAGATAGATCTGAACAACTGATCTCTGCTGCCTATTTCAATTCTAGGCAGAGTAAATGTTGTCAAGATGGTTATATTAACGAGACTGGTGTATCCTTTTATGCAATTGCCTTGTGAGGTTCCGGTGTCAGTTTTACATGCCTTACGAGGTGCAGTTATGAATTTCATTTGGACCACCTAGGGTAAAATATGATACATCGATTAAACTGAGAGAGGTGGGTGGGTTGAATCTCCTGAATTTCAATGGTATTAGTGGGTGTGCAGAAAACAAATTATCTGCGGGAATGGCTGGGTATAGATCCAGCACAATCATGGGTTTCTTTGGAAGAGGGATGGGCCAGGAGGTATAGTTTGGCTTCATTGCTTCATATGCCTAGGGAAACATACACAATGAGGCTAATCACTTGAACAAACCTATAAGCTCTCATACTCTATGGGTATGGAGATAGGTGCAAAGTTTGTGGTACACTGGGGAAGAACTAGGTACACATTTAACATCTTTGCTGCGGAATCCACATCTTTCCCCATGTACATTATTCTCTGACATTAGGTATTGGAAGACTAGAAATCTTAAATTTTTAGGACAATTGTGGACAGGTGGGACAGATGGGACAGATGGGAGGTTAAAAACTTTCACCGAATTAATGGGAGAATTTCAGATATAAACAAGCACTTGTGCAAGGCATTGGCCCCCCTGAATACTACTGTGGTCTCTCTGGAAGAGAGTGAGGTGGTTGAGGGGGTACTAAGCTGTAAGACCAGGGTGCATCTCTTGATAACAGTGTTATATAAAACAATTAGATTGTCAGTATTTATTTATTTATTTATTTTTAAATACCGGTGTTTGATTTTACATATCACATCTGTTTACAATAAAACAAACAATGCAGGAAATCACGCATTTCCTTTGTCAAATACATTAAACATTTATAATATGGAGATTGTTAACAAGGTATATAAAAGAACATGGGGAATGGTTAACACTATGGGATGCACGAAGGGGTGCACAAAGGGGAGTGCCCCTTTGTCGCGCCCCTTCGTCGTGTGACGCACGGCACGCGATGCCTGTTGCTCTTGCTCCATTTAACGTCCAGCTCAGTCTTTAGTGATGTCGGGGGGGGGGGCGTGTCTCCTGATCAGAGATCACACACCGCCCCTCCTCTCTCCGTTCACATGGTTTCCCTTCATCTTTTTTTTCTTTCTCATCACTGTTAATTATTTCAGGGTGCCCGGTGGTGATGGTGGGTGGCCTCCCTGTGCACAGGCACCTGTTGTTCTTATATATGGGAAAGACACTCCAAATATCTTGATTCAAAAGTGGAATACAGATCTGTGGTGTGGGTATAATAAGAAAGATTGGAAATATTAAAAAATTGGAAGAAGGATCCATCAGAAGAATATAGGAAAAAGCATAAGCATTGGCAAGTTAAATGTAAGACACTGATAAGACAGGCTAAGAGAGAATTTGAAAAGAAGTTGGCCATAGAGGAAAAAACTCACAAAAAACTTTCTTAAATATTTCCGAAGCAGAAAGCCTGTGAGGGAGTTGGTTGGACCATTGGATATTCAAGGGGTTAAAGGGGCACTTAGAAAAGATAAGGCCATCATGAAAAGATTAAATGATTTCTTTGCTTTGGTGTTGGAGAGTTACCTGTTCTGGAGAAGGTTTTCATGGGTGATGATTCAGATCAACTGTACCAAATCACGGTGAACCTGGAAGATGTGGTAGGCCTGATTGCAAACTGAAGAGTGGTAAATCACCTGGACCGGATGGTATATACCCCAAGGTTCTGAAAGAACTAAAAATAAAATTTCATATCTATTTCAATTAATTTGTAACCTATCATTAAAATTATCCTATGTACCTGAAAATTGGAAGATGGCCAATGTATACCTAAATTTAAAAAGGGATCCAGGGTTGATCCAGGAAACTATAGACTGGTGAGCTTGACTTCAGTGCTGGGAAAAATTGTGGAAACTGTTATAAAGAATAAAATTCCAATTAATTTAAATACAAATGGTTTGATGGAACACAGCCAACATGGATTTACCCAAGGGAAGTCTTGCCTCACTTTTCTGTGCACTTTCCCAGTGCCCTGCCGGCATTGAGAAAGTGCACAGAAAAGCAGTAAAAACTGCTTTTCTGTGCACCATCCGACTTAATATCATGGCGATATTAAGTTGGAGGTCCTGAAGAGTAAAAAAAGTAAAAAAAAAAGAAAAAAAAATTTTTAATGGGCCGGCGGCTGTCGGCCGAAAACCGGATGCTCAATTTTGCCAACGTTCGGTTTCCGAACCCATGGCTGTCAGCGGGCTCGAGTGCTGACGCCGGCAAAATTGAGCGTCGGCTGTCAAACCCGCTGACAGCTGCCGTTCCGGGGCAAAAGGAGGCGCTAGGGACGCACTAGTGTCCCTAGCGCCTCCTTTTGCCCGTTTCTACTACACCACCTAATTTAAATACAGAATTGCGTGCACAGGCGAGTGGCCTGTGCGCGCGCCGGGAGAGCAGGCGTTCGTCCGCTCTCCCGTGGACTTTACTGAATCGGCCCGAATGTTAGGTTCTATCTTAGAAGTTACCATCCGGGAAAGAGATCTTGGCGTCATAGTGGATAATACATTGAAATTGTTGTCTCAGTGTGCTGTGGTGATCAAAAAAGCAAATAGAATGTTAGGATTATTAGGAAGGGAATGGCAAATAAAACGAAGGATGCCATAATGCCTCTGTATCGCTCCATTGTGAGATCGCACCTTGAATACTGTGTGCAGTTCTGGTCACCGCATCTCAAAAAGGATATAGCTGCACTAGAGAAAGTGCAGAGAAGGGCGACCAAAATGATAAGAGGCATGGAACGGCTGCCTTATGAGGAGAGGCTAAAGAAATTAAGGCTGTTCAGTTTGGAGAAGAGACAACTGAGGGGGGATATGATAGACGTTTACAAAATCATGAAAGGTCTTGAACAACTTAATGTAAATCAGGTATTTACTCTCTCAGAAAACAGAAGGACCAGGGGGGACTCCATGAAGTTAGCAAGTAGCTCATTTAAATAAATCAAAGAAAAATCTTTTTCACTCAGCGCATAGTTAAGCTCTGGAATTCATTGCAGAGGATGTGATTACAGCCGTTAGTGTAACTGTGTTTAAAAAAGGTTTGATATGTTCCTAGAACAAAAATCCATAAACGGCTATGATGGAAATTAATAAGCAATACTAGTAGTCCGTTAATTTATCTAATGTTTGGGTACTTGCTAGGTAATTGTGACTTGGATTGGCCACTGTTGGAAACAGGATACTGGGCTTGATGAACCCTTGGTCTGACCCAGTATGGCATATCTTATGTTCTTATGGAAATGGTCCTGAAATATTACAAATTGTAATAAAGGACAAGAGTCATATAAGATGTTCCATAGAATGTACCATATCCCAGTTTTCTTTGCTAAGTTCAGTAACAATGGAAGTGCTTGCTGGAGAGGGTGTGGGCAGATAGGGACCTACCTACATCGAGATGTTGTAGGGAGATCCAGTATTTTGGATTGAAGTGACTACTTGTATCCCATGGATAGGTGGTCAATAGCTTGAGGAGAGTCCAGAGCTATACCTACTGGGCCATTGACCTAACAGGATCCGTGAGGGCTTTTAGGAAGCTGATCAGTCATCTCCTTAATGCTGTACGTTTGACGATTGCCCATCGATTGAAATATACTCCCAATCTGCACGAAAAGAAGATTAAGGTCACTGAGATCACTGTTATGGAGAGGCTGACTCTCATGTTATGAGATCAGATGGACAAATAATATGGAGCCCATACGGGACATGGAGGGGGAAGGAAGTATAGGGTAAGATGGTGGTGTAATGAAGGGACTTAAGGGTTCGAGATCAGGGGAGGGAGATGGTTATAACCGTAATGTGTATTGGGATGCTTGAGCTTTTTTAAGGCTGATGGGAAATACTGTTACAAGGGGGATATGTTCTGATTTTTTGCAGTGGTGTTTAATTGAAAACTAAAAAGTTACCAAAAAGAAAATCTGATCTGGAAACCACAGCAAGCTAGACTCTGTGGGGTAGATTTTCAAAAAGCGCGCCTTCGCGTACTTTTGTTGGCGCATCAGGCGCCAACAAAAGTACGCTGGATTTTAGTAGATACGCGCGTAGCCGCTAAAATCCTGGATTGGCGCGCGCAAGGCTGCCGATTTCGTGTAGCTGGCGTGCGCTGAGCCGTGCAGCCTGCCGCCGTTCCCTCCGAGGCCGCTCCGAAATCGGAGCGGCCTCGGAAGGAACTCGCTTTTGCCCTCCCCTCACCTTCCCCTCCCTTCCTCTATCTAACCCACCCCCCCCTACCTTTGTCGGGGGATTTACGCCTCCCGGAGGGAGAAGTAAATCCCTGCGCGCCAGCGGGCTGCTGGCGCGCCGAGACGCAACCTGGGGGCGGTTCCGGAGGGCGTGGCCACGCCCCCGGAGCGCCCGGCCAAAACCACGCCCCCGGGCCCGCCCCTGAAACGCCGTGTCCCGCCCTGAAAACGCCGTGCCGATCGGCCCCGCCCCCCACACGCCCCCGACACGCCCCCCTCGAAAAACCCCAGGACTTACGCGAGTCCCAGGGCTCTGCGCGCGCCGGTAGGCCTATGGAACATAGGCGCACCGGCGCGCAAGGCCCTGCTCGCGTAAATCCGGGCGGATTTACTTGAGCAGGGCTCTTAAAATCCGCCCCTGTATGCAGTGCAACAATGGAAAGAGGAATTATCACCATTCCTTATAAAACAATAAAATCAAGAAATATAAAACATCAATCATATTAGTAAAATCATACAAATAAAATAAATATTTAAAAACAGCTGATGAATAGGACATCCAATAATTAAAAACTCATATACAATTTTTTTAAAATTTCCTATACACCAATAAAATATTTCAAAACAGCAGACATCAAACATCTGATAATTAAAATAAGCATAAAAAAATATATCCCTTCGCTCCATACCTGGAAATTTTTGATTTCCAATTACCCTGCAATTGTCATGGAATAGTAAGTTGTGGGGGAGGAACACACAAACTTTCTCCAGTCTCTTTCATCTACACACTCTCTCCAACACGCATGTACACACATGCTCTCTCACTCTCCCACTCAAACACATTTCTCTCTCCCACACACATACATTGTCACCCTCTCCAACCTATACATACAGATGCCCACTCTTTCTGCCCCACTTACATACAAACACACACTCTCTCTCTCTCCCATATGTTCTCTCACACACACATACACACACACACATACACTCCCACATATATGCACTCATCTGTTCTCTCTCCCCCACATATACACACATGTCCAGTCTTTCTCCCCCACATATATATATAGATGTCAGTGCTCTCTCATATATATACACATGCCCGTGCTCTCTCCCCCACATATACACACATACCCACTCTCTCTCTCTCCATCTACACACATGCATGTGCTCCTTACACACATGCTTGCTCTATTTACACACACATTCCGGCTCTCTCCCACTTATACACACATATACACACAAGAGTGTGTGTGGGAGATAGCATGTGGGAGAGTTTGTGTTTGTATGTGTGTATAAGTGGGAGAGAGTGGTGATGTGTGTGTAAATAGAGAGAGCAGGCATGTGTGTATATGTGGGGTAAGGAGCACAGGCATGTGTGTAGATGGAGAGAGAGTGAGTGGGAATGTATGTATATGTGGGGGAGAGAGCAGGGGCATGTGTGTATATATATTCCTCCCCAACACTGTGAGCACTGACATCTCTCTCTCTCTCTCTCTCTCTATATATATATATATATATATATATATATGTGGAGATTCTTCCCCCCACAATTTACTAATCTTGCTCATATGTGCCCTCTCACATGCCCTTTCACACATGCTCTTTCATGCACCCACACGTGCACACACAGACACACTTTCACATGCTCTCTAGCACACATACCATATACACCACAAGTGCAGAAGAATTCTCTGGTGATCCAAGACTTTTCACACATCAAATGTTTTTAATATGGCAACTCCACTGTTAAATATACAGTATCTCAATTCAAGGGTCCCCCAACACGGACCCCGTGTTTCGCCAAACTGGCTGCGTCGGGAGGGACAACACATTTAGAACATCATCCGATTTCAGTACGAGGTGTCAGTAGCCAGTTTGGCGAAACACGGGGTCCATGTCGTGGGACCCTTGAATTGAGATACTGTATATTTAACAGTGGAGTTGCCATATTAAAAACTTTTGATGTATGAAAAGTCTTGGACCACCAGAGAATTCCTCTGCACTTGTGGTGTATATGATTTGATTGCTGAGTGCAGTTCCTGCTCGTGTGTTGGTATTTTGGATTTCTCTAGCACACATACACAATGCAGTGCTTGTGTTCTCTCTCTCTGTCTCTCAGAAGAAACAGCATCCTCTTTAGGCCCTCCTCTCTAGTTTGTAGAGCAGGTGCTGCTTCTCTTCTGCTCTTCAGCTGTGGTGGCTTGCTTTTTCTCCTTCGGGCTGCACCTGGCTGCTGAGGCCTGCTTCTTTCTTTTGGCCCATGGGGCAAATCGCTGATGCCTTCTGCTCTTTCTGGAAGCATTGGCGATTGGCCCTGCAGGACCAGAAGAAAGAAACAGGTGTCAGGGGGTGAACAGCGTCAGCAAACATGAAACCTCTGTATCACTGCTAGGTTTCTGGAGCCTGATCCCTCCCACCCAGTGTATTGGGACAGGCATGCAGCGATGATGGTAGCTGGAGCAGAGACTAAGACCGCCTGTATGCCTGGGAGGGTGCCCTTGTTGCATGCCGAAGCCTGATTCCCGGAAGATTCTTGCACCACCTGAAAAGCACATTTAAGCAGGGCTAGTGGAAGCATTAAGCTGCTGCCTCACTAACTTCTAGAGCTCTAAGAACATAAGAACGTGCCATACTGGGTCAGACCAAGGGTCCATCAAGCCCAGCATCCTGTTTCCAACAGTGGCCAATCCAGGCCATAAGAACCTGGCAAGTACCCAAAAACTAAGTCTATCCCATGTTACTGTTGCTAGTAATAGCAGTGGCTATTTTCTAAGTCAACTTTTTTTTTATCTATCATCTTTCAATTGTAAATTACAAAACAAACTTTTGCAATGAAATTCAAGATAAACAGAAGAAAATAAGGTCATATATGTCCTTATACATTGATGTGGAAACAAATTAAAATAGTCATATTTTATCTATTAATGCATAGGAAACTTGGAGAGAAAAGAAACCAAAGGAGAGCATTATTGAAACTTATACAGCTTTACAGACTACCACAATCACACCCCCTTATTCCTCAAATGTCCCCCCTTATAGCCTCGGTAACTTGCCTCCTCCCATCCAAAAAGGTCCTCAATTGATCTGGCACAAAAAAATATTGTGTGTCCCTGGACAGTTTGATGATGCACTTACAAGGGTAGCACAAAATGCAACTACCCCCTAGTGCTAGGGTTTCAGGACGCATCTGTAGGAAACTCTTTCTACGAAGTTGAGTGTTTTTTGAAATATCAGGATATACTTGTACTAGACCTCCATGCTATTCTGAGTTTAAATTCCTGAAATAATTCTTCATAATTCTGCTAACCGCAAATTCATCATATAAGGCAACAAAAAGAATAGCTCTGTCCACAATCTCAACCTCAGAGTTTTCTGGATACTCTTAGATTTTGCAAATCCGACCCTTCCCTGTTCGGTATCACAGAGACAGTGCTGCTTCTCTTTGGAAGGAAAAATAGCTTCTTTACAGGTGGTATCTCATCCAATGGGATTTTAAGGATCTCCTGAGCATATTTTTTAAATGTCAAAAGTGGCATTTCGCCCATTATTATAGTAAAATTGAGGAACCTTAAACTTAGGTGCCTCAAATAATTTTCGATCGATTCAAGCCTTCTCAGTGAGGAAATCTTTTCATTTACAATAGTTTCATTTGCGCTTTGGAGATTCTTTATATCCTCCATGGCTTTTTGTAAAATATTAAATTGTTCATTATATTTCTGTTGGTGGTCTAGTTCAAGTACTTCTACTTTTTTAGTAACATCCTCAAGTTGTTTGGCCTGATCATTTAGGTTAGATGCCATACCTGCTATGAGGTGCCAGATCGCGTCTAGGGTAACGACCGCTGTCTTAACAAACTGCTGTGGATATGAGCGGCTTACCTCCAATCCGGTAGACATGCTACCAGCCTCCAGTGGTCTTGAGGTGCCGGCTTATTCTCCTCCTACCATCCCTTCCAAAGCAGCAGCTTGGGTTAATGGCGCTCCTCATCTGCTCCAGCGGTGTCAGCTACCTGACTGAGTGCGCTCAGTGAGGTCATCAAGCTGCGACTCAGCTCTTTTGTCGCTGGATAGCTGCAGAGCTCTCGACGGCGTTCTGGGGTCTGGAGGGCTAAGCGATATTTCCCCAGGAGAGTATGGGTCTCCTCTCCCCACCTCTCCAGTGGGGGTTGAAGCCATCAATATGGGAAGTGAAGAGGTGAACTCCAATATCAAATGTTGCCCCAAGGTAATCTCCAATTCAGGTGAATAAATTCGGATTTTGCCCTTTCTTTTATGTGGTATTTTCCCCAGGAAAAGCACAAAAAACTTAATATTAGGAGTCTCGAAGGAAGAGCAAACTGAGTTGCAACCTCTCAGGTAGCCCTCTTGTTTTCTCTCCAACGAAGTCAACTTAATTAATAGCAGGTAATGGACTTCTCCTCCAAGAACTTATCCAATTCTTTTTTAAACACAGCTATACTAAGGGCCGGATTTTAAAAAGGTTACGCGCGCCGGGCCTATTTTCAAAAGGCCCGGTGACGTGCGAAAAGCCCCGGGATGCGTGTAAGTCCAGGGGCTTTCCTAAAGGGGCGGGGTGTGTGTGGGGCATGGGTGGGGGCAGGCTCCCGGCACAGTGGCCATATTTGCTGCTGTGCTGGGGATTGCGTGCCGGCAGTTGGCTGGCAGGCGCAAAAGGTAAAATAAAGGTCAGGGGGGGTTAGAGTAGGGCTAGGGGGAGAAAGATTAGGGGAAGAGGTGGGAAGGTCAGGCTAGGGGGAAGGGAACGAGGGAAGGAAGCGTGGCTTGGCGTGCGCAAGGTGCACAATTGTGCACCGCCTTGCGTGTGCCAACCCAGGATTTTATAACATGCGCACACCTGTGCGCATGTTAAAAAATCGGGCATACATGTGTGCACGCTGGGTAGCGCGTGCACATGTACGCCCACACGCAACCTTTTAAAATCTACCCCTAACTGCACTATGTACATCCTCTGGAAACTAATTCCAGAGTTTAATTGTGCGTTGAGTGAAAAAGAACTTTCTCTGATTAGTTTTAAATGTGCCACATCTTAACTTCATGGAGTGCCCCTAGTCCTTTTATTATCCAAAAGAGTAAATAACCGATTCACATTTACCCATTCTAGACCTCTCATGATTTTAAACACCTCTATCATATCCCCCCTCAGCTGTCTCTTCTCCAAGCTGAAAAGACCTAACTTCTTTAGTCTTTCCTCATAGGGGAGCTGTTCCATCCCCTTTATCATTTTGGTCGCCCTTCTCTGTACCTTCTCCATCACAACTATATCTTTTTTGAGATGCGGCGACCAGAATTGTACGCAGTATTCAAGGTGCGGTCTCACCATGGAGCGATTCAAAGGCATTATGACATTTTCTGTTTTATTCACCATTCCCTTTCTAATAATTCCCAACATTCTGTTTGCTTTTTTGACTACTGCAGCACACTGAACCAACGATTTCAATGTGTTATCCACTATGACGCCTAGATCTCTTTCTTGGGTGGTAGCACCTAATATAGAACCTAACATTGTGTAACTATAGCATGGGTTATTTTTCCTATATGCAGCTGCCTAGTTTGCCTAGTGCTTCCACCAGCCTTGTCTATGCCGCAGCACAGAGAAATCATAGTACCAACCTGTCTTGGCTATTTTTCCTCCATTTGTACCTTTTCTCTCCTGACTACCTTCCCTGCTTTCCTTAGGCTTTCCAGATATTTTTCTGTGGACTCCTTTTACCTTCCAAATGCTGTTTTTGCTGTTACCTTATCAGTCACCTCTTTTTAAAAGCCAATTTATCTTTTTTCTCATACTTTTATTATGATTGTATGTGTAAAGGGGTTTGTGTGAGGAGAGGGGATGAGAGGTGTATGTGTGTGGGTGGTGGTGTGGGGAACAGAGTGCTGTGGACGAATGTCCTGTTTTTCTGTTTTGGAGAAACGGTAACCTTATCCTCACAGACTCCCTTAGGGGACTATTTATAGTACTGAGTTTCAATATTTTTCTAAAGTGTCAGCTCCTGAAAGCTAGTCCAGAAATATATTGTTAGTCCAATAAAAAGTTATCATCTTAGGTATATATATATTTTGTTTTATCAACCTTTATTTCTGGGTAGTATTTTTCTAGATATTTTACAAAATGTTAGTATGTCATGGGGGAGCAAAGTTCCTAAGAGCTAGTCTCACAACTTGTTTGCTGACCCTTATTCCCATATATCCATGCAACCACACTATTTTATTGAAGTCAGTCACGGGAAGGATGTAGAATAAAACGTAAATAGCTGAAATTGTTAGCAAATAGGTGGAAAATGAAGAAATATCACAAAATATTTCACCAAAAGAAAAATGCACTTTTTATCCTAAGAATAGGATTTGTTAAAGTTGAGTTGTGCATTTAACTCTCTTACCCCACACACGGTGTATCGTTAGTTCTCAACTCTCCTCTAGCATCTTGAGCATTCACATCTGTGGCAAGTGGCTCCCAAACTATTGTTTTAAAAAAATGTGCTTCAGTATGTGAAAGGTTAAGAGAAGTTCCCCATTCCAGCAGCAGAAATGCAAAAAATGCAGCATAAGGCACCAGAATATGTTACAAGCAGAATTTCATGTGCATTTTCCTGAAACGCCTTGGCAATGCTTTTACTTTTTAGTTAATTATTGATTTTCTGGATCCCCCTTGTACTGCTGCTTTCCAGTTAAACAATGCATTATTGCCTTCCAGACTGCTCCCTGGCCATTGGTTGTACTTTTAGTAACTGTTCTGTTGCCGAAACCTGATTCACAGCCTTTTTTAAAATTATTATATTTTTTTGCCTCCATTTTCCCACCTCCCTAGATTGATTGCTCTGGAAACTCTCAGGTCTCCTCAGTTGCCCAGGCCTGTGCTAAATCCGCCTTGCAGTGGGATGGTTTTCATGAATGACTCTCAGCTGTAGGACAGTACTCCTTACTATTCCAGTACTGTGCCTAGCACACACTGTCCCTATTCTGACCTGCTTCATCCCCATTTATTCCAATATTGAGACCCACTGACACATCTCTGCCCATAAACGCCAAGCCTGACCAGCAACCGCCGTTGCTCCTCCCCTCTTAGACCTAAAATAAGCAATAACAGATAGTTACAAGAAATTCTGCGATGACTTTCTGAGATGGAAAATTGTTCTTTGGGTTTAGCATTCAAATTACTGATCACGTGAGCTCTGCTGGATTTTTGCAGGTGAAAAGGCAGGATCAGTGGTGTGCATTATCCTGGGCTCTTGAGGATATCCCCCCTCCCCTGGCACCTACAGTAATTATCCACCTGGACATGTGACTTGGACTGATTCAGTTGCTGCAGTACTTAGAATAATTAGTGACAGACAGTGCCTTGTTATGACTTATGAGGCAGTATGGAGACAAACCAGCCAAAGAGCAGCGAGATCTGGATGCTGGAGGGATGTGGGTAAAAAGTGCAGACCTGCCCAGTATCTACTGCACCAGCCCACATTATTCTTGGAATCCACCGACTCCAAACAGCTGTCTTACACTTCCTGGGCCACGCCTGTCAGTTTCTTTAAATGATACTCATCAGGCTGACATGGCTTATGATTGACAGGAGCGGATGCCTGAAGAGTTTCTGAGTGCAAAAGGATTCATCCATCTTAAAGTACGTCTGTGTTTCGGTATACATCTGCATGCCTGGGTTTATTTATACATACATATACATGCCCAAGTATATTTGTGTATATCAGTGTGCCTGTCTCTGTGTGTTTGTGTATAATAGTGCGCACACTTGCATTTCTGTTTGCACGTATTTGTGTTTGTTAGTCTGCATATCTGTATGGGATACATATGTCAGTGTGCGTGCATCTGTCTGCCTGGGTGCTTTCAAGTAGATCTGGATTTCCTACTTTAAAAGGGAAAATTGGGGTAGAGAAAATACAAGTAAGAAGTTAAATGAACCTAGGTATAGCATATGCCTGAGATTGGACTGGCACGGCGTGTGTGTTTGCTTGTGCCCCTCTGACGATCCAGGAACTGGGGGGAGCAGCTCCCCTCTGAAGATATACCAGTGTCTGGGGAAGCCTCAGGGGCCTATGGCCCCCTTCCTAGGTTTTCTCTGTCCTATTCTCCTGACCCCCTTCTACCCTGGCCCCCACACCATCTTCCCTGGTCCTCCTTCCCATCTCAAGTCCTCCCCTCACTTGCCTGGCTCAGGGGATGGTGGAGGTGACAGCATTAGCAAGATACCTCAGTGCGGGGACTGTGAGCCAGCATGCACTCACAGGCTCTGCAGAGGCCCTGCCCTTTGCACAGGTTTCCTTGGTAACAGGATGTGCCTGTAGGCAGGAGTGGAGGTCCTGCAGGACCTGTGAGCACAAGCCGGCGCACAGCTCCATGCTGGCTTTCCCTTTTTATGCCGTAAGCCCTGATTGGCTGTTCTGGGGTACTGGGCTTTTCCTGCATTGCGGGGCCTGCCAGAGTGGAATTTAGGCCACCGGGTGGTAATGTAATTATTGTGTATAAATATCTGAATATGTTTATGCAGAGAATGAGAAGATAAATGAGACCCAAACAAGCAGAAATCAAGAACTCAACACAAAAATAAATATTCTGCTGGAATATGAGGCTCTTATCACATCTTTCAATAGAAGTATAAAGCGACCATCATATTTATTTATCTATCTATTTATTTATTTATTTATTTATATCTATCTATCTATACCGACATTCATGACACAAGTCATATCATATTGGTTCACATAGAACCAGGGTAAAAATCACATTAGAAATTTATAACAATATGTATAAGGAGCGGATACAGTAGAATACTGCGTGTGACATAGCAGATTAGAGGGTGTGCGATAAAAGATACTGGGGAGTGTGCAATTCCTCCTTCAGGAGAGTGATACTGCCTATGAATAAAGGTTATTCTGGTATGAGTAGCTCGCCTGTAAGTGAAAGTTAATCGGGTATAGTCAGCTATGCGTGCTGGTCTCGAGAGTTATCCTCGATCTGCCGAGCTGCGTGCTGCTTTGCTTCAATTCCTCTTGTCCACATAGCTGACTATACCTGATTAACTTTCACTTACAGGTGAGCTGCTTACTCATAGGCAGCATCACTCTCCTGTAGCTCCCTGAAGAAGGAGTTGCACACTCCGAAACCCTGCAGTGTTTGAGGACAGTCTTCTTCAGGCCCAATAAAGACTGCTAGTCTTAGAGATAAGTGCACATTGTGGGGTAGATTTTCAAAGGGATACGCGCGTACCCCCCGAAAACCTACCCCAAACCCCCCCTGCGCGCCGAGCCTATTTTGCATAGGCTCGGCGGCGCGTGCAAGCCCCGGGTCGCGCGTAAGTCCCGGGGCTTGCATGGAGGGGCATGTCGGGGGCATGCCGGGAGTGACGCGGCGTTTTGGGGGCGTGTCGCGAGTGACGCTGTGTTTTGGGGGCGGCACCATGGGGCGTGGTTTCAGCCCAGGGGTGTTCCTGGGGCGTGTTCCTGGGGCGTGGCCACGGCCTCCGGACCAGCCGATTTCGGAGCGGCCTCGGAGGGACCGCAGGCAGGCTGCGCGGCTCGGCACGTGCAGGCTGCCGATTTTGGGCAAAGAGACATTATATGATGGTCACTTTATACTTCCATTAAAAGACGTGATAAGAGCCTCATATTCCAACAGAATATTTATTTTTGTGTTGAGAATGAGAATATAACATCATTTGAAGTTATAAAACTGGGAAGTTTAATTTGATTACAGATCTGTTTTTCAGTGGTGGCAATCAGCCTTAGGACTGTGACTGCAATAGCTTTGGCCAGTTTGGTAAAAATATGTGAAACCTTATGGACAAAAAGTGGCACATAAAATGGGCATAGTATCAGGGAGCTCTGTATAGGGTCCCATTTTGGGGAAGCACATTAAACTATAATGGCGGTTTCCGAACCTTCCTCCTCTAGTTCAACCTTGCTTCAGGCTCCCTGTTAGAGCCCTCCTAATCTCTTGTTTGCTCTCTGTCCACTCCCCTCCCCTGTTCATTGTATTTTCCACCTGCTATTATAATGTAAACCGATATGATGTGTATTTTAATGTTGGTATAGAAAAACTGTTAAATAAATAAATAAAAATAAATAGTGATACTACAAGTAGTCAGGTTTCAAGATAACCACAATTTTTAAATTTTAATAACATAAGAACCAATGTCAGACCAACAGCCATTGAGACCAGCAATCTGTCTCCAACAGTGACTGGTCTGGGTCACAAGTACTTGGCGGATTCCAATAGTGAATTTATTTCTTGTATCTCATACCCAGAGATAAGCACTGGCTTTCCCAAGTCTATTTGGCTAAGAACAGTTTATGGACTTTTCCTTCAGGAACTTGTCTAATTCACTTTTGAACCCCACTATCTGGCCAATACAGAAAAAAGTGTGGGAGAGCCGGCGAGCGCCCGCTCTTCCGTCTCGTGCACAGGCCACTCTCCTGTGCGCGCGATTTAGTATCGGCCCACATGCAAATGAGGGCCCGCGGTAAAAAGAGGCGCTAGGGACACTAGCGCATCCCTAGCGCCTCCTTTTTGACAGGAGCGGCAGCTGTCAGCGGGTTTGACAGCCAACGCTCAATTTTACCGGCGTCGGTTCTCGAACCCGTTGACAGCCATGGGTTCGGAAAATGGATGCCTGCATAATTGAGGGTCTATCTTCCGACCCGTAGGCCGATTTTTAATTTTTTTTTAGTTTTGGGGCCTCCGACTGCTTTTCTGTACACTTCCCCGGTGCCGGCCGAAATTAACACCAGCCTTTGGCAGGCGTTAATTTCTGAAAGTAAAATGTGCGGCTTGCCTGCACATTTTACTTTCTGAATCTCGCGGGAATAACTAATAGGCCCATCAATGTGCATTTGCATGTTGCGGGCGCTATTAGTTTCGGGGGGGGGTTGGCTGCACGTTTGACACACTATTATCCTTTACTGTATAAGGGGTAAAAATAGCGCACTGAACGGTATCGGCCTGTATGTTAGTTGTCTTGACCACATCCTCTGGCAACAGAGAAAAAGTAAAAAAATGATAAAGAGAATGGAAAAGCTTCCTTAGAAAGGCTAAACAGATTAGGGTTCTTTAGCTTGGAAAAGAGACAACTGAGAGGGGACATGACAGAAGTTTATAAAATGATGAGTGAGGTGGAACAACTAAATAAAGGGTGGTTATTTACCTTTTCAAATACTATTAAAACAAGGGGATTTGCCATGAAACTAACAGCCAGCAGATTTAAAACGAATACTAGAAAGCACTTTTTCGCTCAACTTACAATCAAACTGTGGAGTCTGTTGCCAGAGGATGTGGTCAAGCATCTTGCATAGCTGGGTTTAAAAAGCCTGGACATGTTCCTGGAGGAAAAGTCTATAAACCATTATTACCAGGAAGAGTAGGGAAAGCTATTACTATCTCTGGCAGAGAGTAAGAAGAAAAAGACCATATGACCCAGCTAGTCTGCCATCTACAACTAATTAGCTCTGCAATCCCTACCACTCCCTTAGAGATCCCCTGTGCTCATCCCATGTTTTCTTGAATTCAGATACTGTCCTTGTCTCCATCACCTCCCTGTTCCATGCATCCACCACCCTCTCTGTAAAGAAATATTTCTTTAGATTAGTCCAGAGTTTATCCTCTTTTACTCTCATCTCTTGATCCCTCATTCTAGAGCCTCCATTCTGCTGAGGCCTGCCTCCTATACAATGATACCTTAGAGGTATTTAAATGTTGCCGTCCTTCCTTTCCTCTAGGGTAAACATGTTTAGATCATTGTCTGTCCCCATTTGCTTTATACAAAGACCACTGACTCCATCCAGCCTATATCCTTTTGAAGCTGCAGTCTCCAGCATTGTATGCATATTCCAAATGAGGTCTCATCAGGGATTTATAAAGGGGTGATATCACCTCCTTTTTTTCTGCTGTCCATTCCTCTTTATAGGAAGTAACAAAGTGGTGGATGCCACAAGAAGTCTTTCTCAAATTTTTATTGATGGAGACGTAAAATATCATATGCAAGTGCCCGACTCTGGCCGAGTTTCGCCACCAACGGTGGCTGCCTCAGGGGCTACAAACAAACATGTAAAAAGATTTATAACATAAATATGTATAAAAAACATATATATGTGTAAAAAAATAAAATCATTAAAATACAAATAATAAAAATCAATACAAATATAAAATGTGAATTAGATAAATACTAAAAACTCCTCATAAAATGCATATAAATGAGAATGCATATAAATAATTGAAGTGACAAGAAAGTATAAAATGTGCCAGTCAGCAACATCAATTTGGATAGGACTATCCGCATAATTTAAAATTGGTCAGGTAATACCTTATATATCAGAGAATCATTGGGATGATGGTCAAAGTGAATTCCAACGTGCACATATGTCTAAAAAATATCAAAAAAAGGTCTCAACGAATTGCACCTCTGCAGTCATATAGAGGTGCAATTCGTTGAGACCTTTTTTTTGATATTTTTTAGACATATGTGCACGTTGGAATTCACTTTGACCATCATCCCAATGTGCTGACTGGCACATTTTATACTTTCTTGTCACTTCAATTATTTATATGCATTCTCATTTATATGCATTTTATGAGTTTTTAGTATTTTTTATACATATTTATGTTATAAATCTTTTTACATGTTTGTTTGTAGCCCCTGAGGCAGCCACCGTTGGTGGCGAAACTCGGCCAGAGTCGGGCACTTGCATATGATATTTTACGTCTCCATCAATAAAAATTTGAGAGAGACTTCTTGTGGCATCCACCACTTTGTTACTTCCTTATGGCTCTACTGGATCGCCTACCTTGTTGCTTTTTGGATCCATTCCTCTTTATATGCACCCAAGCATCTTTCTGGCTTCTGCTGTCACATTATCCATCTTTTTGTATCTGATGAACTTAAGGTGTCCAATCACCCCCTAGATCCTTCTCTTGTTTTGTGTTTAGAAGTATTTCACTCCCTATACTGTACGGCTTCCTTGGCTTTTTGCAGCCTAAATGCATGGCTCTGTGTTTTTTTAGAATTAAATCTTAACTGCCAGACTCTAGACCATGCCTCATGCCTCACTAGATCCTTCCTCATGTTTTCCTCGGTTTCTTCCTGTTGCATATTTTTTTGTATCATCTGCAGAAAGACAAACCTTTCCCATGGTTCTTCCACAGTATCATTTACAAAAATGTTAGACCCAGTCCAATGACAGTTTCCTTTGGTACATGTCTAATCACACCCCCCAGAGTAAACTCTATTTACTACTACCTCTTGTTGTCTCCCACTCAACCAGTTTCTAACCCAGTCAGTCACTTTAGGGCTCATATTAAGAGCACTGTTTATTTATAAGTCGCCTATGTGGAACCATGTCAAAAACTCTTACTGAAATCCAACACTCTTCTCTGATCCAACTCTGAAGTTGCCCAGTCAAAGAAATTCATTAAATTCATCTGACACGTCCTACTGCTGGAGCTAATTTGGGTTTGCTGTGACAAAGGGTATGAAGACTTATACAATCAGGACTTTTTGTTTTTAATTATTTTTTTGAATGTTATTTTATTGTACATCACTTAAGGTGATTCCTAATTTTTATTTTTTTGAGTTTTATATTCCACTTTTCAGCACTTCAAAGCAGATTATATTCAGGCACTGTAGATATTTCTCTCTATCCGTAGATGGCTTACAATCTAATTTTGTACCTGAGGCAATGGAGAGTAAAGTGACTTGCCCAAAGTCACAAGGACCAAAAGCGGGATTTGAACCCTAGTTTCCAGCCCACTGCTCAAACCATTAGGCTGCTACTCTACTCCAAAAGTAATTAAAAAATGTTGTTAAATACAAATATTTCTGGAATTATTCTTACATCGTGAAATTGTAGAGAATGTTGTGTAGCTCAGTGAACCAAACTTCTACTTTAATGCATTTTGTAGTTTTTAGACAGCAGAATGTGAAAAATGTACATGGGTTGAAGACTTTTAAAAGGCATTGTACATTTTATGGGTGACTCTGGGTGCAGTTCTGAAGAACATATTTACGAAAGAACACTGACAAGGTAAAGGTAATTCAAAGGCTTGTGCTATAAGCCAATCACAGACATAATGAATAAGCTAAAGATGCACTTTCTACAAGAAAGGGCAGATAGGATGCAAATATTGAGCATGTCTCATTAAGGTACCATAAGAAAGTATTTTTCATAGAATGAAAAACTCAAGAACCAAGGGGTTGTCCTATGAAGCTGAAGGGGCGGAGGCTCACAAAGAATATAAGAAAATACTTTTTTAACTGGAGGTGCGGGTGGACACTTGGAACAGACTGCCAGCAAAGCTTCTAACAGCCACAAAAAAATGACAGAATTCATGCAAGGGACAGATGCAAAGGGAATTTAGTGAAAGGAAGAGGGAGGGAGAAGACATGCAGCAACAAAGCAGGCAGGGGAAAATAGACTGATTTGGTGGGCCAGGTGCCTCTTTTCTGCTAGCATCTTCTCTGTTTATGTATAAGCCACAGTACTTAAAGCATTTAACTAAATTAAAGGAGCAACATCAAATGTCTCACAAACAGGTAACTATTCAAAGTCTAGTTTTATCATGCAGGGTCTGTACCGAGTTTACTCTAGGAGTTCTTATAACATTCTTGGTAGCCTTACAGTGCCTAAAATACTCAGTTAACTCCTTCATCCGCAGTGGCTGCATTGGAAAACCACAGGTCTCATCAATGAGGTGCTTGTAGTGCTTGGGTCACAGCGCCACCTAGGGATATTGTGATGGCATGACCGTCACCTTATTTGCACTTCTTGCTCTGCAGGTTTCACGTCTGCAGTCCGCAAGGGCCTGTTGGGACATTCACAAAACATATACACAGGAGAAAAAGGCAGCACAAGCTAAGCAAACACATTTCTTAAAAACTTTATTATAGTCATACACAATAACTCAATACGGTTGCATATTAAATCATCAAGATGTGCTTCCAAAGTGAATTTTCAAAATGTTCTCACTTCATCTGTTTTTTTTCAAACTGCTCCAAAATCACTGGGAAAATCATCACATCTGCTTATTGCAAACGACATGAAAATGCAGTCCAGTGGGGAAGAGAAATCAGGAGAAGGAGAGACAACTTCTCTGGAATTTGTTTGCTTTAGGACTGGGTAATCTCCATTCTGTCTCCCCCTACCTGCTGACATATTTCAAGAGACAGACTGGAGCCTAGACCAATGCTGCTCAAGTCCTACGAGATGCCAGAGAGGACATGAGAGCGAACGACAAACAGACCAAAAAAAAGAAAAATGCAATAAATCATAAAAGTCAAAGTTGCAGCAAAACTTGGAACTTATGTGCAGTTTTATTAATTTTGCAGTTCTTAAGTGGCTCTGGTTGTTCCCCTGTCCTCATTCCAGCTAGTGGCGCTAGGCTATGCCACTTAGTATAGGATGTTGTCCCCAAAGACTAAGAGAGTTCAACTTACAGAGAGATCAGGGCTTCATTTCTCAACATTCTACAGAGTAATTAATAGCCCAGTTGTTGTGCACAGATTCCCTGGTGGGACTGACAGTACTGAAGGAGATTTAGACTTTGGTTGCTGATATCCTGATGTCAGGGAACAGGTGCGCAAATTAGTACTAGAGCTGCCAGTTAACCCTGAAAGAGTGATCCAGCCCTGGCTTTGCCCCTTGAATGTACAGATTTTTAGTCCTGCTGTTCTTATAACTGCAAGTCCCTTCATGCAGTGGAACACCAGGATTTGCTGAACCTGTTGGTCTGAATCATGTGGAACCTGTGATCAGTGTCCAGGTACAGAGTACAACCCCCCCCCCCACCTATGTCAACTGGTATCCTTCTGCATATGTCCCACGCTGTCAGCTTGAAGCCAGAAAGCTCCATCTCTGCTGCTTACCCCTTCCGAAGATGCAGAAATCGTGGTCTGTAGAGAGCAGGACACACTACCTCAGTATACACACACTTTGCTTCTATATTGAAAAATGATTGGTCACATCGTGATGCTCTATGTGCAGAAGTCAAGAAGAATTCCTTACGAATTAAACACAGGACCCCATTAAAAAGAATATGCAAACAAGGACACTGTTTTGTAACAATAATTTAAAGCGCGCTGTACAATTGTTTACATTCCCAGTGTGAATTACGCAGTTGCTGGATTTGCTATGTGGCAACCATCTCCCTCTGGCTAAGCCTGTTGAAAGAGCCGTGAAAGTTAAACTGTCCTATTCAGATGAACCAATAGCCTAGATGCTTCACAAGCAGGATTTCTTTCAAATAGGTCACAGCACAGAAATTTTTATCCTGCCAGTGCAAGATGAGCTTCTGTGGGTGATGGTTGCAGGTTGCTCTGCTTTTGTGATTTTATCGGACAGATCAGTAATTTCTGATTTAGAAGATCACATTATTCTACTTAGACGTTTTCAGTCTTTGTGGATAGAATGATTAGCCTTGAAATGGCTTACTTCTGTTTTTAGCTATATGGCGAATGTCTGTCCGTGTGAATCGGACACTTTCAGATTCCTTTCCTGTGAGGTTTGGGGTTTCCCAAGGGTTACAAACTATTTAACAACTTTATACAAGCGTTTGGGAAGTTGATTCAGGACTTGGGTCTTTCAGGTTTCATTTTTGAAGATGATGTAGAGCTGTTCTCTCTGCACACCTTATATATCTTTCATTCAGGTTAAAGCTGATGGACTTGCAGACAACTGGTGGTTTGTCATGAATGGGGATAAAATGGAGGTCCTTTGGATAGGTGAAGTTTTATTTGACCTCTAGCAATTTTACTCCATGTTAGATGTCAAATCTTTGGGTATGAGGCTAACAGATATCTTTAGAGGGACAAATTATCCAGATGGGTCAACTGGCATGTTTAAAACTTTGCTTGGTATGGTGTCTAGGGCCTTTATTAGACAGAAGATCTTTTCAGTTGATAGTGCAGTCCTTAGTAATATCACACCTGAACTACTACAGTGGTCTCCTTATTGGTCTAGCTGGGAAGCTGCTGTGTAGGCTCCAGGAAGTTCAGAATGTAGCTGTAGAAGGGGGGCCTGCTGTGCCGTCTATACCACCTGCCTGTGGGATGTAGGATATGGTTTAAGATGTTGACACTGACGTTTTAACTGCTACATGGTATATAAGTTCTTCATATCTGGAGAGCAGTCACACTGGTATGTGCCCCCAAGGCTGTTGCATTCTGCTCACAGTGCTTATCTTAACTGGGTATATTTTTAAGGTTATTAAGAAATAGAGTGCTGCCTGGATGTTCTCAGTTGCAGCACCTGCACTTTGGAACAAACTCTCCCTTGGCAACAAATTGGACTCTAACTCCTTGATCTTTTGGAGGAAGATAAAAACCTGACCGTTTCCATTCTGCTATGATATTGTACGTTAGTCTTCATTCTGGTGGATGCTTCTTGTTTTGGGTATACTAAGTTTTGTGCTCTCATTTGTATTGTTAGGTGTGATATTTTATTATGTACATCACCTCGGGCGATTCTTTTTGGAAGAATAAGGAGGTTAAAAATGTTGTTAAATAAATACATTTCTTTTGGAAAGGCTAAAGAAAAAAGGAATCGGCTTTATTATGAGAGCAGCAGCTGGGTAAGAATGCCGGCACTGAATCACAGTTCAGCAGGGAAGCCATGTTACTGCGGTACCCAAAACAGCACAGAGGCCAGTGACACCTTATAGATTAACAGATTTATTAAGTCATAAGCTTTGGAGGACAAGAGCCCACTTGGTCAGATGCAGGAAATGTGGTAGAGTAGGTGGCTAGATGATGGAGAAAACGGCAGTGGCTTGGGAGGTTAAGGATAAATGTACACAGAGGACACAATGCACTTCAGGTTTCTGACCAGGTAGACTCCTGTCCTGGGAAGCTCACGCCTCAATAAATCGATTAGTCTATAAAAGGTGCCACTGGCCTCGGTGCAGCTTTTCCTTGGGTTTGGTTTGTTTAGATAATGGCCCTTTTTCTCTAAAACATGTAGGTCTGGATTCAGTTGCATGTTTTAGAGAAACAGGCATCCTTTGTTAATGTGGAGTTTCCTTTTTCTTGTTCCTGAGGGGCTCCTGGCCATAGGTTTGATTTTAGTTGGTCTTTCTTTAGGTTGTTTATCTTCTTAATAGTTCATATGCTCATTTCCTTCTTAAGCTGAAAGTGGTTTGTTTTTTTTGCAAATTGCCATTTTTGGATCATTTTGTATTTGTTCAATGGTTTTGCTTTAACGTTGATTTAAAGATGGTATTTAGTCACAAATATTATTGAAATCAAGTACATGTTTTTTTTTAAATGGCATGTGAGACCCATATTCAAAATTGGACATTTGAAGAGATGCCAGGCTTACCCCTGCTAATGGCCAGCCACGTAGCTCATCATTTCCATACTGATTTTTATCATCTTTGATGACCTGACCGTGGGTCATCAATGGGATTTATCTGGTTACAAGTACTCATTTGTCAATGTCACAAATCAAAGCAAGATTCGAGTGACTCTGGAATTAAACAGCTGGGGCTGTTATAGGTGAGAACCGAAATACATTGGGGGTCCCGACTCTTAGAAGTCGTGAATAGTGAATGATCATATAATGAATGGACAAGGAACGGTGAAAGGAAGAGACAGGGTATTTAAAAGGTGACATACTTGCCGCAAAAGTCTTTGTGAATGGCAAAGAGACTAAGGTGCAGGTCAGGATGGATCTGAAGCCACTCCCGAACCATCTCTGGGTGTCTTGGATCCACCTCAAGGAAAATATCCCTAACAGGAAGAAGACAAAAACAAAACAAAACAAAACAAGAACTCATCAACTCTGAGATTTCCACGGACTAACCTGAGTGGAATAACCCAGGACACAAGCAAGAACAGTCACAATGGATAGCCCCCGAAGAATTATATGCTGGATCTGAGACCTCGATGGCATGGAACACTCTCAGGGAGAGAAGAAATCACCAGGGACCTGCTGGCATGGGGCAGCCTCAGAGACTGTAAGGGTACAAAGGAGCTCTGGCCAGATCTGAACCAGGATCAGCCATGCTTGGGGGGGGGAGGGGGGGTTTGAGTTCTGCCCCTGAATTATGGCGTGTCTCCCTTGAACAAAGGCTGAACCACACAAAAAGGACTTTGCTTACATTCCCAAGCCCAGACCTGCAACTCTGCCCCAAATTGGTCCTCGGGGATGTATAAGGGGACTGGCTGGGAACAAGAAGCATTCCCGATAATTTGAGGGCTAAGGACTGAGTTGTGAGGATCTGGAGAAGATCCGTGAACTTTGTGGTATTATAGAAAGTGTATCTGTACCTTGTTTAACCCGACTCAGACTGGACTGAAAGCTGAATTTGGCTTTTGAATATGCTTAGGTTACCAATTAAGCCAAACTCCGGTGTTGTCCCTGAGGAGAAGGGATCTATAACTGGTACATAAACCTGCATGAGTAAGCCAGGACATATGTGTTTTTCCCCTTATAGTAGTATCAAAATAAAACAGCTGTGGAAGCCTTTTTATGGAATAGTTTACTGCCAGGCAGTCCCAATAACCTGACAGGGACCCTGGAAATTTCCAGGGACTCACTGGCACAGAGCAACCTCTGAGACACAGGAAATCTCATGGCAGGTCTGGTGCAAAGGTATTAGGCACCCTAGGGGAACCTTCAGCATTGCATCCCCTTCCCCACCTCATACCCCCTCCTTCAGTGGTGGCTTTGACCAACATCCTCCACTCTCTCTTCCTCCTAGTGCGTCTCCCTCTCCCCCTGGCCAGCATCTTCCAGCCCCCTCCCCTCCTCCACCAGCCCCGCAGCCATAATATCCCCCTTTCTGAGCCTCCCAGCCCAGGTCCCCAGCACTCTTATTTCTTTGTTCCCCCTCTGTCCAGCATTCACATCAATCTCCACCTCCTGAACAGAATGCCTCTCTCTCCCTCGCCTTTGGTGGCAGCTCTGGCAGAGTATTCCTTACTTTGGGAGAAGTGGTTCTGGCATAGCTAGGGCCAATGCAAGGTCTCTGGCTGCCTTGTGACTTCAAAATTTGGCATCCTCCTCTCTTTTCCTCCACCCCCAACAGTGTTGTTGATGATATCCCCACCCCTCACTGCTACTGCTACTCATCTTCCCCCCTTTCCCATTGCTGATGCCTCTTGGCAGGTCTCCACTGCTACTGGCACACTCCATCCTGCTAACCCATCTGTGCAGCTCCTCAAATGAGCTCTGGGCATTTGCCAGATGCCTGGACACAGGGCCTGTGAGCTTCCATGTGGCCCTGCCTCTTGCTCCTACTTTGAAAGTGTGTCTGAGGGGAGAGAAGGTAGGGCTGCATCATTACAGAGAAGGTGAATATGGCTGATGCCCATAGCCTAATCCACGATTGACTAGCATGGAAGTGAGATGCGATCTATTTAATGTCTGGGTACTTGCCAAGTACTTGTGACTTGGATTGGCCATTGTTGGAAACAGGATGCTGGGCTTGATGGACTAGGAATAGCCTAGTGGTTAGAGCAGTGGTCTACAAACCAGGAGACCAGGGTTTGAATCCTGCTGTCGCTCCTTGTGACCTTGGGCAAGTCACTTTACCCTCCATTGCCTCAGGTACAAAACTTAGATTGTAAACCCTCTGGGGATAGGGAAATTCCTACAGTACCTGAATGTAAACCGATGTGATATCTCAGATGAATGTCAGTATATAAAAATAATAAATAAATAAATAACCCAGTATGGCTGGCAGCGAAGAGCTAGGGAGCTGCCACGGCAGGAGCTAGGGAGCTGCCACGGCAGGAGCGAGGAGCTAGGGAAGGAACAGGAGATGACAGTTTTGTCATCCTTGAAACTTGCCACTTGGGTCATGCTAGCCCTGAGAAGAAATACTATAATGCTCATTCAGATGGCAGAAATTTACCAAATATGCATAAAATACTTTACAGCTTCCAAGTCACATAATCAGATCCTTATAACTGAAAATAAAAAAAATGTTTCTTTGCCTTTATTCCCAACACTGTCCTCTCTTCCTTCCTCTTCTGGCTTCTCCTGAATCCTTTCCTTTTTCTTCTTTCCATTTTACTTTTCTTTCTATGACTTTTCCCAGCCCTTCCTCTCCCTTTCCCTCCAGCAGACATTTTCTCCTACCTGTCACTTCTCTCTTTCTCTCTCCTTTCTCTCTTTTTTCCATTTATAAGCACTCACATTTCTGTTTTACATTTCTAACTCTTATATCTCCTGTCTTATTGGAGAAATTACTTACCTGATAATTTTGTTTTCCTTAGTGTAGACAGATGGACTCAGGACCAGTGGGTTTATGCTCCCCTGCCAGAAGATGGAGACAGAGCAAGCTGACGTCACAGTATATATAACCCTGCAGTGACTCCAGCCTGCCAGTATTCTCTTCGAAAGCAACCTGTGGAGATACTAGCAAAAAACTTGATTAAAAACAGATAACCAGAACTGTATTCAACCAACAATAATCATTGAACTCACATAAGATTCTAGGTACACCAAGCTAGGGACTGGATGAACACCTACCAATAATCCTTTGGACTATTGACACATTCATGTGGCAGTGGAGGGCAGGAAGCCGAGTCCATCTGTCTATACTAAGGAAAATGAAATTATCAGGTAAGTAATTTCTCCATTTCCTAAGCGTGTAGACAGATGGACTCAGGACCAGTGGGATGTACCAAAGCTACTCCCCAACAGGGTGGGAGTCTGCCCACAATCAGTCAACACTGCATGTGCAAAGACTGCATCCTCCCGGGCCTGCACATCCAGATGATAAAACCTGGAAAAAGTGAGAAAGGAGGACCACGTCACAGCTTGGCAGATATAGACGGGAGACAGCAGATTAACCTCCACCCATGACAATGCCTGAGCCCTAGTGGAATGAGCCCTAACCTGAGTAAGCAACTGCTTTCCAGCATCCACATATGTGGCTGTGACCACCTCCTTAATGAAACAAGCTATGGTAGCCTGTGAAGCCAGAGCGCTCTGCTTACTCCCGCCATGGAGAACAAACAGGTGATCCATCTTTCGAAAAGACTCAGAGACGTAGATACTGCATGACAAGATGCTTACATCCAAGGAGCTCAAAAGGCGAAACTCCTCCGCATCCCTGACCTTATCCAGAGATGGCAAGGAGATGGACTGATTCAAATGAAAGTACAAGACTAACTTGGGCAAGAAGGATGGAACAGCTCACAGCTGTAATGCCATCGAAGCCACCCAAAGGAACGGCTCCTGGCAAGATAATGCCTGCAGCTCAGAAATCCGATGCACAGAATATATAGCCATCAGGAATACAGTCTTCAAAGTCAACAACCATAAGGAAAGGCTATGCAGTGGTCAGAACGTAGGGCCCATCAAAAAGTCCAGCACCAAATTAAGACTCCACAATGGAACTGGTAATCTCAAGGGAAGCCTAAGGTGCTTCTCTCCCTTCAAAAAATGGGCCACATCAGGATGAGATGACAATGAGACACCATTCACCAGGCCTCCTAAACAGGCAAGAGCCACAATCTGCACCTTTAAGGAATTAAGGGCGAAGCCTTTATACATTCCATCCTGCAAAAAATCCAGAATGAGAGGGATATTAACTGAACGAGGAAGAACACCCCGCTTCTCACACCAGGCCTCAAAAACTCTCCAAACCCACACATATGCCAAAGAAGTGGAGAATTTGCAAACGCGGAGTAAAGTGGCAATCACTGCAGAGAATAACTATGCTTTAACAGGCGAGCCCTTTCAAGGGCCAAACCATAAGATAAATTGAGTCAGATCCTCATGAAGAACCGGTCTCTGCTGAAGCAGATCCATGTGCGGTGGAAGACGAAGGGGGGGCCTTCACCATGAGTCGTCGCAAACCTGATATCACAGTCGCCTGGGCCAGTCTGGTGCCATGAGGAGTATTAGCCCCCTGTGGCCTTCGATCTTGCAAATTATACTGCCTAGCAAGGGCCACGGAGGATAGGCATAAAGCAATCTGTCTTCCAGCCAGACCTGTATGAGAGAATCTATTCCCAGGAACCACGGATCTCTCCTGCGACTGTAGAAGTGAGGAACCTTCGCATTTAGAGAAGTCGCCAATAGGTCTAGGAACGGAAGACCCCAGTGATCCACAATCAGCTGAAATGCCTCGGCTGACAACACCCACTCTCCTGGGTCCAGACTCTCCCTGCTGAGCAAGTCTGCTCTTACGTTTTCTTTACCTGCTATGTGAGAGACCAAGAACATCTGCAGGTGACTTTCCGCCCATTCCATCAGCTGGTCTATTTTCTGCAACACTTGCTGGCTCTTGGTTCCTCCCTGGCGATTGATATAGGCCACCATTGTCGTGATGTCCAAACTCTCGTGAACCGCTTGATTCTGCAGCCTGTGGCTGAACTGCATGCCAGTCATACCGCCTGGGTCTCCAGGAGATTGATATTTCAGCAGGACTCTTTGGCATTCCAGCGGCCTGGACCATTAACTCTAGAGTGAGCCCCCTAACCATGGAGGCTCGCATCTGTCGTGAGTACCAACCAGGCCAGAGAGGACAAGGGAACTCCCTTTCTCAGATGATCCTCCTACAGCCACCACTGGAGGTGGGAGCAGATTTCCATCAGCAAGTGGAGCCGAACCGTGTAATCCTGCAATTGTGGGTTCCAACGAAATAGCAGAGAGAGCTGGAGAGGACGCATATGCACCCTTGCCCACGGCACCACTTCCAGTGTAGCTGCCATCAAACCGAGTACCTGCAGGTAAGACCACACTGTCAGGCATATGGTGTTCATCAATTGATGCACTTGAGATATCAATCTCTGGATCCGAACTTCCAATAGGAAAACTCTGTCCTGTCCTGTTGAAGATTGCTCTTGGTCAGATTTACCACCCATCTGAGCTCCTGCAATAAGGAGATCACCTTGTGTGTCACCAGGTGGCTCTCTTCCTGAGACTTGGCTCGAATCAGCCAGTTGTCCAAATACAGGTGGACCAGGATTCCTTCTTTTCGCAAGGGCCTCCTTCTTGGGCACAACAAAATAAATGGAATATCACACCATACTTTCTTGAGATGTGGGCACTAGAACCATAGACCTCAGTCTGAGGAGCCTTTGAAGTATGAACTCCACAGCCTGCTTCTTTGGTGGGGCGTGACAAGGAAACACCATGAACACGTTCCGAAATGCAAAATTCCAGTGCATACCCTCTGGTCTGACGTGATCTCAACCCACCTATGATAAAAGAGAGAGAGATATTCCCCTATTTCCTGTTCCAGAAGATGGGTCAGCAAACCTTCATTGGGATGCTTGGGGAGGTCCACTACCAGAGTCCGCTCCTCTCTTGGGCTGCCGAGGTCAAAAGGTGAGATATACCAAAAGGCAGAGTCTGCTGAAAGGTCGTCCCTCTGTAGGGACGAAAATGCCTAGAACCCCAGAAACAACCCCCCATACCAAAGGGGTGCTGTAACTGTTTCTTATCCTCCGGCAACTGAGGCACTGGAGACTCACTCCACTTACTGGCCAGTTTCTCCAACTCGTTCCCGAACAAGAGCGAGTCTTTAAAGGGCATCTTGGTAAGATTGGCTTTGGAAGCTGTATCAGTTGACCAATTTCTCAACCAGAGTTAATGCTTGGCCGCTATCACCAAAGCCTCTCCTCTGGCCGAGGTCCGGACCAAATCACAGCCTGTGACTGCTAAAAAAAAACGGCAGAGGGCTCCATAACCACTCTGGAGTCCCCTATAGACTCATCAACCTCCTGAGAGAGAAGCAGACAAGTCCTCACCACCAAAGTGCAACAGGCAGCAATCTGTAAATTCATCTCCACTGCCTCAAATGCTTGCTTAAGAATAGCCTCAATCCTTCTATCATGTACATCCTTCAAGGCCGCTCCTCCCTCTACGGGGATAGTCGTCCGCTTAGACACGCCACATACCAGAGCATCCACTTTGGGAAAATGCAAACACTCTCTCACAGTTGGATCCAGAGGGCACAGGCCTTCCAATGTCTGGCCCCCTTTAAAATTTGCCTCTGGGGCATCCCATTCCAGATCAATCAATTCCTGGATGGCATCCAGCATCAGGAAAAAACAAGTGGCTTTATGTAAGGAAACCAAAATAGGATTTTACCTCGGCTCTGACATAGCATCCGAACCAGGAACACCCAGCTGTTTAAAGGTCTGGGAAATCAGGGCCAGCAGTTCATCTCTATTAAAGAACCACAACAAGGTTACATACAGTTCCAGCCCTGGAGGAATTTCCCCATCTTCCAGGGAATTGGGGTCAACCTCATCATCAGAGCCATCCAGATTCCTGTTGGGAACACCTGCAGAGAGTCAGGGCGAGACCCGGTGCTTAAGCATAGGACTGGAAGAGGGAGGAGCCACCGGCTGAGCGTCTGACTGGACAAAAATGGGGGAAGCAGAGGACCATACCTGAAGAAAGGCTTGTAAGCCTTGAAAAAATTCCACCCAAGAAAAAAGCAGCCAGGTCCAGACCAAGCCCAGAAGGAACTGAGCTGGTCCCACAGAACTGCCCTCGCCAGCAGAGGAGCCAGTCAAGTGAGAACCAAGATCTGGCATCCCCCCAGTCAACATCATGACCAACCCATCATCAGAATGGGAAGAGCCAGGCTTAGCAATCTGAGGAAAACAACTCTCCCTGAACGTCTGAGCAGCGCTGACACAGGTTAGATGCCAGGTCAGGCTGCGAAGCCCTAATATAACAGGCAACACAAATAGGAAAATGCTTAGGCTTCTTGCTTACCTGTGCCATCGCTGTGGTAAATGTACATAGGAATGGCTTGTGCCCAAAAAAGAAATGCACCCACAAAATACATGCCTAGAATAAAGCATTGCAATGTGCACTCACAACCTGTGTGCCAAGTTAAGTGCATAAAAAAGTTTGTGCGCGTAAAATGCGCGCCCAAAAACCAAGTGCACAATGCACGCGCAGAGTTGACACACTGCACACACCAACAGCCTATAGAGGGCAGCAGAACACGCACAAGAGCGCACGAAAATGGCTGCCATGGCCTACCACGCGGCACGCAAGAAAAAAACCTAAGTGCGGGACTTAGCCCACTGGGAGTCGTATTCTTGATATGCAGTATATAAAATTTTAAATAAATAAATAAATAAATAAATAAATAGACCCGCCAGGCTGCCCAGTTCCCCAACCCCATTGGGAGTGGGAACAAGAATGGAGGAACTTCTGAAACCCCTCTAACTGTCTCTGATTCAGGTAAAACTTTCTCCTTTTTTTTTTTAACCTTACCTGAGCTCAGTACTTACAGGCTGAGTACAGAGATGGTCTCTGGCAGTGTGTGTGTGTGTGTGTTTGTGTGTGTGTGTGTGTGGGGGGGGCATCTTCCGTCACTGCCGCACTTGGCCTCCCGCACCCACTGCCTTTCAGCTGAACAGGAAGCTACATCCACATTGGGAAACCCAGTTACCGGAGTAAGACACAACTCTGAGGGACCACGGAAATCGCCTCAGGAATTCTCAACTTGGGGAGGGACCTTTAGGTATCACCGCAGGAGAGCGGGGCTTTCTTTTCCTGATTTTAGAATTTCAAATTTCCTTTTTCAAAAAGTTCAAAGCAATCCCCATAGGGAGATGCACGTCCACCATCTGCTGGAGATGTGTGGGAAATATGCGCTTGCCAGCAAGCCATTTCATCAGGGTTAAACACTAACTTCCCTTCTCCCTGACCTTTGCCTGAATAAAAGCATCACTTGTGCTTAAGTCTCTGCCTAGGAAAGGATACCTGACTATCATGTATTTCTCTGGCTTGTGCTTAGCCCTGAATTCCTGGGGGAGGGGCTGGGTGTTCCCTAGTCAGAGGCAGGACAAAGTCAGGAGGTATAGATTTCAGCAGCCAATGAAATGATCCGTGCACACCCCCTGAGCCAAAACCAATAGTGTAGGGACTCGTCTGTTGCTATGGGAAAGTAGCCAATCATGTAATGATACATCATCTGCCTTTGTATGAATGTACAATAAAAGGAAGAGCCTCGTGAGGGCTCACCCCTTCTCCTTCTCTTCCTGCCTGCGATGAAAGCTGTCTCAAGTGTCTTCTTTGCCTCCATATTCAACATCTGGTGAGCCCGACAGTGATGATAAACTCCATGCTCATTTCGGCTGGTCATAGCCAAGGTACAGATTTGCAATTGTAATATATTTAAAAAAAAGTACTTCTTAGTAATTTTTAAAGTATTTCTCAGCAAGTTTGTTCCCCACACTCGTGAGCATGGGCAATGATTTGACTGTACAGCAGAGGCTACATGCCAAGGAGCTGCAGAAAATAATCAATAATCATTATTTCATCACCAGAAGAAAAATAGCGCAAGTCAGCCTGGGGGACTTAGAAAAATTAATAAGTGAAATAGCTTGCCGTTGCCCTTGGTATTCACAGGCTGGAACTCTAAATACCCAGGACTGGATTTCAATCGGCAATTGTCTTCATATGGCTCCCAGAGCTCCCATAAAGCAAAGCTTAATCTGGCAAAAATGTACAGAGGCCATCGAACACATAGAAAAAAAAAGTTTAAAGACAGCAGTTTCAAACCATGTGCTTTTAGAAGCAGGCAGACTCAATCAGAATACCCTTCCCCCATCTTATGCTCAGTCTTCCTCAGAGACAGCAAATTCTTTGTATCAGCTCTCCATACCCACACCCAAGCCCATTCACACTTCTTTAGAAAAGCAACCCTTGAGAACAATAGAGCCACAACCTGGCCTAGGTGGGGTGATTAGCATTGAACTTCAGCAGAAAGAAAACCTTACAGAAAAAGAATTGTTGGAAGGACTTCAAGCCTTCCCCATCACAGAAAAGATCCATGAACAAAGGGGGACAGAAAATGAAATAGAACATCTGGGGACACACACTCACATGGCTCCTGTGGCTTCCTCTGCGTCCACCTCAGAGAAAAGGCCCCAGGAAATAGAAAACACTGAGGTCAGAAAAACTAGCCTTCCTCCATCTTGCCTGCAACCCCCTTCCCCCACCAACCACTCCCTGTACCCTCATTTGCAATTGCCTGAGACAGTCATTGACTCTGCATCATCAATTTGTCCAGGTAAATTACCATCTCAAACCACTGCTCCCGGTAACAATTTATGTGCCGTGGTCAGCATGGGATTTCATCTAGAACATGGAAATCTCACAAGAGAGGAATTATTGAAAGGGATTCAAGCCTCTCCTATTACAAAAGGAATTAAAGAGCTGGGTGTGGCAGCAATAGAGTTGAGTGCAGCCCGGAATGCCATGAGCAGTGGCTATGCCCCCAGGTCTTCAAAGAAATCAGCGTATAAGACCTTGGGCCAAGCAGCTGCACTCCTGCATTACAAGCAAAGAAAATATCAATATGAAAAAAAGGATTTAATTAGACTCCTGCGTTACAAGCAAAGAAAATATCACTATGAAAAAATAAATAAATAAATAAATAAATAAATAAATAAATGGTTTCTCTTAAACAGTACAAATTTGGAAAAAATGGTTTCTATTAGTCTTTGAATTCAGTTACAGAAAATCTGCATACTTTGAGAGTATTTTCCCCCACAAAGTGTATGCACAGCCTTATGTTAAAACTGTACTGAAATTTGAATAATATTCTGTGTAAATTACATGTGAAAGTTTCCCTTTTGCAAAGTTTATTTGGCTCACATTTAAAATGACTCCATTTCTCTGAGATTTAAGTTTAAAGCAATTGCTTGAATTGCCAGCGCACAGATTCTTATTGCAATTTTCCCTATAGGAGAAAAATAGTATCTGTCTGCAAGGAATCAGCAAGTCCTTGCCAAGCCATTGTCTGTGGTCGATGTTATCAATTGTTAAACAATGCTATCTTTAAGTTCCTATTGACTGAAGGATTAACTCCTTGGGTGCAGTTCTTTTCTTTTGAGAAACACTGCTCCTCCCCCCCTTTACTGTAACTCTTGCTTGCCACTCATGGGGGAGGGAGGGAGAACTTTTGAAAAGAAAAAAAACTGGACTTAGTACTGCAGTTTCTCTCTCTAGTTTATATATGTTATAACTCAGACAGATTAATAGTAGTTACAGTCACTTTAGCGTGCAGCAGACAGAGCAGAGCAAACAGCGTGTTTAATTTCCTATTCTAATAATTATAAGAAGAAATTCTATTCTGATATTCCACATTGAAAGTAAGCTCAGAGTATTATTGATTGCAACCTGGAACAATAGTTGCATTCTATAAAGTAATGATGGGGTCTCCACTAGGAGGCGCTATGTTATTCTACAAGTTATATTATATTATTGTTTTAATAATTCTGTTGTATAATAGTTTTTATTTTTCAGGCCTACAGACCTTCTGTATTAAGGAAACTTCAGTTTTATTTTCTTTTTCACAAATTTTTACAGAATTCTGAACCTTAAAATTAATTCTGAACCTTAAAATTTTTACTGATAGAGGTTGCTACATCTAAAGCAATCCCTCCCAAGCCTTTTCTTGCAAATCCAAATTGATTTTATTAAATTGAATAATAGAATTGATTTCTTCAAGGTTAAAAAAGTAAGAATTTCACTTTAATCCTTACCTTAGTAATTTTTTGCTGTATGCCAGTTTTTAATATTTTCCAGATTTACAGCCTTCCTGCCATGAGGAGATGTGAAGGTGAACACTTTGCAGTTTATTTTAACATTTTTCTAACGCCTTTTGACTTTTGATCCTTGATCTAATTTTGTTTTTGATAACTTTTTGATAAGATTTTTAGCTCAAATTATGTGTTATCTTTTGTCTGTCTTGATGCCAAGAAGACTATGAATGAATATTTGCAGAATGAATATGAATATGTGTCAGTCTTGTGTAACATATGTTTAATGTAATGTCTAATATACTTGTCATTTGATTCAGCTTACAGCAAATGACTTTTCCTTTAAATGATTAATTTATATTTATTGCTATTTTACTGAATGAAAATTGATCACTGCATAAAAATTTTCTTGATAATGGGGTTACCCTCTGTTCGGAAAACTGATAATGGCTCTATTTTCTGCAGCCATTCCTTTGCATGAATTTTGTCAATAATTGAACATTAAATACTTATTTGGCATCCCCTACAACACCACAGGGCAAGCCATTGTGGAGAGAGCCAATCATACCCTTAAGAGCTCTTGAAAACAAAAACAAAAAGGAGGGATAATTGCCCCTGGACTTCCCCCTAAGAAGGACTGGCTGAACAAGAACAAAGTATTGTTTTAAATCACTTTACATCATCCAAACATATCAAACATAAGACCACAGCCATGAGTAATCATTATGGGACTAGGGTTAGTCACCCACAGCCATCAGTTTTGTATAGAATATTTAATGTCTGGTACGATCCCGTCCCCTTATCAAAGGGACGAGGATATGTTTCTCTGCTTACTTCCACAGGTATCAAGCCATGGAAAGGTGTCCAGGTCTACAGGACCCGATCCCAAACTTCTCCCTGAGCCTCCACAGCCCTCAGAAGGACAGAGATCGGACTCCTTGCAAAAAGCAGCACCACATGACCTGGGGACAGATCAAGGCCCTATCCAACCAATCTGCACAACTCTTAGAACAGCAAGGCCTTGAGAAAACTCCAGAGAACTTATTAGCCGCTTTTTCTTGCCTGAATGCCAACTCATTAACAATTGTGTTCTGCACCCTCCTCCTTTGCCTTATTTCTCCAGCTATGGCGATTTCAGAACAAGGACTCTGACAGAACTTTTCACACCTGTTGAATCGAACAGACTGTTGGATCTGCGCACACATGCCAACCCAAGCCCGCGGAGAATGACTGATGCATGCTGTACCATTTAACCTTACAGTATGGACTAATTATCCTTTACAGAGAGGTTTTCATTAACTCTCCAGTTAATAATACCATACTACACATTGGTAGCTGTATTCAAGAGACTGCCGCTCTTTGTTGGGACTATGATACAGGGGATGGGAAGAGGATTCAGGTGGGAAATATCCATATTGTAACCAAACATTTGTATTAATCACTGAACACTTGCATAATTATACCACATATGTATGCAATTGGCAGATTTCAGGATGTGCAGTGGGAGACCCAAGCAGGTACAGAAAGTATAGAGGGGATGAAGGATTTACCCTTTGTAGTTATATAGCCCAAATGATAACCAATGACATGTCCACTAATCTGTTAGGAAACATATGGATGTTATATGGGCGTAGAGCATATATGTACATTTCCCCAAGATGGAAAGACAGATGCACTTTAGGCTACATCCTCCCCTCATACTATGCAGTCAAAAATTTACCCAAAGCAAGGCTCCGTAACAAAAGGGAGGCGATAAATAATCCCATAGAAAAGTATACAGAAACTCAGATAGCTAGAAGCCTGTTTCCCCCAATGGGAACAGCTATGAATTACAGAGACTTACACATCCTAGCTAACTGGACGACTGCCATATTTAATCAGACAGTCCATGCATTAAAACTACTCACAACAGAAGTCTCTCAGATTAGAGAAGTAGCATTACAGAACAGCTATACCTTAGAAACCATTTTAGCCTTAAAGGGTGGTGTTTGTGCATTAATTGGATCTCATTGCTGTATGTACATATCAGTTTATAAAGCAAACCTCACACATACCATAGAGCAGATAGAAACCATGGTTGCTGATGCACCATTTTCAGGCAGAATACCAACTTCTCCATGGGACTGGCTATGGTCCTGACTCCCTGCTATTTCTGGTCTCAAAGGGGTGATTTCTATTATAATGACCATAATTGTCTTAATTGTTTGCCTGTGATGCTGTATTCAGTGCATACCCAACCCTCATATCCATATTGAAACCTTGCTCTCAGCCCGGATACAAAGATGTCTTGTAAGATGCCTAATAGGGAATCATGAGCCCTGCAGCGTTGGCACACCACCTGCACCAGCTCTGGGTGATATGGAGATTCAGAAGCTCATCGGTGGCTGGCACACCACGCCGAATCAGCTTTCTTCTCTCCATAATCCCCCTTTCCCTATTTCCAGCCCATACCAAGACATAACAGATTTCAGTAAGGGTCTAAAGCTTTTTTGAGCTACCTAAACAAAAACAGAAAGGGTGAGATGTGGGAAATATGCGCTTGCCAGTAAGCCATTTCATCAGGGTTAAACACTAACTTCCCTTCTCCCTGACCTTTGCCTGAATAAAAGCATCACTTGTGCTTAAGTCTCTGCCTGGGAAAGGATACCTGACTATCATGTATTTCTCTGGCTTGTGCTTAGCCCTGAATTCCTGGGGGAGGGGCTGGGTGTTCCCTAGTCAGAGGCAGGGCAAAGTCAGGAGGTATAGATTTCAGCAGCCAATGAAATGATCCGTGCACACCCCCTGAGCCAAAGCCAATAGTGTAGGGACTCGTCTGTTGCTATGGGAAAGTAGCCAATCATGTAATGACACATCATCTGCCTTTGTATGAATGTACAATAAAAGGAAGAGCCTCGTGAGGGCTCACCCCTTCTCCTTCTCTTCCTGCCTGCGATGAAAGCTGCCTCAAGTGTCTTCTTTGCCTCCATACTCTACAGAGATGGAGAATACTGGCAGGCTGGGGTCACTGCAGGGTTATGTGTACTGTGACATCAGCTTGCTCCATCTCCATCTGCTGGCAGGGGAGCATAAACCCACTGGTCCTGAGCCCAACTGTCTACATGCTAGGAAATGCTCCTTCCACCCATCTCAACTTTTCCTTTCCTGTTTCGCTATCCTATCCCTTACTCTTTCCCAGCTGCTACTTCCCCCTTTCCCTTAGTTCTCCCCAGTCTTTTGTCAACATTCATGCACCCTCTAACTCTCTCCTCTCCTTCTGTGCTCCATTTATTCTCTCTACCTCTCCTCTTTTCTTCTTCCCTTTCTCTTAGCTCCCCTGTTCCCTCTGTCATTCTTCTCTCCCTCCCTTATAGCATTCCCCCCATCTCTCTCTCTCTCTCTCTCTCTTCTCCCTCCCTCATGCCCACTGTCCTTCTCCTATTCCTTCTTTATGGACCCCTGTACTCCTCTCCCCTCCTTCCCTACACTCCCCTTTGTACTCTCCTCCCTCTTCATACTGCCCCCCCCCCCGACTCATCTTTCTCTTCTCCATCCATGGTTGCCTGGTTTTTAAACAGCAGCAAGCCCTACTGTAGCTCTTTTATAAGGCTTTCCCAATACAATACACCCGTTCTCCTGGGAAGCTTCTGAAGTGGGGAGTGGAGCAAAGAATAAGTTATGGGGAGGCCAATATTCAGTAGGCTGTTTAGAGGACAAGTTATCTAGGCCCACTTCTTCTGCCTCTGCCTTGCTAGGCAGTTACATGAAGCATCGTAGCTGCTTAAGCCATGCAAAGGCATAAGCGCTGGGTCTGGATCATGGTAAGACGTTGCCATGATCCAGGCTGCGTCAAAACTTAAGTTTATGGTACAGGCAGGTGGGAGGGGCCCTGGAGAGAAAGATAATTTTTAAAACATGGGTGCGGGAGGGAGAAGAGGTACCAACCCTGTCTTTTTTTTTTTTTTAAATTAAGATGCAGCCAATTTGAGGGGGGAGCAGTAGGCTCGGCCCTCTCAGGAGCTTGCATGGATGGGAGGAGGAGGTCTGGTTAAGGCCTGAGATCTTTTTTTTCCCCCCTTTGGATCACTATTTAACTGTCTGTATTATTTTGAATATAGCGGGTTATGTGTGACGTTATCCGGCCACACAAGGCTGCTCTGAAGCAGGTCTAAAGTTAGTCAGCTAACCTAAACTGGATATACCTGATAATCAGCTAAGTCAGCCGGATATCTTAGCCCCTCCCCAGAAACCCCCCCGGAATGCACCGGCTAACTACTTATAATTAAACGCTCACTTCTCCGAAGGAGAGACCATGAATAAACAGTTATAACTTTTCTTCACTCTCTCTCTCTCTCTCTGCAGGAGAAAAGTCTCCTCACTCCCTAAGTCCTGGGAATAAAGTTGAAAGCCAGCAATTCGGTTCCAGTCAGACATATAGACACAAAGATAAACAAACCATGTGAAAAGCAGAACATGGGTGAGGCTGTTTATTTGTGCACATAACAGCTGTGAAGCCAAAGTGATTAAACATGCTAATGGTACTTTGAGCTTGTGAGGCTCTCAGGATCTGTGGTTTTGCTGTAATTGCTAGAGATGTGAATCGTGTGCCAGATCGTCTTAACGATCAGGTTCGGCTGGGGGAGGGGGGGGGGAATCTGATCGTTAAGATCAGATATGTTCCGATTCCAATTCACATCGCTAATTTTTTTTTAGGGAGGCCCGCGCCATCTTTACTCATCAGCCCCTATTATAGAGTATAATAGGGGCTGATGAGTAAAGATGGCCGGCGCCATCTTTAAAGATGGCGCTGGCCATCCAGTGCTCCTACCATGTGACAGGGGCCGGCCAATGGCACGGATACCCTGTCACGTGGTAAGGGCAAAGGGGCATCGGCGCCATTTTTTTTAGCGCAGCTGATGCCTGGGAACGGGAAATCGTCCCCCGAGGCCCCCCTGGACCACCAGGTAATGTTAAAAGGTTTTGGGGGGGTCGGGAGGGTGGGGGAGGCTAAGGGGGGGTCGATTTAAAGGGTCGGTGGGTTTTTTTTTATCGGGCCATCGGCGCCATTTTAATTAGTGGCAGCCAAAATGGCGCCAATGGCCCGAGAGCGGGAGATTGCGCCGGGACCCCCCCCCCCCCCCATTGGACCACCAGGTAATTTAACATTTTGGGGGGTTCGGGAGGGTGGGGGAGGGTAAGGAATTGGTTTTAAAGGGTCGGGGTGGGTTTAGGGGTTGTTTTGGTGTGCCGGTTTTCCCGCCCTCCCCCAAATAATTCCCGTGCCCTATTTAACAATTTAGGACGATTTATGACGATAAATCGGGGGCATTTGTATTGTATCGTGCACTCTGACGATTTAGGACGATTTTAAAATTATCTGACGATAATTTTAATCGTTCAAAAACGATTCAAATCCCTAGTAATTGCTGCTATTTCTTGTTGCCCCTGCCCCGAGAAGCTGACACTCTAGGCAATCACTTAGCTTGCCTAATAGTTAAACCGGTCCTGTTTCCAGGGACCACTGGCAAAGAACAGCCTCAGAGTTCACAGGAAATCTCTGTTACTCTACAGCAGGCCTTCCCAAACTGTGGGCGAGAACCCCAAAAGCTTCCAGCTGGGGTCACAAGTGCCTTCATAGTGGAAGAGCATTAGATCTGCGAGCTAGCATGCATTCGCAGACCTTGCAGTGACCCTGCCCTTGCATGAGTTTCTGTGATAACAGGAAACTCTGAATAAGTAGGGATAGGGCCCTGCACTGAGCTTCATTACTAATGCAACTGCCACTTGCAGATCACTACTGTGACCAGTAATAAGGGGAGGACAGGGATGGTAACTTTAAAATGGGCACAAGCTCACATACCCTGGAATTTTAAATCGTGTGCACGCATATAAAAATATGTTTAGCGCTCGTATGTGTGCACCTAAATTTAAGTGGCTACACAAGGAAACGTTATTTGCACGTCCTTCCTTAGGACCTGTCATCTTTTACATGTGCAAGTGAGCACATATTAAAGCATGTGCCTATGAAGGAAATAACCAGTTTGAACGCTTAGTCCACCAGTTTGCGCAGTCTATCTCTAGACCATCAAGACCCCCCCCTCTGGTTCTTCAGTCTGCACTCTCCCCCCAAGTTTACACAGACACCTCATCCAATCAATTTTTTGTCTATAATGAGTTTTATTCTGACTTACAACTGAAAAAGAACAGAAATAAATATGCATTTGCTGGTTTTAAAATCGGGATTTATGTGAGTTAATGTTGGCCCCAGCCCTGGAATGCTCCTGATCCATCCCCCTTTTTTGCATGTACTGTTGCACGCGCACTTACGGGCGTAATTTACCAGTTTTAAAATAAGGGTTGCTTGCACTGGGCCCATATGCTCACATATATGGGCCTTTTAACACAAGCAACTCTTTTAAAATTCACCGCTAAGTGTGTGTGTGTGTGTGTGGGCCAGTGAAAATTGTCTCTGCTCTTTTTTCTTCACCCACCATTCACCCTACCCAAGAGACAACTGCTGCTGTCATCGGTCTGCCCTTTCTTCTTACCAGCTGTCATCCACCTTTGGTCGGGGGCTCAAAGGAAAATGTTGCCACTGTGAATTTCCCAGTGCTAATATGGGGGCTCAGACTGGTGAAAAGTTTGGGAAACCCTATACTACAGGGACCTGCTGGAAAGGAACAGGTTTATAGCTGCAGGAAATCTTTAAGGATCCACTACCTTAGAAACCTATGGGTTACTCAGGAGAAATGAACACCTTCACCAACCCAGGAGTGAGTTCAATTAGCTGCCTCTTAAAGTTAAACCAATTCTATTCACAAGCAGCAGAAGGTCAAGCTTCCTTCACATACATACAGTCTCACCGCAGACCAGATATGGCACAGGCAGCAGCAGTGCAAGCTTCCCTCACATACTTACACAGTCTCACCGCAGACCAGATATGGCACAGGCAGCAGCAGTGCAAGCTTCCCTCACATAAATGCAGTCTCACCGCAGACCAGATATGGCACAGGCAGCAGCAGTGCAAGCTTCCCTCACACACACACGCACACACACATGCCCCATTGCAGAAGGGGGACACCACAAGCTGTGGTAATGTGTGCATCTCTCACACGTAGCCCTAGCAAGCTACTTCATCCTTATTCTGGAAGGGCCACCCGTAAGGGGGAAAGTTTAATTCAGTCTGCTTCTCCGCAGCCAGCCAGCAAGGGCACCAGTCTGGATCATACATTTTTTGATGATGCAGAACTCTTTATTTATTGAAAATGGAAATGACACCATCAGCCCATTTCAAACCGAGCTGATTTTGTACCAGCAAGCCTGAGGTTAAGAGCTCTGTATCTGTCTGTACAGAGGCAAATGTGCTAAATAAACTCTGCTAGAAAAGCAGTTTGGCAATGCTGAACAAAAACAAAAAACTTCTATGTGACTACTGCAGAACTAAAATCAAACACTAAAAATCTAAGCTAATGCTGCCAAGAATCTTGCATGTAGCCTCCCTCAGATTCTCTGCCCCTTATCCTGCAATATCCCCTCTTCCAGCTAAGAATTCCCACTTCATGAGCACACAGCTGGCAGAAATCTTTGTATGGGGATGCAGGCTGCACACATGCTTTTCTGCACGTGATCAGCTGTTAAACAATCCATAGAGGAGAGCTGATCACAGCTGGATACACAAAGCTCACTGCCTTCTGCTGGGCACTAGCACTTTGAAAAGGCCCCTGCCACAAGGACAAGTGACCTTTGATGACAGGATAGTAAATAAAGAGAGGCAGTATCCAGAATTTCAAGCGTAACCAAATGGATTCTGGGAAAAAAACAAACAAGTCCTATTTGTATCAAGTTTCAACTTTTGTGGTTACAATTACATCAAGAGATTAATTCTTACCCATAAGCTTTCAGGAGATGGGGTGTGAGAGAGAGGATCCCTGTGATGATCTGCATCCCATCCTCTCCTCCATCCAGAGCGTTGGGGTCCTCATAGCTGAGAAAGAATGCATTTGTGTTATGGGTACACCAAGAACATGCTGTAAGTAAAGGTTATTCCTCGGTGGTCATACAGCTTTGTGTACACTGATGGTGCTTTATAAACAATAATCACTCTTCTAGGACTGTGCAGAGCTGTGTACACTGATAGTGCTTTATGGTGTGGGTTTTCCTAAAAGAATGGATGATGCACCATACAATGGTGTAACAGTTATAAATATAAGATGTCACCCATTATCTTGACTGACCTGGAGTGCCCCAATAACTGCAACAAAATAGGCCCGACAGAAGCACCTGCAGTCATGATTTAGGAAAAGCAGATAATGACCTTGTGGCCCCAGCAATCTCCCCATGTCTGGTGAGGGGCTTGGGTTATAGTGGGGAGAGATATAGCGATGGCCTGAATCTCTAAGCAAGAGGCATAGCTTAGGTCCTGGGAGGCAGGGCTGGCGTGTCCCGATAGGCGAACTAGGTGGTCGCCTAGGGCGCCAGCCATTAGGGGGGATGGCAAAGAGCAGTCACGTGGGGCCGTGAGCGCAGCCTATCCCACTCACGGGCATCGAGCAGAGCCTATCCTGCTTGCAGCCGAGAGAAGCAGAGTCTCGGCGTGCCACAAGCGGTGCCTCTGTTTGTGTTGTGTGTGTGTGAGCGAGAGGGATTGTGTGTGTGTGTGTACGAGACAGGAATGGTGTTAGTGAGAAATAGGAAAGTAGCCTGTGTAAGGGTGCGTGTGTGAATGAGACAAGGAACCTAAGTGTGTGTACGAGAGGGGGCCTGTCTGAGTGAAAGGGGGGGGGGGGGGGGCGGGAGGGAGTGGATGGTGCATAAGAACATAAGAACATAAGAAATTGCCATGCTGGGTCAGACCAAGGGTCCATCAAGCCCAGCATCCTGTTTCCAACAGAGGCCAAACCAGGCCACAAGAACCTGGCAATTACCCAAACACCTAGAAGATCCCATGCTACTGATGCAATTAATAGCAGTGACTATTCCCTAAGTAAACTTGATTAATAGCAGTTAATGGACTTCTCTTCCAAGAACTTATCCAAACCTTTTTTGAACCCAGCTACACTAACTGCACTAACCACATCCTCTGGCAACAAATTCCAGAGATTTATTGTGCGTTGAGTGAAAAAGAATTTTCTCCGATTAGTCTTAAATGTGCTACTTGCTAACTTCATGGAATGCCCCCTAGTCCTTCTATTATTCGAAAGTGCAAGGCAGAAGGTGCTCCTATGGCGCCTAATACCCATGAACCGGCCCTGCTGGGAGGTAAGTTGACAGGAAGGGTCCTCACTGAAACAGGTTAACAACTGAGGGTGTCTGGCAGTGGGTCTGTCGGGGCTAGAGAAGCCACACACAGGAAATGGAAAGCTGCAAACCAAAAAAAAAAAAAGGAAGCTGTTTTCGGGAAGCTTGTTTAATAATAGTCTGTGGGCATGGGGAGGCAATAGGCTGTTCCTACCTGTGATATTCAGTTCTCTGACCAACTCACCAGTAAGGAGCATGACATTCAAATATGGGAGAAATAAAAGTCATACTGCTCCTTTAGTGTAAATGTAGGGCTTATTCTTCACTCAAGAGAGGAGGGGGTTTCCTAGCTTGTGACTCTGTCACGTAATGAGTTATAAGGATTCTCTCCCCTCATTCATGAACAGTAAGAATAAACTGAATAAGAAAGTATTGTGTCTATACTACCCTCCCCTCCTCACTATCACATTCAAGGATCTTTTGTTCTTATAAACAGGTCAGGAGCAAACAAATGGGTTTGTTAGAGGGGCGGGGGGGGGGGGGGGGGTTATTGTAGCAGAATTAGATTTCAGTACTACTGCCCTGCAGCACTTCCATGTAACCAATAATCATTCTAAGCAGGGGCCGCTGTGTACAGAATGCTGAATTAAACGAGGAAGAATGTATGTAGGGACAGGGAACGCGGGCAGGATACCAGTACCTGAGAATCTCTGGGGCCAGGACGGCCATGTCATCATGGAAAACATAAGGCGGATTACTGACGATCATATCCACTGGACCCCAGGGAAGCAGGCAACTAAGATCTGGAAAAGAGCCCAGATGTGAGAATCACCTGTACCATCATCCACTCCAAATATGATAGCAATGAGCCCACACGGCAAGTACCACAACCAACCCAACCTCCTTCTATGTACTTTCCAGCTAATGCTGAAACACAGCACCTGAGGCTACAGGACTCAGACAAGGCACTGGCTGGGGAAAGCAGGGGCAAATATGTTCATTTGTCAGTGCGAGCTACTGCCGACAGTCTGTCCTTGCATGCACTACAGCAGCAAAACCACTCAGTTCTGGCTGAAAATCAGTACATGGCTGCTCCCTGAAAGTTTGTGAGTGGAGGGAGGGGGAATTCTTAGTTTGGTTCAGAATGGTCCAGTTTTAGGTGCCTCTACTTTAAGCAATGCGCTATTTTTCCACTTGTTATTAACCATTTACTTAGCATTGAGTAACAAGAGGCAGAAGGAGATAAAGGGATATCCCCAGGATCAAAAGGATCAGTGGGAACCACTGTCCCAGGGCGCCGAAGTCCGGCTGCTCTGTGGTAGAGTCTTATTCCTGTTTCATTTCTGTCAGCCCCATATTATTCTCGACTTTTCATTTCCTGCTGTTTTTTTTTTCCCAATGCCTTCAACAAATATGGAAATGAAATAAATAAATAAATACCAGATGTAAATCTATTGTAACTGTTTTATATGCCATCATTCCATGTACGAATCACTAGTTCATTACGGTTTACAGGACACTCATAAATAAATGATAAATAGGTTTGACACTCATAGGAAAATGATGGGTTTTCTCTGGAAAATGGAAAAAAAAATACTATCTATCTATACATACATATACTGTACACACACACACATAGCAGCTGCCACCTGTTGAACATTCAATGGCAAATTTGTACCCCCCACAATGACCCCCATCACTTTCTCTTCCCCCAATTTGAACCCAGCAGTCTCATTCCTCCCCCCTTTCCCCCTCCTATTCCTCAAGCCCTGGGCATCCTTTGAATTCGAGCTGCCTGTCCCTCTGGTCCAGCTGGCATGCACTCTTTGCAAAGTGCACACTTTTGACAGCACACAGCACCCATCCGTGGGTCACAGCCACAATAGCACAACCAAGTGTAGTTCCTGACCGATGCTGCTGAATGCCATAATCTTATTATATAATCGTTTGCAGTACACTGCCTGCATTTATTGGTCTTAAGAAGAATCGCTTCTGCCTATCTGTTTGGCTGCTTTTCTTTCAACAAACATTATTTTTGATGGGCTAACGTAATGCTCCTTTCTGTCCTCTGATACTATCCACTGTTATGCCAAGGATTATAGGGCAAAAAAAACAAAGATATTTAAAAGGGGATGGGTAGTCATCTGAATGGTGGTCAGGTCAGGACTGAGTTGCACAGTGGACGCTGGGTGTGGACTCAGGTGCACACAGGAATGGATTTATACCCTGCCAACCTCCTCTTGCCCCTGTACAAGATGGCTGTGATTGTGAACCACAGCTGATGATGTAAAACAAGTGACTTACACTGCAGGGCAGCTGCCCAGAGGCACCGGCCTACTCTGCCTATTGGTAAATCTGCCCATGGTTGTACAGACTGTGCTGTGTGCACCTCAGGACTGGGGTGCACTCAGAACTGAAATGCAGAGTGAGTGTGTGATATGGCAAAGTTCAAACAGCACCTGCCTGTACTGTTTTTGACCCCTTTCACCTCTTTCCATGCCTGACTTTCTGAAGACATAAATATTAACCAGATTCACCCAGTTGAAGAAAGGAAACAAATACCAACCTCACTGTTTTTCCTTTCCAGGCCTCCCTGTACACACATGTTATCTCTAACCTCTAAGTACAAAGCAAACAATGTCAGCAGAGCCATCACAACTTCCTACAGATTACCAGGTACTGCAATTCCAGTGAACTCTGAGCTGAACTATGCTGTTGGAGATGTTGGACAATGTTCCAGCACAGGGCATTAGAATACAGCACTTCCTAATCTTTAGCAGATCCCTAGATAATGCAGCATTCAGTATATGTATTTCATATGTAGCTGACCTCTCAGTGCAGGGTGGGGAACAGATCTATAAGCAGCAAGGAAAATGCTTTGCAATACTAAATATCTGCTCTGATGCTTTCTGTTCTCAGTTGTTTTGTTACTAAAAATATTTGACTTCCATTTTAGTGGAAGACAGTGAATGATTGATACAAACCAGAAAGGAACAAGAAGTGAGAGATAGCGTACCCCCATCAAGAGATTAAAGTCTGGGTGGGAGCTAGAGAAACTTCAGGGCCTCTTCAATGGTAGGACCACTGAGGAGGTGCTGAGTTTCATGGAGTTAACAGCATTCTTCCCTTCATTAACACAGTAGCATAGTTTGGGCTTCCTGGGTTTGTTACATAGGCAGAATTCATAGACCCACCCCCCTCTCCCCTGGGGAAGTGGGGGGCAGAAGAGGGACTCATGATGATTGCTTAAAGGCGACACCTAGTGGTGAGATTCAGGGCCCATAATTGCAGGGTTCCAGAATGAGAGACCTGGTGCCCGGCTCCTGGCCAAAGAGCTGCCACTGCAATGATCAGAATATGCATGCTGGCAGAGATATTAAATGGGGGTAAAATCCTCTGGGTAGTGTGAATGGAGGCTCATGGTGCCAGATCCCAACCCTAGTTCTGATTGAGCTGTAAGTACAAAGGAGCAAGAGGAAATAGCCAGGCCAAAAAAAATAAATTATATAGTAACAACACAGTAGATGCCAGCAGAAAAAAGACCAATCGGCCTATCCAATCTGCTCAGTTATTCCTGTCCATAATGCAAGGATATATCCCACTTACCCGCCATAGATCATGACCCCTTGGAAGATATTACTCCCCATTCAGGAAAAAAAAAAAAAACTATTAAAAATCCAGGTCACTAGTGTTATTCTTCCTCACATATAAGCACCTTTCATTCTTTTATTCCTAGCTGAGAAAGGAAGATGGAGAGGGGAAAGGGAGGTTCAAATGTAAAGTACAACTGGGATACAGGCCTGCGGGGCTGATGCAATATAAACACACTAAAAACGGGTGCTCTAATTGAGTGCATGTATTGCAAATGCTAATGAACTGCCGCATTATAAAGGATGTGCATGGGGGAAATTGTGCATCCCTAGTGTGAACCTTGGCATCACAGGCCCATGAGACGTGGCTGTGTGCGGGCTAGGAAAACGGACGCTCAGTATAAGCATCCATTTTATCCTGCGGCAGCTAATTGACTGGCACATTATACACGCACAATATACACAGCCTGGAGCAGGTATATTGTGCATGTATATTGTGAGCACAGAATTTTTTTTTTTTTCAGGCAAGCATTTTTAATTTTGCGATGATACTAAGCAAGAGGAATCACAGAAAGCACAATTTTTTGTATTTTCGTTCAGCCCAATACTTGCTGTAAGGCTTAACGCCAGTTCCTGGGCTGGTGTTAAATTTGTGGTATTCACAAGGGTGCATTCGGCGAGCAGGGATTTTTTGCATCACGGGGTAGTAGCTAATAACCTCATTTACATGGATCCAAACAAGCTACGTGCTTGTTTGGATTCACGTCTTGGACACACTATTCCCCCTGACGCATTAGGCGCTAGTCTAGCGCGTCCAAACGCCCGTTAAGCGGTGCGCTGGCCTGAGCGCATGATATTGCATCAGCCTCTTGGAAGGATACAGCAGCTGAAGTGAATGAGGTCTGCGCTGAGAACTCTCTCTATGGCAGAGGCTGTTGTGAAATCGAGGCTGAGATGTAGGGAGATATACAAGAATGCCAGCAGTGGCAGCTCCAGAAAGGTCTGGAGGGGGGAGCACAGGCAGAACAGTGAATTTCAGGATCAGCAAACACCTAGTGCCTTTCCCTCCAACCAATCAAACTGGTCCAGCCAGACTGGGTTGGTGGGGGAGACAAGCTCCTTGTCAGGGGGGGGGGGGCCTCACCCTTCTACCCATTCTCCAAAACTGCCCTGAATGCAGGACTGTGATAAAAAGATGGAGGAGTATGAATTACATGTGTTTGGAGAAGGGGGGGTCATGGCAGGGGGACACAAAGATAGAGTTGTGAAAAAAGAAGATACTTTTCTACAATCTATAGAAATACAGCAGTAAGAATTAAGATTGAGAAGGAGTGGGAGCCAGAGTTCTGTTAAAACTATCAATTTTCACATGTTCACATACTCTGTGCTTGTTAAATATCTTTAGCTGACTGATGAGCCTTGTGGTCAAGCTTCATAGAAGAGATGATATTAAAATGTTTTGGACAATTTCAGGCTCATTACCAATTATTAGCCAGGTAGGCATGGGGGGTGCCAACTCTTACATCAGGGGTTGAGCAATAGGGATGGGATCTCTCCACTAGGATCTTTTGGGTACTTCCAAGTAATCTGGCTTGGCCAGTCTGAGACAGGATACTGGGTTCTATAGACCATTGCTCTGATTCAGCAGGGCACTTCTAATGTTCTTATATGATGCATAAAAACTTGAATCTCTAAGGTAGGAATAGCCAACTCTGGTCCACACGAACCACAAACAGGCCAGATTTCCAGGATATCCACAATGAATATGCATGAGATAGATTTGCTTGCTCTGCTTCATTGTATGCAAATCTGTCTCATGCTTATTTCATTATGAATATTTTGAAAACCAGGCCTGTTTGTGGCTCTTGAGGACTGGAGTTGACCACCCCTTCTCTAAGGTATCAGTAAAACAGAGGTGTCCAACTCAGGTTCTCGAAACTCATAGACCAGAATATGAATGAGAGAGATTTATGTACAACTGAGGCACTGTGTGTGCAAATCTCTCTCGAGCATATTCATTAGGAATATCTTGAAAACCCAATCATATTGCAGCGCAGTCCTCTAGGACCAGAGATGGACACCACTGCAATAGTGGGCGTGGCACACTTATGCCTGCCCACGCTGGGGAGTCTTAGTCAATTCCCTCTTGCGGCTGTGCAAATATGGCTGCCTTCTGTGAACTCACAGGTCTCAATTTTGCAAAATCCTCAAACCCTACAAAGGGTCAAACATGGAGATATTAGGCCTGTGCCATTTCTTCTTAGGCTACAGGGATGACATTTGATTCTGTCCTATGGGATTTACTCATGTGAGCAATGTTTTGCACACCTCTGAATTTCACAGAAATAATGACTTTAAGAAAAATATAACTATCCTGAATAGAATGCCACTTTCTCCTATTTATTTTTCTATAATATAAATCATAAGTGTTTAAGTTTTGGCTAAGGGAAAGCAAGTTTGCTTACTGTAAACTATGCTTTCTGAAGGTAGCAGGATGAATTAGATGTGGGGTGACATCATCTGGAGGCACCAAACAGGACTCAACACTCCAAGCTAGTAATGCTTTGAGCTCTACTGAGCTTGTGTGGGTTCCCGCATGAGTCTCTATATCAGAGCTAATCTAGCTATATAGTCTATTCTCCAGGGAGGTGGGTGGGTATTTCATGGCTAATTCATCCTGCTATCTATGGAAAACAGTTTATAATAAGCAAACTTCCTTTTTCTGTCAATAAGCTGAATTAGTCAGTACATGTGGAGAGACCCAAGCTGAGGGTTGCAGCGGAGCGTTTACTTAGTAAGCAACCCGGCCCTCACCATGAAGAGTGGACTACAGCAAGACCAGACTTTGCAAAACTGCTTGTACAAATTTACTGTCAGTCTTTGGAGGTTATCAAGAGTGTAGTGGGACGTAAAAGTATGAACAGAAAACAGTTGGGAGGTTTTTCGATGTGGCTCAGTTTGTTTCTTGTAAGATGCTAAAAGGCCCTTTTGCAGTCCAGAATATGTAGGGCTTTTTTTCCCTCATGCGTGTGGGGCCTCGGAAAGAAGGTAGGCAATACAATGAATGACTGATATGGAAAGCCGAGATAATCTTTGGGAGAAGCTTTGGGTGAATACGGAGAACCATTCTGTTGTAGAAGAATTGCATGTATGGATGATAGTGAACAAGAGATTGGCGGTCACTGACTCTACTAGCTGAAATCACTGCAATAAGGAACATCACCTTCCATGTCAAGTACTTTAGAGAAGCTCATTCCAGTGGCTCAAAAGGAGGCTTCATTAGTTGGGAAAGGACTATATTCAGGTCCCATTTAACAGGGGGTTTTTGTGCTGGCAGTCTGAGATGCTATAGGCCTTTCATGAAATAAGATATTATTAGCACATGGGTAGAGATTGGTTTGCTGTCTACTTGAATTTGGTAAACTGCTGTAGCTCTGAGGTGCATTCATATAGAAGAGGTGGCAAGGCTTGCATCTGAACAGTGGAGCAAGTATTTCATCAGATGCTTCAGCTCGCAGTAGAAAAGGGGTTCAAAGCATTTGGATACACCATTGGAAGCAGCTGTTCCACACACTAAGGCATAATTTCTCCTAGTGGAAGGTTTTGTAGAGGAGACTAGTATAGCCATAATTTCTGTAGCTAAGTGAAAATCCTTGATCACTGAGCGCTCAGCAACCAAGCTGTGAGGTGAAAGGCTGAAAGGTTGGGTTGGTACAAAGTCCTGTTTTCCTGTGTCAATAGCGCAGGGTTTGTTCCCAGATGTATGGGAGGACCGCTAGAAAGTTGTACGAGTTATGCATACCTATGGCATTGAAAAATGTTGTGTCAATTGCAAATTTGATAACCTTGCTAATTCCTCCCTTTTCTAGATAATTAATGAATACATAAATAGCAGTGGTCTGAAAGCAGATCCCTGGGCATGCTGCTGTTCACCTCTATCCATGGTAAAACTGTATATTTAGTCCTACTCTTTATTTTCCTTTCCTTTCACTAGTAACCAATAGAGATGTGCATCGCTTTTTGTGTTCGTGTCGTTCTTCGTTTTTCAGCCGCCATGGAAAATGTCATTTTTTATCGGTTCAGGTAGTTTTTTTTCGCAAAAAATTGATTTTTAGTTAGTGCGCGCTAACTCCCTGTTAGCGCGCACTAACAAAAACCGTTAGATTTTGTTACTTTTTGTTAGTGCACACTAACAGGAGTTAGCGTGCACTGACTCCCGTTAGTGTGCACTAATCGGAAAAACGAATTTTTCTGAAAAAACGGGAAAATCCTGATTTTTTTTCGGGCTCCCTGAAACATGCCGAATTGGACAATTTCGTTGCAATTTTCCAATTCGGAAAAAACGAATGCACATTTCTAGTAACCAATCACAAAATAGGACATCGCCTCCTATCCCAAGACTTTTCAATTTCCTGAGGAGTCTCTTTGTCAAACGCTTTCTGAAATGCATATATATACTTTATTGACTGATGTACCCTTATCCACATGCTTATTAATACTTTCAAAGAATTCTAATAGATTAGCAGCACAAGACTTCCCTTTGCTAATTCATGTTGGCTTTTCCCCATTAAATCATTTCTGTCCATATGCACAGTTTTGCCTGGCACTGACCTCAGGATCACTAATTTAGAGTTTTCCGAATCACCTCTAGAACCCTTTTTAAAAACTGCATTACACTGGCTTCCTACCAGCCCTCAGATACCTGGCAGATTTTAATGATTGCAGATTACAGCAGCAGGTCTGTAATTTCATATTTTAGTTCTTTCAGAACTCTGAGGTGAATACCATCAAATTCTGGTGATTTGCTGCTATTTAGCTTATCAATTTGCTCTACTATGCCTTTCAGTTGCAGAGGGATTTGTTTCAGTTCCTCCAAAACATCACCTAAAAGGAATGGCTCTGGCGTGGGTAATCTCCCACAACATCCTCTTTAGTAAAGGCCGAAGTGAAAAATTAATTTAGTTTTTCTGCTTCCAAGACTTTTAACCCTTGCAACTGCTCCTTTTAGTTTCCTTCCTCATTTTATCCTAGTCTCCCTTAGTAAAGTTAAATGCCACAGCAATTAGTTTCACTTATTCTCCCTCCAGTCATTATGCCAAATTTGATTGTGTTAAGATCTCTATTGTCAACAGGCTCCACACTGTTACCAGATGCTGTGTTCCACTGAGAACTAGATTATAAAGCAGGTTCCCCTCCGGTCAGTTCCAGGTCGAACCTCTCCACAAAGCGGTCATTTATGGCACCTAGCAACTTTACCTCCCAAACATGCCCTGAATTAGACATTTACCCAATCAATACTGGGGTAACTGAAATCTGCCATTATTGCCGTGTTCCCATTTTCATAGCCTGTCTAACCTTTTAGTATTTCACAGTCTGTTTCATCATCTTGGTCAGATGGCTAGCAATAAAAGCCCCACTGCTATGCTCTTCCCAGTCAACACACACAGTTTTTTTCTCTAGAGATTCCAAAGTGCAGTTTGTTTCTTGCAGCAATTGTATCCTATTTGAGTCTGTCATCCTTAACATATAGTGGCAGCCCACCACCAATCTGATCCGCCCTTTCAGATCCTACCTATACAAAGTTTGCCTTTAGAAAGTGCTGTCAACCACTATCAACCTCCCACAGTCAAGACCATGAATCAAAATTCATTCCAAATCACAAAATCATGAAAGTAAATAAACATGGAAGTTACTGGATAAGATATCATGCCGGAGAATCGTGATCCTGTTCTGGAGCTGTAACCTAGAGAGAAGGAAGGAAGCGTGATCAACAGAAATCTCATATTACAGGAGGGGTGAACTCAAAAACCCCACGGATGCACACAGCAATCAACAACTATAAAAAATCTTCCAAAATATGCAGCATTACGTATGGTGTTCACTCTTTCAGCATTGGTGGTATAGTGGTGAGCATAACTGCCTCCCAAGCATTTGACCTGGATTCAATTCCTGGCCTAAGGTTTGACTTTATATTTTGTTTCTATTGAATTCTAGAAAGCATGGGATAAATAGAGGGGATCTCTAAGGAAGTAAAGGGGATTATAATGCTAAATTAATTGGGTGGATGGGCTTGTATGGTCTTTTTCTGCCGCCATGTTTCTAAGTTATTAAGAGCTTTACGGTGAACATTCCCATGGCTGGGTTAGCCATGATAAAATATCCTACTACAATATTCTACAAAGACAATTTACATAATTTTTAAAAATGTGATGAAAGAATGATCTTATAGGCTTCCTAAGTTAGAGTTTCATGCTCCCTTTCTTTGCCTTATTCAAATCCAGTCTTAAAATCCACTTTTTAAAAAATATATTAGCAAAGGTCCATATATAGAGCAAAAAGTTAAGATCAAAATTTTAAACATAAAGACCAAATTCTTCTCCCATTCCCAATTACATCATCATCAAAGCTGTCATAAACATATCAAAAAGGAACAAAATCATCTTGCGTTGCAAACGTTCGACATTTTTTTCCCCAAAAGTTTCAAAAAGTTAAGTCATCTTATAATAGTCACTCCATATCATCAAACACTACATTTATCACTCACCACGATAAGTTATTTTAGTTGGACAGCAGAAGGTAAAAACACAACATATGGTTTCCGTTATCTTGTAAAACAGCATCTGTGACCTTACAGATTTCAGCACTGAAATCTAAATTTGAATTTAATATACTGCCCGAAAACACAGAATTGGTGGCAGAGAAGGACCAAATGGTCCATCCAGTCCGCTCGGCAAGCTTCTTAGGGTAGCATCTGCCGTGCCATGCAGGTTACCCCCATGTTTCTCTTAAGGGTAGCAATTGCCGGTCCATGCAGTTATCCCCAAGCCTTACGATAACCCATAAAGATTTACGCCTAGCAACATTTTTACTGGGTGATGAGCCTCCCTGAAAATTCAGTCAGGGCTGCTTGACGTGCATTGCTTATGGACTTGGCCGTAGAAGCAGCCCTGTGTTTTTTCCTTTATGTCTGCGCATCAGTATCCAAGACTGTAAAAAAGTCAGGGCTCCTGTTGGTTGTCTCTGAATCCAATTTTTCTTTTCTGCCACCCTCCTCAAAAAAAAAAACCCCAAACAAACTTATCCAGGCAGTTTACAATCATAAAACATAAATAATAAAATAAAATACAGTACACCTGCTTTCCATATAACAATGCCAGGCTCCTGCTTGTCTAACCACTTAGTCAAAATACACCTTTTAACTATCAAACATACCTTGATCAAAAGTATTTTATTATACTTTGCCAATGAATATGGTATCTTGTAAATGGCCGAGTATACAGAAAGCTATTGTCATCAGGATTGCTTTACCAGTAGCAACAGCCATGATGTGCCCCACAGCTTCCCAAAAATGCTGTACATTACTGCATTCCTAGAAACAATGCGCTAAGATAGAGCGATCTTTACATTTTAACCATTTCCCACTAATCAATATTCCTGATCTAGGTAAGAAAAATAGTTTCTATGCAAATTTCTCAGCTGGAGTTCCCTGAGAATTGACATTCTCAGTGACTTTTAAGGAATTCTGATCTGAGATGTCCAAGCTAGATGGGGGGGAACAGAGAAATGATAAGTGATACACATCACTGCCTCCATCCTTTAGCTTTCTGCCCTTACCTAGTCATTATCTTCTCTTCCATCTTTGCAGATACTAGGTTTTTGTGTGTGTGTGGGGGTGGGGGGGGAGGAGGAGAGAGGGAGGAGAGAAACAGTTCTGTGGGTCACTTCACATGGCCTATGTTCCCCCCCCCCCCCCCCCCCCCCCCCCCCCCCAGTTTGCTAATTTCAGGAACTGTAAGCAGTGGCGCCAGTCTTCAGTGCTTAACTTTTGGCTACTTCCCATTCAAGTACAAATCATCACATTCATTCAACTCGGGTTTGCAACAGTGTAAAAGTGATTGAAGAATGCTACCCTTGTGGTTTTAAAAGACCACACCAGGGAATGTAACCATTAGTAGGGGAGAGGAGTTTGCTGGGGAAGGTAATAATCCAGGGGAAGGGGGGGCGAAGAAATAAAAAAACACAGGTTTCCTATAGCTAGGAAGCTGACATGGGGAGTGATGTTACAAGCACAAAAATATGGCAAGAACCGTACATCGCCACAGATCCAGTCACAATCCCCACCCTTTTCTTATATGTATTTTCTGGGTTTTTAGATTGTCCTAAGCACATTTTCAAGGGCCCTCCCAGCAAAATGTAAGGTTCTGAACCTAAAAGAGGACTCACTTCCATTGAGCAGTAAAGATAGTATCCTGGATACATCCTTTTTATACCCAAAAATCAGATGTAAGGTCTTTGGCCTTTTAGCTGAAGGCAAGAAGCTGTATGATATCAAGGTTGATGTCCTGCCACCTGATCCCTTTGTGAATATGAAACCATTTGAACTCTGACTATACTGGGAGGATTAAACTGACCATTAAAGAAATAAAAATCTTTGGTATATATATAACAGGGTGTGTGTGGCTGTGCATGTGTGTGTGTGAGAGAGAGAAAGAGAGTGTGAGTGTGTCTGTGTGTGTGTGCTTCCTACCCAGAAGCACTTAGGAGCCGTATTTGGTTCTGACACCCATTGGGCACAGAGGAGAGAGATGTGGCGAAATGTCTGGGTATTAAAGAGACACTCTAGGAAACAGCAACAACATGGCAGGTTACTGTGGGGTACAATATTACCTGTGGTAGTGAAGTAACCATTAGGGATGTGAATCGTTTTTTGACGATTTAAAATATCGTCCGATATATTTTAAATCGTCAAAAATCTTTAGGGCCATGATACAATACCAATTCCCCCGATTTATCGTCAAAAAATCGTAAATCGGGGGAAGGGGGAGGGCAGGAAAACCGGCACACTAAAACCCCCTAAAACCCACCCCCGACCCTTTAAATTAAATCCCCCACCCTCCCGAACCCCCCCCAAATGCCTTAAATTACCTGGGGGTCCAGCGGCGGTCCGGAACGGCCTCCTGCAATTGAATTGTGTTGTCTTCAGCCGGCGCCATTTTTCAAAATGGCGGCGCAAAATGGCGGCGGCCATAGACCAACACGATTCGACTGCAGGAGGTCGTTCCGGACCCCTGCTGGACTTTTGGCAAGTCTTGTGGGGTCAGGAGGCCCCCCCAAGCTGGCCAAAAGTCCCTGGGGGTCCAGCGGGGGTCCGGAAAACGATCTCCTGCCGCGAATCGTTTTCCATACGGAAAATGGCGCCGGCAGGAGATCGACTGCAGGAGGTCGTTCAGCGGCGGTCCGGAACCCCCGCTGAATACAACACAATTCAATTGCAGGAGGCCGTTCCGGACCGCTGCCGTTCCGGACCGCCGCTGGACCCCCAGGTAATTTAAGGCATTTGGGAGGGTTCGGGAGGGTGGGGGATTTAATTTAAAGGGTCGGGGGTGGGTTTTAGGGGGTTTTAGTGTGCCGGCTCACGATTTTCACGATACTTCAAACACCCAAACGGCAACAATATGATTCCCTCCCCCTCCCGCCGAAATCGATTGTTAAGACGATCGAGGACACGATTCACATCTCTGGTAACCATAAATAATGCATACTCAAGGATGCTGAGGTGCCACTGTGGTACACCAGAGGGTGAAACGCCCAAAGGTGCAGGAATGACACCATGGGTAAAGAAAGACATCCAAGCCACTTTGGGATGTGCTACAATGTTGGTATCAGACCCAAGACTGAGGGACATGAGTGCACTTGTGCGCCTGGATTCTGCTCCTACCTCCTGGCATTGTCCCCGGTTAGACTCACGGCAGCTTCCTCTTTGTCCACAGCCATAACATAACTCTGGAAAGAAAAAGGCAGAGATCAGAGAAGACAGCGGGTGTCAGGACAGCATCATTATGTGGTCACTATCCCTGCTGTAGCACTGATGGGCAGGACCAGCCTCATGAAACCGGTCTTCTTGCTCTCAGGGCAGCAGATATTAGAAACATGGACCACAACCAAGTGGATTAATTTGCGGTCCTTGCTGTTTGCTACATTTTTGTCCTTTTCCCTTTTCTTTGGAATTAATGTAATTTTCATTTTTTGAGGCACGTTTCATATTTTGTATACTGGATCCTCCAAAATGCTGCTCAGATACTTTGACAGATTTAATGGCTCAGTTTAAAGATTTGCCGAGGTGAGGGGAGGAAAAAAGCTGCAAAATTTCTCACAGGAAAAATTGTGAATATTTTGAATGTGCCAACTTTAAGGCTTGCACACCAATCTACCACTTTAAAATCACTGAGGTCCATATTCAGACAGTCTGGAGAGCAAAATTAGCTGGATAAACTTAACTGGTTACCTTTGGAGACATATTCAACAGTGCAGCCGCACGACTGAATATAGCCAGCTAACTTTAGGACAGCTCTTTGACTCGACCAGACTTAGCTGGCTAAATCATCCAGCTAATGCTGAATATTGGAGCTAGCCGGTTAACTTAGCTGGCTAACTCAACTCCTCCCAGTTACGCCCCTGGACTGCCCCTAATCTATCCAGCTAAATTCTAGCCACCTAATTTATGAGCCGGCTAGAATTTAGATGGATAAAAGCTGAATACAGTCAGGTAAACCATTTAGATGGATAACTATTACATTATCCATCTAAATGTTTTTTTTTAACATGGACCTCATCGTATCTTTGAAAATTGTAAACAATATTCTCCAAAAATGATGCAAAACATGTGACTTGCAGAGTTTTGAATCATTCAAGCCTTGATTAAAGCAGAAATTTGGTCTGTGACAAAAGGTAGTGTATAAAAACCCTGTGCATGCTAATTATTACAATTTATCTTTTCTGTGGTGCTACTAACAATTTCAGAGCCTCGGCCTATCCCTACAAACAGGCTCCAGGCCCCCTTAAACTCTGAGAAAGCGAGAGAGATTCTGGCCCGAAGCAACGAAATTCAAGAGAAATTCTGGAAGAAACTAATGCAAGTAAATCCCCACAATCTGAAAGAAAACGTCTCAGCTTCCTGGTGGCCTTTCCCATGTGAGCAGATGGTGAAAAGTAAACGTATTCCAGATAACCGAAAAAGAACAGTGTGCAGGAACTGCAGCCCCTGCAGAGTCACACTGGGCTCAGGAAAGAAAGACAGGATCTTCTGTAGCTCGTCTGCAAACCCAAAATTGCCAAAGAAAGCTGAAGGGAGGGAGGTGACAGAGAAGAAGGGGGAAAGGAGGAGGGAGGAGAGAGAAGGAGTGACAGATATGATTTAGAGGTACAGAGCAAGGAAAGTTTGCAGATGATATGAAAGCTTGAAAGAGCAGGCATAACAGAGGTACAGGCAGTGACAGATTTTGTCTGCTGCCACACCTAGGCACTGATTCAGGGCTGGTTCCAGGCTGCTCTCACCCTTCACCCTACCACCCCACCTCAGCAAATCTGTGAGTGGCAGGAATTAACAGGCCTTGTTTCCCAGCAGGAAATTTAAGGCCCACGCTCACTGTGCTGCGAGGATCACCGCTGGAGCTGAGGTTAGTGGATTCAGTAGCAGGAGGGGACATCTCCAGAAGCCTGGGAGGCAATGGCGGCAACATGGGGAGGTGCTTTTGGAGGTCTGGGACAGGACTGCAGGAGACAGGACATTTTCTGCCCCTCCCCCCCATTTTTTTTCCCCCCTAGGTACAAGGCCCTGTAGGTCGGTGCATAAATCCAGGCTTGCAAAAAGGAACAATGTGATACAAACATTCATATATCTGGCATACTTCAACAAAAATACCAGAAGGTAGCATGCTCCATGAACAAAAAACTGAACAACAAAGACTCATTATATGTAACTAAAGGGCAGGAAGCTCACAAGAAATTTGAGAAAATACTTTTTTTATGGAAACAGTAGTGGTAGTGGTGGTAGGAGTGGAGATGGCAGGAACCAAGAGAGTTCAAGCATGCATGTGACAAACTAAGGCATCTTAGAGGTGGGAGGGGAGAAGACCGCAGAGAAGCAAAGACCTGTGAAAGAACCGAAGGAAGGCAGAAATGTTATGTTTGCTTTATTTATGGATGTTATTTGTTGGAATCAGCTTTGAAACACAGTACAGGATTTTGCAGAATAGACTGGTAATAATTAAATAAATAAAATGGTTAGACCGTGAGGACAAAGTGAGCATTTTCTGCTGACATCATCTATGTTTCTGTGGTGCAATGAGCAAGCAATTTTTCTACACGGCAGGAGGCCCAAAACCTTGGGGGAAATTTTCTTAGGTCCATCTTTCCTGGGGTCAAAGAGACTCCTCAATAAAACAGATGCCAGCTCTAGGGGGGTGGAAATCGATGACTGCTCACAAGGGCTCCCTTCTAGCTGATTCAGAGCTTCCCTCGCCTAGGTCGCTGGACTAAATGCTCTGTGGTCAGGATCGGCTCTAGGCAGACTGACGCTCTCTGTGAAAACCGAAATTGGCCCCTCCACTCCCTGGCGACAGCTTTGGTACAGGACTTCCTCCCTTCAGCGGTGGCTCCAGCAGAATAATCTCGTCTCTCCACCCCCCCCCCCACCCCCACATACTTCCCTCACCTTCTGTCCAGCACAGGCATGACCACTGCCTTGCTCTCTTGCCCAGCACTCCCCTCTCCCCCAAGCATCCTCTTTTCTCTCTCTTTCCTGCCCAGAAGCATCCCCCTTCTTTTTCTTGCCTCCCCTCTTCCTTTCTGCAGGCCGAGTCTTCATCTACAACCACAGATAGAAGCCTCCTTCCTGCCCAGTGTTCCTGAGACTCCTGCTTGCACACATCATATGGAAAGGTGAGAGGGAGAGGCACCCTGTGCAGCCCCCCCCCTCCCCCAGCCCTGCTTGTAGTTACGAGAAGGAAGGCGGGCTGAGGTGAAGACGGCTTTTGAGAGGCCTGTCATCAGGTGCCAGGGGACAACTGAAGGAGGTCCAATTACCTTTGGTAATTTCTTCAGTAAGCTCAGGGATATGGCTCCAGAGCCGCAGCCAACCTCAAGGATGATAGGGTACTGAGAAGCTGCCGCCGCCGCCGAGTCTCTGTGCTCTACTCCTCCAGGTGTCACCTTCCTCTGACACTCTTCCACCATCAATGCCACCAGCTCCTTCAGAAATACAGAGAATATTTCCTGTGTAATATGCATGGATACGTATCTTTTGCTATGGCTGTGCACTGGGCCACCAGTGATAGGTTCTAAACAAATCACTCTTCATTGTACATACTCCAGGATTACAAATTTCAAGTCAGTGTTCATTGATCTGCTGATTGAACTCCTTTTTTTTTTTTCTGCCCACTTAGGAAATTCATGCTGTGTCCCTTCCTACTACTGATGTCACCAGCCAATAATTTGCTTGTGGATTGCCTGAAGTGCATTCAGCAGAGAAAACAGACAGAGACATAATTTGCGTGTCAAACTGACTTTAATTTGGGCACTAGGTAAACATGACACACAGCAGCCATACAAACAGGTGCTGGAAAGAGAAAACATCAATATTTCTGTATCACTGGAGATGGAGGAAAAAAAAAAACTGCAGAGTTGATTCGATGAGCCAAACCCAGGATCAAGCCTTGGGCTTGACTCCTGCTCCCTGGGCCAGTTGGAGAGGGGATAATGTGAAAGCAGCGTTCACAGCCACCGCAGAGCAGCTGCACATATTGTTGGCTTCAGAATACTCTTGTGCTGGGTTAATAAATGAGATATAAATGGCAGTAGGTTGACCACTGACATTATGGCTGGGGAGAGGAACCTAATCAGCAGGGGGGAAAAATCCTAGTAGCCATGAAGGGAGGCCCAATGCTTTCAGCCTTGGTTCCCCACCATCTCTGCCATTAATGGCAACCAGGGGTGTAGCCAGAACTGCATTTTTGTTGGGGGGAGCCCAAGGTTAACAGGGGTGACACTATGGCCAGCCCCCACCCCCACATTTATTCCAATCTATGTGGATCTTCATGGCAGTTGGTACAAAACCCTTTTGAATTCCGGTCAGCACTCTATCTCCTCCTGTCTCTTTTCCCTCTCCCTGCTCCGACTCTGCTGTTTCTCACCCTCCCTCTGTGTTTAATGTAGCTGCTTTATGCAAGGGTTAATCTCTCAGGCTGCTGAAGAGTAATTAGGTTAGCCAGCTAAATGAATGTTTGGTCACTTATCCGGCTAAACTCTAGCCGGCTAATAAGATAAGCTGGCCAGAATTTAGCCGGCTAAGTTAGGGGTGTTCCAGAGGCGTAACTGGGAGGAGTTGAGTTAGCCGCATAACTTAAGACAGTTAGGTTTGGTCGGGCCAAAGTTCTGTCATAAATTTATCCGGCTAACCTGCTATCTGGACTGTGTCTGAATATGGACCTCTATGTGTCCTAGCCCATGGGCAGTGCGGTTTCCCATTCAAGATAAGCCTCCTTAAAGACGCAGGAGATCACGGACCAGCAAGGAGTCCAATGCCTCCGGACCTCTGCTACTCTTTTAAGGAGCTGACTCAGATGGGATATGACCCTGTTGCTAGTGGTGTGTGTGTGTGGGTGTGTGTGTGTGGGGGGGGGGGGGGGGGGGGTCCTGAGCCTAAAGTGAGAGGGCACCTGTGGCTACACCTCTGATGGCAACAACTGATGGGATTTAGAATGGGATGAACATGCAAAGTACTAAAGGCAGCCAGCCAGGCTGAAACAACATAGCAGAGTTAAACTGGGGGCGTGACACAGTGATGGAATGCTCTAGATCCCTGAGGGCAGGTATTTGAGGTTGCTGTCCTCAGTGTAAAGCAGGTCAAGAGCCTGTTGTCTGCGTTGTTTGTATCAAACACTGAAAGTTCCTGACATTATCAGTCCTAACATTCAAGGGGAAGTAAATTTTGAACAAGAGAACATAAGAACATGCCATACTGGGTCAGATCAAGGGTCCATCAAGCCCAGCATCCTGTTTCCAACAGTGGCCAATCCAGGCCATAAGAACCTGGCAAGTACCCAAAAACTAAGTCTATTCCATGTTACAGTTGCCAGTAATAGCAGTGGCTATTTTCTAAGTCAACTTAATTAATAGCAGGTAATGGACTTCTCCTCCAAGAACTTATCCAATCCTTTTTTAAACACAGCTATACTAACTGCACTAACCACATCCTCTGGCAACAAATTCCAGAGTTTAATTGTGCGTTGAGTAAAAAAGAACTTTCTCCGATTAGTTTTAAATGTGCCCCATGCTAACTTCATGGAGTGCCCCCTAGTCTTTCTATTATCCGAAAGAGTAAATAACCAATTCACATCTACCCGTTCTAGACCTCTCATTTTATTATTTCCTTTATTGCTATGGTTTATTAATGATTGTGCTATTCTGTGAAGCATAATAGTTTAATTTGAAACACATTAAAAATAACAGACATGTTTTGTCTGATCACGCATGTTTTCTTTAAATGCTACACATCTTACAAATTCTGCCAGGGTATGTAAACTTATGAGCACAACTGTATCTTGCCGACTGTACACAAGGAGTCTGTGTTGGGCATGATGTATCTTCCTGGTTTAATCTGACCACAGGAATTCTGCAGGGATCAACTCTGTCCGCTATGCTATTCAATATTTATTTAATACCTCTTTGTAAACTTCTTGCAGGATTTGGAGTCTGCATTAAAATCTATGTGGACATTATACAGTGTTTCTTTCTTTCCTGTTCATGCTTCATGGTCTACTGCTCTCAAACTGGTTTCAATTTATCTACCCTCAGTTAAACAGTGGCTTCATCACAAGACGCTATCTTTAAATGTAAGCAAAACAAAGCTGATAATCCTCAGTAGATCTCCCGTGGCCAATTCACCAACTCAGTTATCCTACGATGGTCTCATTATACCCACTGTACATATTCATAACTTGGGTGTCACCTTAGAAAGTGATCTTTCAATGCAGCTGCACATCCAAAATGTCACAAGATCCTCCTTGTTTAAGTTACGCATGCTAAGATACCTGAAGCCTTTTTTGTCAGATGATGATTTTCGCTCAAGTCCTTCTGGCCCTGACTCCGTCTGGACTAGATTATTGTAATTCACTTTACCAGCTAATGTGGTTAGCCCCCTGCAGATAGGACAAAGCTCCGCCGGCATGAATACTAACGGGTGCTACAACACAGTAAACACATCACTCCAGTCCTTAAATCCCTCCATCGATTGCCTCTTCAGTGGACAGTGAAATTTAAAATTGCCACCCTAAATCAGAAAGTCGTCCGTACCCATGCTGTTTTTGCATTAAATCCTACGTTTCAAATTTACCAGCTATCTAGAATTTTGTGATCGGCAGATCTTGGTTTGCTTGAGGTTCCCTCACTCCATCTTGCACATGCTAGGGAGAGCCATGACTGAGTTCTTATAGCAGGACCTATCCTATGGAACTCTCTACCAGAGCATCTTTGTTTGACATCATGCCCAAAACAATTTAAAAAGCAACTTAAAACCTACTTATTCAAAATGGCGTTCGAGAGCACATAGTCCAGTGACATAACAGCATGACATTCTATGTGCAGTTTATTTTATGTTGATTTTGTTCCTTTGTGTTTTTAATTTCTTTCATGGAATTATGCATGTTGTAACCCACTGCAAACACTGAAGTGTGCGGGCTATACACTTCTTTTAAAAATGTTTTATTCATGCAATTTTATATTGTAAAGTCCAAGAATATTTCTTGTAATGAGAACAGAGAATGACATTAAGAAAAAGAACAAAATAAAGAAAGATAATCATTGAAACACCAAAATTAACCAAGTCAGTTTCAAATCAAATCCACCATATGGAGATCCAGACACAATTCAAGGAAAGCAGAAAAATAATAGGAATACGTATCACCAACAGGGGCTCAATTAATACATGCTGCCTCTTTTTCTGCGTTTGTTTGGCCACATCTGGGAAGACTCTAACCTTACAGTTTAGGAAAGTCTCAGACCAATGTCTTACAAAAAATAAAAAAGACGCAAAATCCAGTCTCTTTCAGGTTCCAAAAGGAAGGAAACTATCAAGGCTGCAGGAATACCCTTGCCAACAGAAGGTTTCAAGTATAGTGGATATGTTATCCAAATCCTATGAAGTCACAGCTGGAAGTCTAGCTGCGTTACTAACTTTCCTTTTAAATGGGGGGAGGTAGTATTCTTTAGAAAAAAGGAGGAAAAACTTGTTCAAGGACTTTTAATACTTCCAGGAAACACCTTTTAGTCATATCCCTAGGTACTGATAAAGGGATCTTTGGAAAGTTTATAAATTTCAAAATTCTTTCCTCTTATGGAATTTTCAGGATTTTCCAACCTATGCGTAAAGCAATTGATTTTCTTTGATAGTAGACTGTTGCAAAGCTTTTATTGACTTGACTTCTTGTTTTAACAGAATCTGGTTGCATACTGATGTTTGTTTTAAAAAATTCCAAAGCTTGAACCCGAGCCTCCATATCAAAGCATTTAGTAACCACAGGATTAAATGGAGCCAATATGGACGTTCCCAAACCTTCAACAACCTCCCAAAGTGATTCCAGTGTAAACTGGGTCGGTCTTACCAGGGAGAAACTCATCAGGGCAGCTGGAGCATTCGCAATAGGTTGAGAAAAGGGAGACAGTCCTGGGGTGGAACAAGATGGTGTCTTGCTGAGAGGTCATGGTCTGAATCTCTCTTCAGCTCGCTTCCCTTTTCCTGTTTCTAATGCCTCATACTAAGTGAAAGGGTCAGGGTTGGGGTAGATCCCCACTCCCCTAGTTTTCTGACCTCTACATCAGCTACTCCGGGTACCAGTTCCTTGACGGCGGATGTCTGTAAGCGAGCTGCATTGCCGCTGGACTAGGAAACATCGCTCAGCCCCAGCGTTCCTATTACTCCCCCTCCTCCATCCCGGGAAATTTCTGCAGAAGATGCCTTGCAGTTCTTTTTTGCCCGAGAGATTAACTGGGCATTGCTGCATCTGGGGAGGCCTACTCTTCCGCTGTCGCGAGATCTGTGATTTGGAAGACTGTGCAGGGTGTCCTGCTACCACCGAGTGACGCGCCTGCATGGTCGGGCGAAGCCATTCTGGCAGGATCCAGCTTCCAGACCTCAACACCTGTGATACTGAGGGAGCTGCTGCAGGAGAGCCATCGGAGAGAGCTCAAGTTATTCAGCGAGATGATCTGGATAAACCGCAAGTTATAACTTTAGATGTTGTTTGGATGCATCATTAGAGGATGTTTCATCAGATATGCTCAGGATATAGAGGTTGTCTCTCATGTTAAGAAATTTGAGGTTATTGATAAACAGATTATTACATCTATCCAGAATGTTCAACCTGACCTGGTTCAAGGGGAGATTATTCATGCCAAAAAGTTGGAGAATGTGGAGAATGCTCTAAGATATCTAAATCTTAGATAGGTGAATTTTCCTAATGTTTCTATTCTTTCATCTGTTGATCTGTTTAAAAAGTATGCTACGGAGATTTTAAAAATTTCCGCTGAAGCTATGCCACTGGTAGCCAAGGAATATTTTCTCCATCTGCAATTAGAGGAGAAGACATGGATCGTGGCCAAGGAAATGCTCTGGACTTGACAAATTTCCTGGAAAATTCTTCAGATCTACAAGTGGTAAACAGAGGAACACTTTTGGTTTCCTTCAACTTCCCCCAAGACCGGGACTCTGTCTTAAGATTTGTTTTTCATAACCTAGCAGCTCTGCTTTTTGGGGAAAAAGTTTGGGTCTATCCATACATTACTCATGTGACTCAAGAACGTAGGAAAAAGTTCCTTTCTATGCGCCAAGAAGTTTTGGCTATTTGTGCTCAATTTGCTCTTCGGTACCCGTGTAAATGTATCGTGAAATATTCTTCTAGGAAGTATTTATATTTTGAGCCCTCTCAATTAAGATTCCTTTTGGACTCTCATACAGAAGGTGGCTAATTTTTGTTGATATAGGTGTAAATTATATTTAATGTTGATTCCTCTCAGGAAACAACTTATTACCTTTTGTCTCGCTCCTTTATCCTTCCATTCCCCTTCTTCTTTTCTTAATATTTATTTAACATTTTTTATATACTGACATTCGTTGGGAACATCACATTGGTTTCCAGAGAACAAAATGCAGCCTAACAGAGCTTTACAAAGAACTTAATTTGAAATGGGGGGGAGATGTATTAAAACTATAAACAGGGAAAATTATAACAGGCAAACAGCAAATTGGGAATGATATGAAAAGCGAGCCGTAACAATCACATAAACCACAGGTAAACAGCAAATTGGGGATGATATGAAAAGCAAGCCGTAAAAGTCACATAAATCAAAGTCAGAAATGGAGGGGGGAGATGTATTAAAACTATAACAGGGAAAGCTATAACAGGAGAGCTAATAGAGGAAGGGTTATACAAAGGAAAGGCGCTGGGACTAATATTCAGAGGACTTTGCATAAATGTAGTTAATTACCCCAGATGCTACTTGCAGAGCCTCTGCAAGTGAATTCAGTCAGAGAAGTGCTCACCGCAAAGCCTGAAGCCTCCAGCTGCATCTGAGACTGTCACACAAGGCATTGGCTAACATCCTGGTTACAAGCTGTTTTCTCAGATGCTCACTTTCAGAAAAACACAGTTCTGAGAAAGGTACAGGACTTTAAGGGGGATCACACATGCAAAAGACTGCTTGCAAGCACAAAGCCTAATGCTTCCACTACTTAGAAATACCATAGCCAGTGAGTCAAATAACTCATCGGGAGACTAGCCGAGCTGTTTCTTGAGAAGGGACTACCTTAAATTAGGGGATCCTGGTACAGGTTTAAACAGGGGCACAGCAGTGGGGATGGGATGGCTCGGCAGAATGGCCACAGTCTTACAGAGCTTTTCGCATCTAAGCCACCAGTTCAAAGCCACCTAGGTGAAATGAGCCCAGCTACAGGGACCACAGCAGAAGTGGTCAGCTCCTGTGAATTGTGCTGCACACCTTGCCACTGACTAGCAACAAAAACCGGGATGAGGGCTGAGTGTTTCAAGCTATTCTTGGAAGCAGAGTTTTGTAATTTAAATGGTTTAATTCTGGTATCCTTCTCTAAGCTTCCAGCTCATATCGGCTTACTTTTTATTGATTAAAATTAGAGTTTACACACACACATATACCATTCAATGAGAATAGACTGAAAAAAATCAGGATGTGTTCTTCTGACATCATTTGGCAATATTTCACACACTGTCACACTCACATGCTGCTACGTGCATACACGCTGCCACATTCATAAGATGCCACCCTCTCCAAGGCTGAAAATATCCTGGATGCTTAGATGCTTAAAATTTCCAATGCTGGAGTGCCAGCCCAATAGCTCAGTGACACCGTTTTCAAGGTCAGTAACCGCAAAGAAAGGTTATGCATCAGTCGAAATGTAGGGCCCGCTAAGAAATCCAAAAACAGATTCAGACTCCACTAGGGCACTGGTAACCGCAAGGGAGGACAAAGATGTTTCATTCCTTTCAAGAAACAGGCCATATCTGGATGAGCTGACAAGGATCCACCATTCACCTGACCCCTGAAACAGGCAGGAGCCGCCACCTGTACCTTTAATGAATTAAGGGCCAATCATTTATTCAAACAATCCTGCAAAAATTCTAAAATGAGCAGGATCTGAACCGAATGAGCAAGAACCCTTCAATCTTCACATCAAGCCACAAACACTTGCCAAACCCGCACACAGGCCAAGGAAGTGGAGAACTTTCTAGCTTGTAGCAAGGTGGCAATCATCGCAGTAGAATATCCATGCTTCAGCAAGCGAGCCATCTCAAGGGCCATACCGTAAGACAAAATCGAGTTGTATCTTCATGAAGAACAGGCCCCTGCCTCAATAGATCCCTGTGAGCAGGAAACCGGAGAAGGGAGTTTACTAGGAGCATTCACAGATCCGCATACCATGGTCTCCTGGGCCAGACTGGTGCCACAAGAAGCACCATCCCTCTTGTGACTCTCGATCCTCCAAACCATTCTTGCCCACATGAGCCACAGGGAAACGGCATACAACAGATGTCCTCCATCCATTCCTGCATGAGAGCATTGATGCCCAATGACTTTGGATCTCTCCTGCGACTGAAGAATCAAGGAACCTTCGCATTGCAAAACGTTGCCAGCAGGTCCAGAAATGGCAGACTCCAGCAATCCACTATTAGCTGAAATGCCTCATCTGACAATTCCAATTCTCCTGGCTCCAGACTCTGTCTGCAGAGAAAGTCTGCTCTTACATTGCCTTTTTCTGCAATGTGCGAAGCAGAGATCTCCTGAAGATGCACTTCTTCCCATTCCATAAGTTGGTCTAATTCCTGCGACACTTGCTGGCTTCTTGGTTCCTCCCTGCCAATTGATGTAGGCCACTGTCATTGCATTGTCCGACATTATCCTGACTGCTCAACCCTGCAACCTGTTGGCAAACTGCAAGCATGCCAACTGGACCACCTGGGCTTCCAGCTGATTGATGTTCCAGAGAGACTCTTCTGTACTCCAGCGCCCCTGCGCTGTCAGCTCCTGGCAGTGAGCTCCCCAGCCTTGGAGGCTCACATCTGTCATGAGTTCTAGGCAGTCCAGTGAACTTAGGGAAATCCCCTTCTCTTAGGTGATCCGCTTTTAACCAGTTGAGTGCAAATCTCCATTGGCAGATGAAGCCGAATCGACTAGTCTTGAGACTGTGGGCTCAAATGAGTCCACAGAGTGCACTGAAGAGGATGCATGGCACCACCTCCAGGGTTGCTGCCATCAATCCAAGCACCTGTAGACAGGACTACTTAGTAGGGCATATTTTGTTCATCAATAGACACACCTGCACCATCAGCTTCCGAATACAGCCCTTTGGCAGGAATACCTTGCCCTGTTCTGTATCAAAACGAATAGCGAGGTACTCTAGCAACTGGGAAGGTTGGAGATTGCTCCTGGCCAGGTTCATGACCCAGCTTAACTCCTACAGCAAGGAGATCACCTTGCGCGAGACCTGGAGGCTCTCTTCCAGACTCTTGGCCCAAATCAGCCAGACATCCAAGTGTAGATGTACCAGGATCCCATCCTTTCTCAACTTCGCCGCCAACACTATCAAAACCTTGGAAAAAGTTCTGGGCACGGTGGTCAAACAAAAGTAACATGCAGGTATGCCTCAGACAAATCCAGAGACGTCAGGAACTCCCCTGACTGTACTGCCATTATCACTGAGCACAAGGTTTCCATGCAAAAATGAGTCACACGCAAATGATGGTTGAGTTCTTTGAGATCCAGATGGGATGAAATGAGCCCTCCTTCTTGGGCACAATGAAATAAATAGAATAACGGCCCGTATTTTCTTGAGACGTGGGAACTGAAACCACAACCCACAGGCTAAGGAATTCTTGACAATGTACACTCCACTGCCTTTCTCTCCTGTGGAGAACTGCAGGGAGACACCATGAACATGTCCTGAGAAACATTGCGAAACTCCAGTGCATAGCCATCTAGTATCACCTCCAGAACCCACTGGTCTGTAGTGATCTCAACTCACCTCTGATAAAAAAAAAAAAGAGAGGTGACCTCCCATCTCCTATTCCTGGAAGTGGATCAGCACACCTTAACTGGGAGGTTCGGGGTGCTCCACTACCCGAGCCTGCTCCCCGTCTGGGCTATGTGGGATGAAAAGACTGAGATCTACCCAAAGGACGAGTCTTCTGAAAGGCCACTCCTCTGTAGGGCCAAAAACATCAGAACCCCCTAGTACGATCTCTTGAGCAATCGAGGAACTGGGACTCACCCCACTTATTGGCCATTTTCTCCCAAACAAGAGGGAGCCTTTAAAGGGCAACTTCATAAGGTTAGACTTCGAGGTTGTATCAGCCGATCAACTTCTCAGCCATAGCTGATGCCTAGCCGCAATTACCAATTTACACCAGACTCATCAACCTCCTGAGAGAGGTTGTCTCTCTATGTGGCTCGGTTTTAGAGCCACTTTAAATTTGTAGACATTTTTTATGAAATCTTTTGTCACTGAGTCGAGACCTTTTGTGCAGTACTCTTTGTATATGTTGAAAATTTTGGACACTGGATGATATTATGGAACACGTTGTTAGACATTCTTGATATTGAGATTTTATACACAAATATTCCTCAAGAGACTGCTTTATCTGTGACTCATGATATATTAGAAAGGAAATCCCAAGTGTGTCACATTCCAACAGAATTCAATTTGAAATGAGCTAAAATGGCGCTATGCAAGAATTATTTCCGTTTTGATGGATACTATTATCTCCAGATTCACTGGACAGCTATGGGGGCGTAATGATGGTGCCCGATATAGCTAACCTATATGTTTCCCAGTTTGAGGAAACATTTTTGTATGAGGCAAAATGGTACTCAGATATCATTTACTGGCATCGATATATTGATATTTTTGTAAATTTAGAAATGCTTCAAGGAGCAACTGCAGCATTTTTTTTGTCTTGGATTAACATACTGGATTCTTATTTGAAGTTCACTATGGTTTACCATCACCAGTGAATTTCCTTTTTACATATTATCATCAACAAACAAGATGCCCATAATTCACTGTACTGCAAGCACTGAATGCACTAACTTTTTGCGCTATTTATTTTATTTATTATTTAAATTCTTTTAATATACTGATGTTCAGTTAACACGGAAAGCGAAAGTTACATTAAAACAGGGAAGTAGAACAAGGCCGTTTGAAGAAAAGGGATAGATTAACAATTACTATTCTAACTGTAGAGAAGAGCAGGTACTTTCATCCTAAGCATTTGCAACAAGGTCCCCCAGTGAGTGAGTTAAGGGGCCAGGTCACCCGCAGGGAGCTTTCAGCAGCAGGCACAGCCTGTGATCTGATAGGACAGGCTGCCTACAGGATGCTGTTAGCAGTAAGCAGAGCATTTAAGCTGAGGGACAGGCCATCTGCAGGGTGCTGTCAGCCATAGGCAAAATGGTGCGAGCTGAGGGACAGGCTGTGTCCAAGGAGCTGTCAGGCACAGTGCGTGAGCTCAGAGGACAGGCTACAGTTTCTACTTCTTACCATGATTTATTTCTCTAGTGCTACTAGAAATGCACAGCACTGCAGCGGGAATTCCCTTTCTGTTGTTTTTTTTGGGGGAAATTTCATCATGACCCAATGCTCACCTCACCACTGGAAAAAAAAAATTACTAAATTCACAAAAACAAAGTGGAAGAGTTCCCATTTTGCTGCTCCAATTCTTGGTATTCTCTGTTCAGGCAGCCCCCTCCTACCAACCTCGGTTTCTGCTGCATTTCGTTTCTTGGAACTCAAGTGCAGGCTGCAGACCAAGAAACTGAGAAATGTGACAAGACCTGAAACCACATTCTCTTCCCTGCTACACAGACTGTTCCTCAACAAACATCATATGCACATCTTCTCCTCTATGTATGCAAATCTGTCCCCTACACGCATCACACACGCTCTCCGCCCTGGCAGAGAGAGACACACAACACACATGCACTGAAGCCATGCCACAGTGCCGAGCAGGCACACTCTCTGCATACTCACTGGAAACTGCATTTATGATGCAACTTTCCGGACATTTTGCTCTGGCTCCAAAATGTATGTGTAGGTGGTCTGGGTTGGTTTTTTATGGGGGGGGGGGGGGAATGGGGAGGTAGTGGGGGCTGCTGACCCACGCATTCAACCCAGTCTCGACTTTTCTTTTATAAAATTGTTTCTGGGGCAGAGTCCTGATTTCTTATGGCTTTTGCCCTACTAGATTAAGTGGTGCTTGTCCTCAAGAGAACCCCATTTAACCATTCTCCACCCCACTAACTATAGGCTTCATTCTTTGCAACTTCAGACAATTAAAGATGCCACTTCCTCAATTAAACCCGCCTGTAACATACCTGCTTTAGTTCTTCTCAATCACAGCCTCACTGTATTAACTAAAAGCCTCTTATTTGGTTTTTTTTTCTCTGTCTTATCTGTCTGTCTTCATTAAATTGTAAGCTCCAAGAAGCAGTGACTGTCCATTGTGTGTCTCTGTACAGTGCTGTGTATACCTGGCATATGCTATGCAAATGCTTAATAATAATAATAATAATAATAATAATAATAAATAATAATAATACTTAACTAGTTACTTAACAAGCCTGAAGAGATAATACTGGCTTGGGCTGGCACAGGGTAGCAAGAGACTGAAGGTGACTAAGGTCATTTCCCTGCTCCCTCAGCTGAGCTCTACCAAAATGTTTAGGGTAATTGCCCTTCTCCTGCCTGTCACCCCATTCTGCCATCTTTGGCAGTGCTGCCTGTTCAAAATTCAGCTGCACAACTTATCTTTCTCCAATGTCCTTACAACCACCTAAGCTGCCTTGTCCAGTTACTACACTGGCTCCACATCTGCTTCTCCTACACACATACACGTGCATTCATTCTGCAGCTCCTCCTTTCCGCTCCTCTGTTCTCTCTCCCTATACCCTATGCGTGGTGAGGTTATAGCTTAGGTGCTCATTTCTTATTAAGATTTCCTTGTAAGTGTCTAATTAATTTTTCTTCTGAGACGTTTGTATTCTTTGAACCCTCACAATTACATTTCTTTATTGATTCTAAGGCTTCCACTAGGGGAGAACTTTTTCCTTCGGTCTCTTCATGTTTTTAGGTGGGGGTCAGTACTCTGTTGAATATTTGAGAGATTTTTGTCTTCTGAGAAGAGATTTTTTAAAATTATTCTCTTTGTAATAATCTCCTTTGTTTTCTGGATCTCCCAAGTTATATATTAGGTTTTTGTTTTTTTTTTTAATGATGGACAGAACTGTATTTTTCTTTTCTCAAATTTACAGTACTGTAACATTTCTTTGTCCTGATATTTATCTTGCAAATTTATACTTATATATAATATTAAAGCAATAAATAAAAAGTAAAAAAAAAACAAAACAAAAAAAACAAGAGTCAATGGGAAGTGTATTCTCTACAATAAATACACTTCCCATTGACTCCTGACTGTCATGCATGTTTGTCTTACCTAGACTGCTAGCTCCATGGAGCAGGGACTGTCTTTTATGTGGGTCTGTACAGTGCTGCATAAGTCTAGTACTGCTTTATAAATGATAAATTGTAGTAGGAAGTTTTGATAGCTCTGCTGTCTGACCTTTTCAATACTTCTTTAGAATCAGGAGGGGTTCCAAAGGATTGGAGATAGGAAGATGTGATTTCTCTTGAAAAAAAAAAACAAACTAGAGAACAATGGGCTTACAGGATCTGAGGCAGCATGGTTTTACCAGACATGGATCTTGTCAGACAAATCCAACCAGTTTCTTTGATTGGGGACCAGAGAGTTAGGTCAAGGGAGAGCACTAGATGCAGTGTACCTGGATTTCAGCAAAGCTTTTGACATGGTTCCAAATAGGTGACTTATTAAACTGAGTGCCCTAGGTATGGGCTCTAGTGACTGACTGTGTTAGAAACTGCTGAGTGGGAAGTGACAAAGAGTATTGGTAAACAGAGTTCAGTAAGGATAGGAGTGTACCAGTTGTGTGCCACATTTTGATCCTTGGTCTAGTTCTGTTTAACATTTTCATGAATGAGGTTGCTGAAGGTCTAACAGGAAAGGTTAGTTTTTTTTTGTGGATGATACCAAAATCTTCAACAGGATAGTCACCTTCGAAAGCATGGAAACCTTGAGAAGGGATACAGTGAAGCCTGAGGAATGGTCTAGACTCTGGCAGCTAAGATTTAATGCTAAAAGATTCAGGGTCATGCATTTGGGTTGCAAAAACCCAAAGGAGCAGTACAGTATAGGGTGTGAAATTCTTCTGGGCACAAACAAGAGCAGTATCTGGGGGAGCTGATGATCTTAAGGTGACCAAACAGGTACAGCAAACATCCCTACAATTAATGGTGGTTTTAGATGTGGGAACTTTAAATAGCCTGAATGATTCTGTAGATGAACAAATAGGGAAATGGGATTTAATTATGCAGGAGCCTGTATATTAAACTGCATCTCAAAAAACTAGGAGGCCAACATTTGGCCTTAGGGTATTTGGTTAACTTATATTGGATGTTCAGTGGTAGGGATGCACTGCTGAACGTTACGCGTGCCGGCTGCAGCAGACCCGCAGCTTGGCCCCCTAACCTCTTTCAAGTGAATCCAGTGCCTGGTCCCTCGTCTCTGGCGGCGGTAGGCTGCCAGCTCCGTCCTCGGGCCGCCACTGGTGCCATTTGCCGCTGTGCCCGGGATCGCGGGCCGGCCGTTGGCTGGCACGCGTAACTTCTTCAACAAAGGTCAGGGGGGGGTTCTAGGTAAGACTAGGGGGTGGGTTAGGTAGGGAGAGGGAGGGGAAGGAGCAGGGGGGGGGGGGGCAGAAAGAAAGTTCCCTCCAAGGCAGGCTGCGCGGCTCAGTACGCGCAAGTTGCACAATTGTGCACCCCCTTTCGCGCGCCGACCCTGGATTTTATAACGGGCGAAGATTTGTTCGCACCGGGTTGCGCGAACAAATCTGCGCATGCGCGCAGGTTTTAAAATCAGCCCCTATGTCTGGAGAGACAGGGGAATGAGAGTTTGACTGAAAATATTCTTGTAAGTTGCCCCCCAAGGTTTTAACAAATAGATCATCTTTAAATAAATATTCATTCAGGTGCCAGAAATGCTGCCTGCCATCCGTATTTCGGAGAGCCAGATCTAGCCACACAGGGCCATGATCCAATCAGGTAATAGAACCAATCCCTACACTGGACACCTGGCAAAATAAAGTTTTATCATCTAAAACATAATCTATGCGGGAGTAAGTTGTATGTGGGACTGAATGGGAGATGTCTAGGCTGGGGTGAAGAGTAAAATTGAAATCCCCACCTAGGATTAAAAATCCCTCCCCATAGGAGTCCAGCAAATCTTTGATGGAAAGAAGGAATGGCCCGGATTTTTAAAAGATTTACGCACGTAGGAGGCCTTACGTGTGCCAGGCCTATTTTAGAAAGGCCTGGCCATGCACGTATGTACCGGTGCTTCGGGGAAGGGGCGAGCTGGTCCGGGGGCAGGGTGGGGTCAGAGGCTCCTGGCACAGCGGCCATTTGCTGCTGTGCCGGGGGATCGTGTGCCGGCAGGGTGCCAGCGCGCACAACCTGCGCCTGCCTGGAGGCAGGCAAGGAAGGTAAAACAAAGGTTGGGGGGGGGGTGTTTAGAATAGGGCTAGGGGAAGGGGGTAGCATGCGCACATGGATGCAAGCGCGTAGGTATTAAAATCTACCCCAATGATTCTTGGTCTTGGTTGGGAGCATAGATGGACACTAGAGTAAAAATATCCACCCCCAACCAAATTTTTAATAACACATACCAACCTAGTGGATCTAGGGACTGAAATAAAACATCATGAAACAATTGAGAGGAGATTAGTATATCCACACCCAAGAATTGTACACCCTTATTACTGGCTGCCAAGAACTTATGTGGGAATTCCTTGTATGCCAATAAATATTCATATTGCTTGTGGAGATGAGTCTCCTGTAGAAAGGCAATAGTTGCCTTCTGGGGTGTTAATTCTCGTAAAAGCAAATGGCGTTTCTTATAGGAACTGAAACCCTTGACATTAAGGGATAATATACGGGCTGTCATAGGTACAAGAAGAAAGTTGCACCCGTGATAGCTAAGAAAAAAGATCCAGGCAACCAGCGGTGGATTCCCGATGAAGACCGGCCTGGGGATTCGCCGCCCAGGCCGGCCCAGGAGATACCACGTGGTCTGCCCGCCATCTTGAAAGCTTTGTCACGGCCGCGCTCAGCAGACCATGTGACTAGCGCGACCGGCCCACCGGGGGATGCATGATCCCCCGATAGGCCAATCCGCCCCTGCAGGCAACCAAAAATCAAGCATATAAAGTTGGACAAGTGCGAAGGAAACAGTATAGGGGAAAAAGAAATAAAACAGGGAACCCCAGACCCCAAAACACCTTCCCATGTGATCGCTGTCCTCCTTGGCCTGCCCGCCATCTTGAAAGCACTCGGGGCCTCAGTCTGCGCTGTAAAAGTAACGAATAAGTCTGCTTGCTTGAAAAATCATCTTGGCTTCGGTGAGATAGCGAATCCGATAAGATACTCGTTTATGCAGAAATTGAAGGGCAAAAAGGAAGGCACAGCAATAACAAGGTCCCTCCTTACGCAGCACACCAGTGACTTCCCGAAACTCAAAACACTTTCGGAGCATGGTCAGCGCCAGATTGTTATAAATGGTAATTTCATGTCCCTTCCAGATCCAGGCTTCTTTTTTTCACACTGCCTCCATTATGTTTGATTCTTGGAGGAAGCTATAAATACAAATGATAATGTCCCTATGCCGATTATCCCGCTTGGGGTCCAGAGTCCTATGCGCCTGTTCTATTTTAATGCTATGAGTGATGGTAGCAAGGTCTTCCATCACACCATCCCTGCTACTGAGAATAAGGGCACATATTGCCCTCGCCGTAGCATTGCAATTAGGGGCGGATTCCCGATGACGACCGGCCCGGGGGTTCACTGCCCAGGCGATACCACGTGGTCTGCCGAGTGCGGCTCTGTCACAGCTGCGCTTGGCAGACCACGTGACTAGAACGACCGGCCCACCGGGGGATGCCCGATCCCCCGATAGGGCAATCCGTCCCTGGTTGCAATCAGTAAACTGCTCCACTTCAGGGAGGCCTCTAATGCGGAGATTGCTGTGTCGTGAACGGTTTTCCAAGTCCTCCAATTTATCAGCGAGAAGGGAGAGCTCAATGGCCATGGTTTTATGCTGAGCACTCAGGTTATTAAATGCCGCTCCATGATTCTCGGCGGGAGAGTCTAGCTCGTCCACTTGATGCACGGAGCTCAAGAAACCACTCTCGCAGTTCAGCACGGGATGGAACATCTGGTGGTTCTATTTCGTGTTGGGCGGGAGAGGGTGAAACCTCTGGGTCTCTGCCACTAGGATCCTTAACCGCTTTTGCAGCATGGTCGGCGTCATTGCTGGTTAACTCCGAAGCATGTTTGCTGAAGGAGAAATACTTCAGATCCGTTGTTTTACTCTTAGACGCCATGCGGAGAGGTAACGCACAAGATCACAGCATGAAATAGTGCAAAATAATAGCAGATATGCTTTGAAGTGCTGGTTGCAAAAGATAAAGGGAGCTACCGAATTAAGTGGCCATCTTGGTTCATGCCGGTAGAGCGCCCCCGGCCCGCCCCTTTTCAATGGCCTGGCACTTCTGCGCGTAAAGGGGGATACTCACGTGGCCGGGCCATTTCTAAAATACGCACGTATCTGCACGCACCAGTGAATAAAAATTTACCCGTTAGTCTTTTTTCCCTGCTTGCACATGTTTTTTAATGTCCCAGCAATGCGTGACAAAGTGGCTTGTGAATAAATGTACTGCGTGCTTGATGAAGTTGTTATGGGTACATCAAGAGTAGCAATAATGTGATCTTCTGGAACCCAACAGGTGTCTGTATGGGGCGGCCAGTAAAATGACTTGGCAGGACCTTGGGGGTGCAAGAAATTGACCAAGTCATCACATTCCTCAATTGAGACTTTGCATATATGGCCAATCCACCAAGAATTATCATAGATGCAAGCTAAATACTGACCAAGCTGGAAGCTGGATACTTGAAGGGCAGGAAAATATTCACATTCATGTTCTAGAACACTTACAATGAATGAGGTGATGTCATTCAAACTTTTGCTAAAGCAAATTTTAATTGCATCAATGGGCTTGAATTAATGATTTTCTCTTGTTCCAGCAACTGTATAACCTTTGCTAAATCTCTCATCCTGAACAGGTCTGACTGCTTCAATGTCCTTGTTTGGGACAAAGAAAAATTTGATACCACAAACAGTACAATGGTGTGACAGGCCAGAGCATGTTCCCAAAATCTCTGCCACAACACACTGCTAACATGACATTACCATAGTTCCTTGTGAAGCTGATACTCTTGCATGTTCAGGCTTGCATGCAGTAAATAACACAGCACAATATAAAATGTCCATTTTGAGGGGTCATTTAGAAAAATATGTCGAAGCAAGATGGGTCATAAGTTACAAGCATGGTAAGCACAAAAAGCTTTGCTGCACTGTAAAATTTCACATCTTTAGCTCGTGTGTTACATGATGCAAATCATTGGGGGCCTTAATTCTGACCAAAGATCGGATCCAAAATGAAACAGGGAAACTTTTGTAGAAAAAAACTTGCTCTTTCAAATGACATGAAAAAAAAAAGATTTAAAAATTTTTTTTAAAATAAGATTTGGTCCCTGTTTTAAATTATGTAATACAAACTATTGTAGAACATCCATTTGAGTGATAAAAGTTTGCTTTAACATGACATGGTTTTCAGTTTTACTGCAGGTATTTGTTTTAAATTGTGTGCAATATTTCCTATCTTTTATATAGTAACATGCTAAATGTCGGCAGATTTGTTGTAATTTTCTTAAATTTCTTCCCATTAATTATGTCTGCACAAAAACATGTTTTTCTGTTATTGTTATGCATTTTTCTTTTTTCTTTAATGAAGACAACATTTCAAAGAGTTATAGATCCTCTGCCATCACTGTAGTTAAACTATCCTAGACATGTTATCCTAATCTGCTCTTACAAACCTCCAGGGGCAAAGATTCCTCCATTTCCAGAGTGTCCCTGGCTTGAAGTGCTTCAAATCTGCTTTCTGCTTCCCTTCACACAGATCGAACAGTGCCAGAAGGAAACAGGAAGCTGGCGCGTAGCAAATCACACGACGGATGGCTTCGATCTGGGCCCCATGACGCTCTGAGCTACTGCACGCCAGCTATAAACATCAAAACGGTTTTCTGTGGATTTCATGAGTGTAAGCAAGGATTTCTACAACTGGTTCCAGCTCCCAGTAAAAGTACCTCAGCAGTCGGACAAGCATGAAGTAACCGACATGCCAATTCTCACACAATTGGGGGTTATCTCATGCTCACACATAGTGAACCCCCCTCCTTTTGATGCACTGGAGTTAGGTCTGGAATAGAGGAGGTGGTGGGGTTCCCAGCCCAAGTCGCATCAGGTGAAGAACAAAGAAAGGAGGAAAGTCCAGAGTAGCAGGAGTCACTGACCCTCTAGCCAAAAAAAACAACAAAAAACAACACACAAGTAGAGCCAGGATCGGAGCTAGGACACAGAGTTGAGCAGGGGCAGCAGTGGGGCTGGGGGGTAACAATAAGCTGAGGAGAGAGAGAAAAACTGGTAGGGATCCTCGAAACTTTTAAGGTTTGAAAAGGGGTATATAACCGAAAAAGTTTGGGAACCCCTGGAGTGTATCTTTCCATTCTTGTTTTCATATGGGATTAAAGAATTACAATTTAATAAAATCAAAGTTAAATATCATTTTAATGTTGCTCCTTTCATTTAAAAAGCAATATAACCAGCTTTATACTATGAACACATCACCTGAAAACTTGCATTCTTTGGCCTTTTATATCACTCATTGCGGCACTAACTCACTCTTTGAGATGAACTACTCTTGGCATCTCTGAAGTAAAGATTTTTTAACAAGTGCAGTACTGGACTGTTTGCCCCCAGTAAAGTATTTGCACAAAAATGTTCCCTTTTCATCTTAATGTTTCTGCCACAAATTCAGAGACCTATTAATAATCCAAGGATTTCACATTACTTTCCATGAAAATCTGCACAAAACTTTCCACCTTTTTTTTTGCCAAGCCTGGCACTTTTTGCATTTTTGTGTAAATTTTCCACCTGAAGTTGACTGCACTAAAGATCTGGCAGAAAGACAGTTCTGAAATAAAGAACAGAACATTCAGCACCTGTAAGTCAGAGCCCGAAAAATGAGTGAGCAAGCCTACAGCCACCTCTAGTGGTGGGCTGCATGAACTACAACAAATCCAAACAAACAGACCACATTACCCTGTGTACAACGGTCCTTGGCTAGAACCTAAGGCAATACAGAAAAGCCTCAGAACTCTGCAGTTGCTTATTTTTAGGGACCTTATTTTTTTAAACAGAATTCTAGGCATTATTAGGAAAGGAATGGAGAATAAAACAGAAAATATCATAATGCCCCTGTATCGCTCCATGGTGCAGTCTCATCTTGAGTATTGTGTGCAGTTCTGGTCACCACATCTCAAAAAATATAGAGCAGAATTAGAAAATGTACAGAGAAGTGTAACCAAAATGATAAAGGTGATGAAACGATTCCCCCTATAAGGAAAGGCTAATTAGATTAGGGATCTTCAGCTTGGAGAAGAGATGGCTGAGGGGAGATATGATAGAGATCTATAAAATAATGAGTGGATTTAAAGAGTACGAAGACCAGGGGACACACAATGAAGTTACTAGGTGATATATTTAAAACTAATAAGAGAAAATATTTTTTTACTCAATGCATAATTAAGCTCTGGAATTCATTGCCAGAAGATGTGGTGAAAGCTATTAATGTAGCTGCGTTTAAAATAAGGTTTGTACAAGTTCCTGGAGGAAAATGTTCATTAACCACTATTAAGGTTGAGTTGCAGAAATCCATTGCTTATTCTTGGGATAAGCAGCTTAGAATATATCTACCCCTTGGGATCCTGCCAGGTATTTGTGACCTGGATTGGCCACTGCTGGAAACAGGATACTGGTCTTACCCAGTTTGGCAAGTCTTATATTCTTATAATCTAAAATTTTCCCAGGAATTTATCAGGGTTTATTATGACAATAATGAAAATAGGAGAAAATCAGTGGAAAAAGGTGACATTGTTTTTCTGGGTAAATATTGGAGTTTATTATGGTGGACAGAAGCAAGACAACAAAAGAATATTAAGCAGATTCTCCCACTCACCCGCATCCCTGTCTCTACCCCATCCCTTGCCTAGCATGGCATGTCCTTTCCACACTTCCAACGAGAATCTGCCTCTTCCCCCTCATTGGAACAGCGTTCATCCTTACTAGCTGTGGCTCTAGATATTTTCTCTCTCCTTCGGCAGCAGCTTGCTGAGGCTCCCGTGCTCTGCAGCAATGCATTTATTTATTTTTTTTTTGTTGGTCCAGGTTGCCGCCAGGAAGCACTTTTGGTGAGTGTAGCCCACACTTCAAATGCTGCAATGGCGGAAGCAAGCAACAGGCATTTTGGCTACTCGGTGGGAAGGGGAGGAGCGACTTGAAACAGCACATCAGCTGCACTGGAGGGTGAATGCGTTCACCAGTGGTGGGGCGGGACTTGAAACAATGCATGTGATCTGCCCACAGCAACTCTGGAGCTGCTCTTTAATCAGGCTAAAATTAGGGAGAAAATCGGTTTAAACCAATTGTCATTTCTGGAAAAATCCAGGAATTAATGGGTGAAAATCGGTTTAAACAGAAAGCAATGACCCTACTTATTTTGCTCCTGTTTTTTGCCAGATCTTTTTTATGTTATCCTCTGCTTCCATCCCCGCATCCATGTGGACTGCCAATTACTCCTGCCACCTCCTCTGGCCGCTGTGCCAGTGGTCTCAACAGAAGGCAGCACTTACAGCACCAGTGGCTCTGCCCCCTCCAGACATTCGTGAGGGATGTGGGGCCCTGTTGTTCACAGCATGGAGGCTCGAGCCAATGGTTAACAGTTCAAGGGGGGGGGGGGTGAGGGGGGTGGGGAGCAGCAGGAAATAAAGGTCCATACTCGATTGGGCAGGAGGGTTGTGGGGGACGGGTACAGGAAAGGAATCAAAGGATTTCAGGGGGGGGGGGAGGAGGGATACAATCAGGACAAGAATTTGGTTGCACTAGGCTAGACATAAGTGAGGTTGGGCATAAATAACTAAGAAGCTACTAAAGCAGGTCCTTATCAACTTGTCTCAAACAGAAGCACAAATAGGTCGTTCAACTTCTCTTGCATTTCTGCTCCTCTCTGCCAGGAGAGAGGAGCAGAAATGCAATCACTTACCTTTGTAACAAAGGAAGAAAACCTTCAACTGCTATTCTCTCTCCTCTTCCTATACCCTATTAGATCTTAGCATTTCTATAGTGCTACCAGGGGGTGTATGCGGCGCTACACAGATATAAATTTAAAAAAAAAAAGGGGGCCTGCTCCATGGAGTTTGAAGCACATACGTGATCACTACAAGTTTGCAATGTCTGTCTATTGCAGCAAACATATTTAATGTGAGAGCACAGGCAGGGTTTTTGGATTCAATTGCCAGAGAAGGAATGCCAACTCAAGACGGACATTCCAGACAGACGGAAAACAGGGAACAGCTCTCTCCCACCTCCAGATTCCATCTCTACAGCACACCCCCCACACAAGCTCTCCCCCTTGGCAACTGTGGCAATTTATAGCAGTTTTTTCTGCTTCACTGCAGGGCCAGCATCAGAATTCCCTCCCTTCCCAATCCTATAGTACACAGGGTCACAGGACTGGCAAAAAAATGACTAAAAAGCGCATATAACATCACAACCTCTGTACTGCAAAGAGGCACTGAAGTCTGTTCCAGATACAGTTCCACCAAAGAGACTTGAAAAGGTTTCCAACAAGCTAAGAAGACATAGGAAATTCACAGATGACTATGCTGCATTTAGCAAGCTGTTAATTAACAGTTGAAGTATTGAATTGGCAAACTGACATATAAAGTAGAATCAACAATGAGATCGAGTTCTCTTCACTAAATACTGTCCATGGTATAAACGCAAGAATAGTTATCAACAATATTTTCCCTTGGTCGGTGAAACAGAGGCCTCTGTATGTACAGAGAGAATATAGGATATAGCAGAAGTAGAACAGAGACTACAGAAACATCGCTGGAACAACCGTCCTGTGAAACAATTACAAAGTATCCCTTCTTGTGGTCTGTGATTCAACTGTATCCCCTTTTTAATGAAGGTGTCCTCCTTGTGATTCATTTGCAGTTCACAAAGTATCTTTCTTGCAGTTCAGCTCTATTGCAAGCAGGGAGCAGGCTCCATTAGTTCTATGTGGAACATACGTTTACATATACAGGAGGGGGTTGTTCAAAAGGCACGTACACACAGAAAATCTGGTGGCGCCTGTGTAAGTGGCTCTTTGAACATAGTCTCAGTGGGCGTGTGCATAAAGTATGAGGTTTTCCGATGGGCAGAGCTGGGGGTGCGATCAGGATTTACATGCAAACTGTTGCTTTTCAAAAATTTGCATGGAAATCCAAAGTTACACCTGCTCTTGGACGCCGCATGGCGTTCTGTGCACACCCTGCGAATTTCCAAAGCGGATTTAGGTGCATAAATCCACTCTGCAAATTCAGAGCCTGTGGGTAAAAAGTCCCCGCAGACCTTAAGCCTATGTTGGCTGCTTGAGAATTATCCGGTCCCTTTACAAGCCTACTTTCCAAAGGAAAAGACTTATGGGATCACTATGTGTGTGTGTGTGTTGGTCCCTGATAATGTTTGGTTTTGGTGTCCTGTCCATAGCAAATCTTTCATGATTGATAACTCCCAAAAACAAATAATAACATAAAAGATGACAAAGAACACATGAAACTTCGATGTAAGAAAATAAACATTGAAACTTTCACAAACACTTTACTGCCAAAAATTAACCAAAACCCATATGCACAAGTATCTGACATGCTGACATTTTGGAATAACAGTATAACACAAAGCTTAGGTAATGTAGCACCGTTAAAGCTGGTGAAAAACATCAATAAAAATACATCTTCATGGTATACAGAATCACTCAAAACAACTAAACGTAAACTGCGCAAGCTAGAACGAAGATGGAAGAAAAATCCTCGTCCAGAAAGAAAACATGAATGCTATACCCTCCTGCAAAAATACAAAAAAAGATATAATAAGAGCTAAAAAAATCGTTTTATACATCTAAGATAAAGAGCACATATGGAAACCCAAAAATCCTACTTTCAATTGTAAAAGATCTCACTATACAAGATGCTCCCTCACCACCCACATCAGATGATCTATGTAACAGCATAGCAAAATATTTCATAGAAAAAACAGAAAACATTTCTGCTGAATTTGACACACTTCCTATTCCAAAACCAACAATTCCTCAACTTGACTGTTCTTGTTCAGATTTTACGAATACAAATGATACTACAATTATGAATATTCTCACAAAATCAAAACCTTCAAAAAGTCCATTTAAACTCCTGTTCTGGATATTTACTTAAAGACATTAAAGAACACATTGCTCCATCAATTACTGAAATAGTAAATGCTTCACTATCACAAGGTATATTCCCTGATCTCATCAAAAAGACACCTGTTATACCCATACCCAAAAAGAAAAATCAAAACCCCCTAGATCTAACCACTTACAGTCCAATTGCCACACTTACATCGATAGCCATGATAATTGAGTCAGTTGCATTACACAAAATTTCAAATTACATAGAAGAAAACAATATATCACATCGGAATCAACATGGCTTCAGAAAAGGGCACAGTACAGAATCATTACTTATATCAGCATTCGATACAATTATAAGGGGATTTGACTCTAACACAAATTACATACTTGTTCTAATTGATATATCTCCTGCTTTTGATACTCTAAATCATACCATATTACTTTCTAACCTACAACAGATTGGCATTACCGAAACAGCATTGCAATGATTCACCACTTTCCTCTCAAATAGTCCACGAAGAATAACACTGGGAAAATCCAAGTCTGAATGGTACACCACCAAAACAGGCGTACCACAAGGCTCATCACTTTCAGCGCTACTATTTAATATATACCTTTTGCCACTGTGTCGTCTCCTCAATGGTTTGAAGTTAAACTTCAAAATATATGCTGACAATATACAATTCATCATACCTTTCACTGACTCCTGGGCTACAACGTTCTCATTACTCCAAATTTACTTAACAACAATAAGAATCTGGTTATCTCACAACAGATTAAAATTAAATACAGCAAAAACGGAATTAATTTATTTATCCACAGTACCAGATTCCGCTCACCAACCTCCCAAAACTTTCACATAAAACCTCATACAAGAAACCTAGGTATAACTATTGATTCAAAACTATCACTGTCTAAACACATTTCAGAAATTGTCAAGAAATCTTTCTTTAAACTACATATGCTTAAAAAACTCAAACCGTTATTACTATCATCCAATTTCTGAAGTCACACAAGCTTTAGTACTATAGAACTTGGATTACTGTAATGCACTACATATAGGACTACCTTTATCCACATTACACCCGTTACAACTTGTCCAAAATGCAACTGCAAGAATGATTTTTAATTTACCACGAAAAGAACATTTCACCCCCCATACTGCAACACCTTCACTGGCTTCCCATAACTCATCGCATTAGATACAAAATCTTGTCTACTATTCACAACCTTCTCTACAATCCTAACTCTGTATGGCTTTGTTCCATGTTGCATATATATAAAACCTCAAGACAACTCCGATCCATGCACAAACGTTTACTAGAAATCCCATCAGTCAGAATTGCCAGTCTAGCTTTAGTAAGAAAAAGAACCTTTTCCATAGCAGGTCCAACCTTATGGAACTCCCTCCCTGGATATATTCGATTAATATGTAACCGTAAAGAATTCAAAAAAATGTTAAAAACGTACTCGTTCAGTGATGCTTCCAGAATACAATAATCAGTATTACTATTCAGGTCGGATCACTTTGAAGCTAAACCTTTTACAAATTTGTTTTGTCTTACTAAGTTTGTTTTTAAATTATGCTTGTATGATTGTAAACCACTTAGACGGACATGTAAATGCCTTAATGCGCGGTATATAAAAACTTTTAAATAAATTAAATAAATAAATGTACGTCGGGGCCAGCCTGGGGACTCTTGACAGAGATGTGCTTTTTCCTAGAACCACACAGACATACATAGACATGAATGCACGTCACAGAAAGGAGACTGTTTAGTTCTGGATGGAACTTCTTTTATATTTGCATTTCTGCAAATTCCAACACCCCTCGATGGTACATGCTGTACAAAGCACAGCAACATAAGACACAAACAATTTTCTTGCACAATCCTGAAATGACATGGGATAGTAGCAAGCTTGTGGCATCAAGTCCTCCAAGTAACAAAACATTATACAGGAAAGCCTCACGGTGTGGATGCAGAGTGACACAAAGCACGCCCACAGGTGCAGTGCATGCTCTTTGCACTCATCATATGCTTGCGGATGTAAGTCATCTCCCACCTTCCCTGTACTCACCTCCGTTTCCGGTCGTGGAATGAAAACCGGGGGCCTCATTATGAGGGTCAGATCTGAGAAATCCCACTCTCCAATAACATACTGAATGGGCATTCTGAAATAGCAAGTAATATGTTACCGCTGGCATGCCCCCAGGGCAGGTTCCTCCATTAGGCAAACTAGGCGATCTGCCTACAGTCTGGGGAGCAGCAGGAGAGGCATCTTAGGGCCTGATTCACTACAGCTTTTTTCCTATTCTGTGTCTATGGGAAAGACAGCAGGAACAGGCTACCCTGCTTACTGTTCAAACCTCTTCCCTCCCAGGCAGTGCAAGCAACAGAAGGGGAGAGGTGAGGTTAGAGTGCTTAAAGTAGAGCAAAGAAGAGAAAAGAGCTACTCCGCTGCCTGATCCAGCCTCTACCTTCCCATTCCCATTCCCTCCCCCGTCTGCAGGAAACAGGAGGAGAGGCGGTGAGGTTGGAGAGCAGAGCAAAAAGAGATTAGATTTAGTCTGCAGCTTTCTGTTTCTAATTTGTGGTCCCTTATTCTGCAATTGATGAGGATCTGTATTCCTCATGTGTGACTGAGGTGAGTTATTCTAGTAATGTGCAGTTTCTTCTATGTAGGAATCGGTAGCAGTCCAGCCGTTGTGTTCTTTCAGTAGGAGGTATATTGATGTTCTACGGATCTGGGGTACTATTTGCAGTGTTCACTTTCATAGATAGGGTCGTTGCTGTTTGAGTTCTGGGAGTTCATGCTTTTTTGGTACAGCAGTTTTGCTATATGGGCTCCGAGAGTCTTATTTGAAAGGGTTTGATTACTTCACAAAGTCCTTGGTAATGGAAGGAGTTTGTGACACTGTTACTGACGTGACAACAGAGTTAGAATATTCTTTTTGTATGGTGAGTAGTAAGGGAAGTAATGAAGAAAGACTGTATAATCCTCACACTCTAGTACAGGTAAAGAAAGTATGAACATGTGAAAGAGGATATTATCAATTTCATGACAATTTTTCAGGCAAGACTACTGAAAGAACTGATGAAATATTGAATATTCAAGGCATATCAGGCATCCAATAGGGCTTATGGACTTATGTTCAAGTATGAGCTATAAGTTTGACTTGTCTGTCATTTACCCCCACAGTATAGACCAGGAGTAGGCAACTTCGATCCTGGAGTGCTACAAACAGACCTGGTTTTTAGAATATCCACAATAAATATGTATGAGGTATATTTGCACACAATGAAAGCAGTGCATACAAATATAATGCATACGTATTCATTATGGATATCCTGAAAATCCAGACCTGTTTGTGGCACTCCAGGATTGGAGTTTCCTAACTCTGGTATAGATTTTTTTTTCATAAATTTTATCAAAGTTTATATACAGTTAAAAAAAATTGTGCCGTTCCAAATGTAGCTGTAGCAATTCCTGATACCTGATGATATATATACATTTGTCTTCTGTTATATTTCATATAAACTTTATGTAGCTATTCAATAGAAAAAAATATCTAATAGTCTGTCCTCTGATTGATGATTATCCTAAAATAAAAATGTCTAACAGTAGCCAGTGTTTCAGTGACCGCTTGCTTAAGGGATAGTACAGGTTCTCATCTTTTTCAAGAATCATTAACTTCACTTCATTAAGCGGAGACTTTATTTTTTTTGGCTGGTATCTCCGGTCACTATAAGTTGCGTTAGTATTTAAAATGGAGTTGGGAAGTTATCTTCTAGAGCTAAAGGATCCCATTGAAGGCGATATCATTTCTCGAGTTCCAAACATCGTCAGGATACAAGAAAAATGTTAAATACAGTAAGCAGTGGTTCTGATATTCTTGTCCCTGACATAGGCATTTGCCAAAACCGTGGCTGTTGTTGGAATTTCTTATTTCTTGATAATCATCATTTAGAGGACAGTCATAATATTAGACAGAAAAACTATCGGATAGTGGACATTCTTACTTTTGGATAACCACCTCTCAGAGGATAGTTAGTCTATTAGACAATTCTTGTATTGAACAGCTACATAAAGTTACATGAAATATAAAGGAAGATAGGTACACAGATAATGTCAGATATATGTCTGTGCTATCACCCTCCTACCTTTCCCTGCTGGGAGATCTGGGCACTTGCTAGTTTATGCCCCTAATGCAGACCATTTCTACCGAAGGCTGTCTTACCTGTTCCGCTGACTTCACCCATTTTGGCCCCAACCCTCTGCAATATCACCTGATCACCTGTTTTGGCCGGGGCACATACAATCTGGCAGAGAACATCGAAGACATCACTCATTGCTCTGTCACACACATGAAGGAGCATGATGAAGGAGTTCCTCTGTGCACGCCCAGTACGAGTACGGCAATTTCTCTTAATTATGCCCATTTTGTGACCTCAGCTGTTGAATTATTTAGCAGATATGAGCTTGGATATGTGGGTACCCTGTTGAGCCACGACTCTCGTAACAGAATCCCAGTACCGGTAATTCTTGGTCAGGGTAGACATGGAGATTTAAGGTATGTGGGACATGGGGGTTCTAACATGCACTCTTCTTATTTAAAACTGATTTCCTATTAGATATTGCTGTAATCTGAACATTGATCATTTTATAAGATCCTGCTTAAATGTGCAATCTGTTAGAAATAAAACTGCAGTTAATTTTGATTTATTACAATCCAAGAAACCTAATTTCCTATGTTTAACTGAGACCTAGTGAACTATGACTGACTCTGTGTTGATGAATCAAATTTCTCTTCCTGATATCTTAATCATCTTCAAATTTACTGTTTTCAGGCATGGAATATTGGGACTCAATCCCGATTGGGATGCCAGTGAATGCACTTAGAGCACGTCAGTCGCTACAAATTGCTGCTGTGAGGGTGCACGTTACACCGGTATCGTGTAAGTTCCACTGGCTCACAGTTGAATCATGCAACCAATATGTTTTATTGGTACATACAATGCTAGGTGAGAACGGCTTTCCTTAGTGAGTGCTATGCTACACATCTATAATCCAACTAGACTGCATCGGTCTTCCCAAAGAGGTTTATTGGACATACCATCCCCTCATCAGGTTCGCTTGACAGAAACATGCAACAAAGCTTTCTTGGTTGTTAGCCCAGTTCTCCAGAACTTTGCATGAGCAACTCTGGCTGACTGCATGCAGAAAAACTTTTTATAAAATACTTAAAACCTATCAGTTCCAACAGGCTTTTGCAGGTTAACATCTGGTTTTTCTTATGTGATAAATAAACTGTGATCTTTTTGTGTTAGATGATGGCTTTTATATTGAGAACAGATTGTATTTTGTCTTGTGATTTATGTTTTGGTTACTTTTTTTTAATGTATGTTTTGATTTGTACAGCGCTCTAAGCTTTTGATAATATGCAGCATATACATTTTTAAAAATAAATAAATCTATGGCTGGAATTACAGGATTCTTTAACATAAACTTTGATAAATTTATAAAAATGTGTATCCATACTTGAGGATAAATGATAGACTAATCAGACTTGTAGCTCATACTTGAGCAAAATAAATCCATAAACCATACTAGATGTCTTAATATCCCTTCAATATTCCATCATTTCTTTCAGGAGTAGTGAGGGAAAACATCCTAGTTCAGGTCAGCCAACCATTTCAGAGACTACCTTCAAGCAATGTGGTATCAATTTCTTTAAATTTATAAATGCATGTGATGATTTTTTTTTTTTTGCAGTCTAACTCCAAAAATATCAGATGACACATTTGTCAAATCCTGTGAAATGATTTCTAAAACATATTTGTAAAATATATTTGTATGCGCACAAACTCACCCGCACGAAGTTACACCTGCTCTGGGCAAGGCATAACTTGTGTGAATTTACTCTTTGTTGTATGTATAAAATTATACACAAAATTGGGTTATGTACATATTTTTATGCACACAAGCCCCAGGCAATAACAAGTCATTTATGCACATAAACCTGTATTTTATACATGTAACTGACTGACTTTGAAAATTCACCCCTATATATGTATGTGTATATAATATATAGCTATATATGAAACAAAAATGTAATGTTTAAAAGTATGATGACAAATTATGTGTTTTTAGAGGACTCTTCTAGAAGAAGTGATGCTGGCATCAGCCCATGATTGTTGTTTAATTATAAAAGCCTTGGTCAGGGGAGGGGAGGGGGAAGATATTGACCTATAGGCCTTAAAATTAATTTGAGAAGGTGGGGAGGGGGCAGAATAAGGCTGAAGATTTGCCTGGGGCACCTAACACTCTTGGTGCCAGTCTTGCATTCCCTCCGTCTCACAGGCATCCAATCAGCTATTTGACTATATTAGAATTACAAGGAATCTGTCAAGGATCCAATTACCCTAGGGGCTACGTCAAGCAAGGACTGCTGCCCATGCTGGAGTGGAATAGTGTGTGAGGGAAGCTTGAACTGCTGCTGCCTCTGTTTCGTGGCAAGGCAGCGTGTCTCCAGGGGAGGCTGCTCATGCTGTCTCCTATTTAAGGCCAAAAGAGAATTTCAGTTTCTATCAACAGAGTCCTGACATTGGCACTGACATCTCCCCACATGAAGTCTGGTTTCTTTGAGCAGGGTCCCACCTGTGGAGCCGCTGTGCACTCAGCTCCTGGACTCGGTGCAGCTGCTGTGCTGTCACAGGCCTGGAGAGGCGCTCGGCGGTCAGGGCCTGAAACTACAAATGATAAACCCATTAAATTGCTGCCAGTCCTTGCCACGCTGTCTTCCACCAATATGTTCATTACTCTGAGAGAGAGAGCTGGTCCTTGGAGCCAGACCACTCATGGATGAACTAAATATATTTTCGTATAACAACTAGCTGAAAAATTCAACAGAGGATTCATAATCTGCCAGTTCTGGGCTTACATTATCCCTGGCCTCCACAGCCTACACTGTCTGCCTGTTGCCTGCAGGATTGAATTTAAAATGCTTTTCCTGGTCTACAAGTCATTTAATAAGAGTCCAAAATATCTTAGAGACCGGCTGATCCTATATGCCACAAACAAAATTCTCCATTCATCCCAAATTCACCTGTGCCCCCCCCCTCCCCCCCATCCTCAAGCTAGCCAAGCTAACCAAAACTAACAGGATCTTCTCCTGCCTGAGCCGCAAACTGTGGAACGCCATCCCAAAGGACACAAGAGCCATCATGGATTATCTAGAAGTCAGGAAACACTACAAGGCTTGGCTATTCAGATGTGCTTTCCCAATGTTTCAAGAACTAGTGACTTGCCTATCCCACACTGATCCCCTCTCCCCACACAAGATAGCACCTGTCACATGCGGCTAGCTCTCATCTATCCTTGTACTGATCTCTACTGCCTACCTATTTATTGATCCTTGCTATACACCTGTATTAAGTTAAGTATTCTATCTTAACCTATGATCGTTACAGCATTGCACACATGCTGCAAATGGCACAATACACACGATTATTGTTTTATGTATGCAATAAAGTCCTTGCCCCTGCTGTTGATTAAGATCTGTCCAGATAATGCTTTGGTCTGTTTGCAAGCACTGGTTAATTGTTCTCTTGGTACAGGAATGGTACCAGAGGTATGTAAAACAGCAGTCATTTCTCCTGTTTTGAAGAAGGAGGATTTAGATCCAAGAATATGTTCTAACTATAGACCAGTATCTAATTTACCATTTATTTCTAAAGTTATGGAGAAAGCAGTCACGAAACAGGCTTCTGATTTTATAGATTCCTTGAACTGTTTGGATCCAGCACAGGTTGGATTTAGAAGAGGTTGTAGTACTGAATCATTATTGGTTTCATTGATGGATGGATATCTTTCAAATGTTGGATAGAGGGGAGAGTGCTTTGTTAGTTTGTCTAGATTTGTCTAGCGCTTTCAATCTGGTGCAACACCATTTATTGCTGTGGAGACGTGAAGAATTGGGATTAAAGGGTACTGTTTTAAAGTGGATTGAAAGTTTTCCGTTTGAGAGGAAGCAAGTGGTTTGTTTTCAAGGGACTTTTTCACAATAGTATGACATTAACCGGGTCACTCATCAAAATGCATTATGGCATTAGCGCGAATGCAAATTTTGGGAAGGGGTGGAGGATTTTGGGTGGGATTTAGTAAAATGCATGCCAGAAATATGCCCGAAACGGCTTGGGGAGAGAGAGAGAGCGCGAGAGAGACAGTCTCTGTGGAGGCTCTCATAGTGTGCATCTATTTATATCTCTATAGGAGGGCCATCTAATAGATGGAGGTGAGGTATTGGAGGTGGTTTAGGGGCCAGTTTCTCATGTAGAGTGAGACGTATGAACAGCAAAGTACACATCGGTGAAGATTTGACGACATTTGGAGTGAGGAAAGTCTCACAAAGATGAAATTTTGTAATATGTTATTTCACTCTATAACAGGGTACCATCAAGCTAGGGTGAGATAACATATTACAAAATTTCATCTTTGTGAGAATTTCCTCACTCCACTCCATTGTTTTATTGTATTTTTCCGCCTGAGTTCATTGTAAACCGGCATGATGTGCTTCACGAATGTCGGTAAATAAAAGTAAATAAATAAATAAATAAATAAATAAATGACATCAAATCTTCACCAAGGTATACTGTGCTGCTCGTACGTCTCACTCTACATGAGAAACTGGCCCCTAAACCACCACCGCACCTCATTAGCTGGCCCTCCTATAGAGATATAAATACTTGACTACGAGGGCCTTGTAGATAGTCTCTCTCTCTCTGTGCAAGATACGAAAATAGGAGTTATCACGGGGTGTAATAAGTTTACCGAACCACGCGATACTACCAATGTGAAGCGGTATGTTATCACGTGGTGAGGTAATTCTATAATTTCCCTAAACACACCCCTTTTTCTTATCGCGGGCGTTATCAATGCATTACTAATGCATTTTGATGAATCTAGGGGTAAGTATGGTGTTCTTCAGGGATCATCATTGTCGCCACTTCTTTTTAATCTTTTTAAGTGCGTTAGAAAGAATTATTAGAGATCAGGGCTTCATTCTATATATTTATGCTGATGACTTACAGATATTGGCTCCATTGGATAAGGACCCAGAAAAAAGTTAGAAGAATTTGGGGCAATGTATTGCTTCTGTTGAGACCTGGTTGAAAAATAATTGTCTAGTGTTAAATGCCTCCCAAACTGAATTTATTACATCTGGGATACTCTTGATTCGGATAAATCACTAAAGTTGAACGATGTGGAAGTAACCCCTAAATAATTACAGTCATTAGGAGTTACTTTAGATTCAACATTAAGTACAGAAAATCATATTTTACAGGTCATGAAGAACACCTACTGTAGAGTCAAGATGTTGAGATTTCAGGCCTTTTTTAGACTTGGCTGCTTTAAAATCAGTGGCATATAAACTGATAATTTCACATGTTGACTATTGCAATGCATTGTTTCTTGGTCTTCCATTAAAATCAGTATAAAAAGTGCTGGTGATTCAGAACTTGACAGCGAGCTTAGAGATGGAGAGTTCAAGAAGGACTTCAGCGAGTCTGTTGCAACTGAACTCCATTGGCTTCCGTTAATTGACAGATGCAGATTTAAAATCTTGATAATGGTTTTTAAAAGCTTGCATGGCATTGGAGTAAATCAACTGGAAAATCGTTTGCAATGGTATGAATCTAGTAGAAATTTGCGTTCAACGAATAAACATCCACTGCAACTTCCTGCTGTTAAGATTTTTTGTCATGCAGAGCTTTTTCTTTGCCTATTTCAAAGCTGTGGAATGAAACCCCTAGTTTTCTGTTTCTTAGTTCAAGACCTAAGCCTAAGCCTCTGTGACCACGGATGTATTATATTTACTCTCTCTGGGACACTGTTTTCTGTACAAATGTTAAATGTTGTTCTGCTTGTTTGTTGGTTAATAAGATATTTATTATTAGTTCTTTGTAATTGTTCACATTTGAAGCTCTGTTAATGTTCTATGTAATTGCTTTCATTTACCGAAGCACTGTTTTCTGTTCAATGTAAACCGAACTGATTTGTAAACCCTTACAAGAATTTCGGTATATAAAACTGTTAAACAAATAAATAAATAATAAATCTCCCTTGAATTTAAGGGAAGAAAAAGATGCCCTTAGATTTTGAAAATTGTTAAAAACCTGGTTAATGGAAAGGGTTTGTGAATCATGGGATTGTAAGTTTAATTATTAGAATACATTTATCTGAAAACGGTTATGTAATGGATGATGCTTGGTTAGAATATTGTTTTTATTACTATGTTGTACATTGCTTAGAAAGAATTTTATCAGGCAATTAAGAAATATTTGTTAAATAAATAAAACATGGTGGTATATAATTCTTTCTATGGTCGTGAAAGCTCAGAATTGTCAACTGCCTGACTGAATGGAAGATTCTGGCTGAAAGAGCGTTCGTCACCCTGAACAAACAATGCAGCATACCCAACCATTTTGCAGGTAGGGTATGGTACCTCTTGCTGCTCGGTTATTGGTAGCTGGGTGCTCTACTGGGATTTGCCCCTTGAAATGAGGTAATGGGGTAAATGGGGCCTCATGAGGCAACTCATCATATGAGTCATAATATAAAAGCGAGGGCAGCACCAGCAGAGGCACCTTGATGAACTGCAGGGAAACTCAGAGGAGCCACAGGAACACCAGACATATGTTCTCTGCATGGAAGGGTTTGGAAGTCTGGAGACCAGCTGACGTAACAAGATGGATTCTAGAGCAGGTGGGTCCCACCTACACATATGCAGCAACTTTGTCCTAAGGCTGCTGATCTCGAAGAGGTGGTGTTGTCTAGGGGCTAGAGCTCTAAGTTATTTGAAGGCCTGGGACAGGAGTTAAAGAATTAAGATTCCTCTCTGCCACAGATGCTGTACAAATCTTAAGCAAGACACTGTCTCCCTGGGCCTCAGTTTACCCAGCTCAAATTGGGTTATAACACTGGCATCAGTTGTTCTTCCCTTGCAGTAACTTTCATGCTAGCTCTGCAGAACTGGCTGCATGCGGGTTTCTGAAGGATTCATGTGTATAATGCATACCGGGATCTATTATGAGAAACAGGTCAGTTTAAGGACAGTTGTCCATATTTGCAGCAAAACTGGGGGGACTGCCTCCCAGTGGATGCAGTTGGAAAAAAATAACAGAATAATCGAGAAGGAAGGTGTCAAGCACAGAGAACGTAGTGTGGAGGGAAGCAAGGCTAAATTGCAACAAGGAAAAAGGGAGAGGACACAGGCCTTGTGAGTTTTGTCTGCAATTAACTTCCATATTTCTGTGCTTGGAAATGGTCTGCTAACGTGCTAATATCTACAAGGCAAGCCCAAAACAGGTAAAACAAAGCCCGCTCCATAGTTTTAGTCAGTTTAGATACAAAACAAAAAAATAATAATTCTTTATTGATCACAGTCAGAGTTAAAATTCATTTATTGATGACTTTTTTTTAAATGTCTCGTGTGTATGGAAACTTCCACAGACTGTTTCCTATTCTGAACGCTGTTTAAAAATTTGTATTGTTGGTGGGTATTTTATTTTATTTTTTTTGCTCTCTGTATTTTCTTCTATTCCCTGTAAACTTGATAAAAAGTACATTTTAAAAAATAATCCCGATACCCACAACATTTCTCAACAAACTCGTCCAATTAGAACTGTTATTTGTCTTGTACAATGCTGTATACATTGACAGCAATATGTGAGGGCTGAAGAGATCACACCTCTACCCTCCACCTGAGAATGCCTCTCCTCAGCACAGGCTGCAGCACCCTCACACTCTTCACTTAACTGTTCTGGCTTCCAGGACATGTGAAACAATGTGCTCGCTGGATGCCTGTGCCTCAGGGACTGCTTGAGCCTCAAATATCCTCCGCCAGTGGCGAACCAGGTCCCTGGGCAAAGGCAGTTCAGTGCCGCTGCTGCTGCTGCTGCTGAGACTTCGTTTCACCAGTGCTGAGCGATGGTGATTTGGAGCAGGGCTCATTTTGATTGGACCATGATGGTTAAAGGTGTTCAACAGGATCCTGGAGAAAGAGATGGGTAGGGATCTCATGTTGGTGGCACTGACTGTGCTTGTCCAAGGAAAGTGGTCTGAACTGGTCACTTATAAATTCAGTAATTTCACCTCCTTCTACATCATCACATGTTCAGCACATCCAGATGTGTTTGGCATCACCTCAAATCCTGCAAGATATAAAGAGGGTGTCCAGGCAAGAGTACACACAAGATTTCTTCCTACCCAGGATACCTGGGGACTTAACAGTATCATATTCTTTTTTCTTGTACTGACTAGGAGAGAAGAGTGGAGGGGAGACAGGGAACATAAGAACATGCCATACTGGGTCAGACCAAGGGTCCATCAAGTCCAGCATCCTGTTTTCAACAGTGGCTAATCCAGGCCATAAAAACCTGGCACGTACCCAAAAACTAAGTCTATTCCATGTTACCGTTGCTAGTAATAGCAGTGGTTATTATCTAAGTCAACTTAATTAATAGCAGGTAATGGACTTCTCCTCCAAGAACTTATCCAATCCTTTTTTAAACACAGCTATACTAACTGCACTAACCACATCCTCTGGCAACAAATTCCAGAGTTTAATTGTGCGTTGAGTGAAAAAGAACTTTCTCCGATTAGTTTTAAATGTGCCCCATGCTAACTTCATGGAGTGCCCCCTACTACCCGAAAGAGTAAAAAAACAATTCACATCTACCTGTTCTAGACCTCTCATGATTTTAAACACCTCTATCATCTCCCCCCCCCCCCCCCCCCCCCCCCCCTCAGCCATCTCTTTTCCAAGCTGAGAAGTCCTAACCTCTTTAGTCTTTCCTCTTAGGGGAGCTGTTCCATTCCCTTTATCATTTTGGTAGCCCTTCTCTACCTTCTCCATCGCAATTATATCCTTTTTGAGATGCGGCGACCAGAATTGTACACAGTATTCAAGGTGCAGTCTCATCATGGAGCAATACAGAGGCATTATGACATTTTCCGTTTTATTCACCATTCCCTTTCTAATAATTCCCAGGATTGGAAATGAATCATCAATGAAAGCCCATGCTTCTTCCTGTCTCCTCTGGGGGTAAGGATCCCTGGATTAACACTCACTGTCTCTCCCCTCCCAGGACCTGAAGATGGGATCCCTGGGTCAGTACTCACTGTTTTTCTTCTCAAAGAGGGGATTCCTTGACCAGTGCTGATAACATGATAGAAAAACTTGAATATACCAGCACATCAGGTAATTTTTACAACAGCCAGGTAACACCTGCCAAACATCCCTTTTTTGTTCACTTTTAAACCCTATATTACTTTATGCTTAAAAATATTCTTTAGCAAAATGACACCTTTTACTGTTTGTAAAAGCACCTCAACAACGTATGTAGGGCAATAGGAAGTGCCCTAACAGAGTGACCACACAAACAGGGTGAGGTCCACATTAGCATATATACTAGCAGAAACTCACACAACATTTGCAGTCTTTGTTACTTCTCCCTTCTCAAGTCTCTTTTTTTTCTTCCTTCTCCCCCCTCATTCCTGGCACCCTCTCAAACAACACACTGTCCCCTGGTGCCAATCCTTGACTTGAGAAAAGACAGGAAATAGGCCCCTGCCCTCACTGTCTCTCTTCTATCCCCGATTCCCTCTAACCTTCTTCTCAAACCATGCTATCGCCCACTAGCACTGACAGGAAGAGGAATACTTCATGCATGCTCCACCTGCAGCCCACAAATGCGTGTCCTTAAGCATTCTTTAGGACAGCGAAACGAAAACAGCATGGGGAGACCAGGCCCGTTCTAATGTGCCTCTAAACCTTCTGGTCCAGTGCAGGACTGGCAGACATCCACCCTAAAATAATCCGTAAAACCCAGTCTCGACAGGCATCTTTATGCCACGTGCAACCCTATTGTCTTCCTTTAGAAACACTCCTCACAAAATTCAGCCGGACTCGCTTAAAGTCCCAGCAACAGCCGCCGGCAACGCAGAATCAATACCGTGTAAAGATTTACCTTTAGAAAGACTGCAAACCAGGGCTGCTTCCCCAGTAACCGGTTACACGCAGCGAGCCCGCAACACCCACACCGCCCCGGCAAACCCAAGGACTCCGCTTCCTCATGGTGCTGCCGTCAACAGATCCCCCCCCCCGGAACTAGAGGCTGCACCGGAGGGTTCCGACAGCCCTCGGCTGGAAACCAGTAACGCTAATGTGAAGGGGAATCCTGCGCAATACACACAATTAAAATTCTGCTCAAGTTTTAAAATTTAGCAAAAATTCTTATACTTGCAGAAGAGCTCAGTGTGTTATTCTAACAGTCCTGCCATGAAATAGTAATCGCTCTGTATTAGGGGGTTAAGGTTCTTGTAACATTATCATTTTTATGCTTTCCAACATACACAATGTTGGAAAGAATTATGTAAAAGGGATTGATGTCCGTCCGTTTGTGAGCATAATAACTCTCCAAAGAAGGGATAGAAATTCACCAAATTTGTCTTGCAGGAATAAAGCATAAATATCTTGAATGAATTTGAAAACCTGAAACATCAGATCAGTATTTTCAAAGAACCGAGCCTCCCCCCCAAAATCCTCTTTGCTGTGTGTGTGTTTCTAGGTTATGGGATGTCTGAGATGACCTGAATTTTGTTAGGACTTTGTTTATTTTGTGGTGACCTCCCTACCCAGTGATGGAAAACCTCATGAAGCTGTGGGTTGGTCATCCTTTGATGAATTTAAAATCTTTTGAGTTTGAAGTTACATTTTGAAAAAAGAAAAATCTGGAAAAAGTTGTAGAATCTATTTTGGGAAACATAGTGTTCTTGAATTTATTTTCAATTGTATCTGCCATTTTAAACACATTGTTTCCTTTGTAGGTTGGATGCGAACTGCCCATCTGGTGCTTTATTTCAGGAACATGTCCATCTGAAGAAGACATACTAATTATTAATTCTATCCCCAGGTTATGGAAGAGATACCTGAGGTATCGTTCCAGAGAGATTATGAACTAAAGAAATGGACAGAGTCATCTGTTCTCCTTCCAGGAGAACAGATGACTCTGTCCATTTGAAGATGGAACTTGAGTGTACTATGTAAAGTATGTATTGTGTTTTTGTATTTCAGGATTGTGAGAGCATCTATTGCAGTACAGGATTGTGAGAGAACCCTTTGTCTGCCAGTTGTGGCAGACAAAAGGTTCTCTCACAAAGGCCACCTGTTTCATATTTTCCTCATGGCTGGGATGCTTCACTGAATAGGAAGTGAGCAATTGTCTTGCTGGTATACAACCTATCTAGTGAAGATGTCCCAGGGATTTTTGGATTTGTTTTGAGAATTTTTCTGCAAGATCCCTGGTATTTGTCCTGGGTTAGAGGACTTTTGGGGAGTCCTTTTTCTAGGGAAAGCTGGGAGTAGAAGAGATTCTGCTGCTCTCCATCATACGAACTAAGGATGGATCAGTGGTGACTTTCTACAGGAGAGTTCCAGGTTTTGCCTTATTGCAGAGGTTCCCAAACCTGTCCTGGAGGACCCCCGGCAAGTTGGGTTTTCAGGATATCCTCCATGAATATTCATGAGATAAAATGTGCATGCTATGGAGGCAGTGCATGCAAATTTATCTCATGCATATTTATTGTGGTTATCCTGAAAACCCTACTAGCTGGGGGTCCTCCAGGACAGGTTTGGGAATCACTGCCTTATTGTGATGATTTGTCTTATGTTTTTGGAGGAAGTTTTGCTGCCATCCTTCGTGCCATGAAGTGGAGAAAACCAGAGCTGTTTCTTCCCATCTGCCTGGACCATTCATGTGACAGATCCTATGTGTTGTCTGCAGAAAGACAATTGAGTAAGACATTTTTATTCTGGAGGCTCCCATCCAGGGGAGAGGAGGTACAAGTGAGAATTTGTGCAGAGATTGAGACCCTGTTTTTGTCTCTCAGTATTTTTGGAGGAGGATTTTCCTCCCATTAATAGGATACCCTGTGTACCTGGGAAGCTTTGCTTTTCCATGCCATGGAGGATGCCCTGATCCAACTACTAAGAGTCACTTGCACAGTTTGAAGACCTGTGATAACAAGCTGTGGGGTAGAGTTTACAAATCTACGCGCGTGCGTACTTTTGTTCGCGCACCAGGCGCGAACAAAAGTATGCGGGATTTTATAAGATACGTGCGTAGCCGCGCGTATCTTATAAAATCCAGGGTCGGCGCGCGCAGGGGTTTTTTAAAAGGGTTATGCGCGTATCTTATGCTCGTAACCCTTTTAAAATCCGGCCCTGTATGTGCCATAAACTGATGTGTAATGTGCTACAAGTTGCTATTGAAGAAGTGCTACAATAAATTTTGCTTTGACACCCAATTCGAATGTCCAGAGTATTTTGTTGGCACTCACATCCCTCACAATGAAAGTGAAGAGAGTCCTCCACAGACTAAATAAGTTGAGAGTCAGACCCATACCTTCGGCCTTGGTGGAGCAATCTTTCCCCCTGGCTATATAAACCCAACAATCTGGCGCTGTGGGACAAAGAGAGAGAGGATTTGGTTTCGGGATCCCATGTGACTCCTGCCTTCCAGGCCCAAAAAATAGAAGAGGGGCTGCACTCCCCCAAAATCCCTTAAACATAAACCTACCCAAACACACACACATCCATCCATCACATTCCCACTGACACCACACCCCTCCCCCCCCCCACATATATACATAAGAATACATGACAAGGCATGTCATACTGATTCAGACCAAAGGTCCATCAAGCCCAGCATCCTGCCTTTGACAAAGGCCAATCCAGGTCACAAGTTACTCACTCCTGCCCATCAAATACCCCCATGCTCTCAACCCCTCCACACACATCCAACTTACATACCCCCCCCCCCCACACCTATACACTATCACAGCTGCCACCTACAAACACAAAGCCATATCCTACAACCCCCCCACACACACCCAACAACCACCTTACACTCACAACCCCTCTATCAATACCTCCCACCCCCACAAACCCTACCCATCCAAAGACACACACATACCCACACGTGCTAAACAGAGCCCTATACAAGCCACATCCACAAACATACAACTCCATCATACACAGACATCTCCACCTTACACACCTCACGTATACGCCCACATACACCCATACACACCTTTTATCATAACCCCTCCCATACCCACATACCCCCTTTCTACAAATCTATGTTGGAAAGCATTCCTGAAGCTATGCCTCTGCCATACTATTCGTGCATGGGGTATCACAGAGTTTTTATCCTAAAGGGTGGACAGTTGTTAAAAAGAGATGCATACATTAGAGAAAAGGACATACTTTTTTTTTTTTAAGGAATCTAATTTTTGCTTCTTTCTGAAGGGGGGGATTTCAGCAGATCCAGATATATGCAGCTGTTACTCTAGGATACGCATTCCCATGCTAGTGAAATGTGCTTTTAATGTCAACAGAACAGACAGGGCCTTTCTTGAACGTTTTACTGAAAATATATCATGCTCAGTAACATAATGCCCCCTCACCCATGCTGATAATTGGTTAAAGGAATAATACCGCCCCATTATACCTCTTTCACCATCAATTGCTGCAGCACACACTGGTATCTGATGCCGTGCAGGCCTGCTTAACTTCTAAGATCTTATCAAATTAGACTTTCTGTGGTAGCCCACATCTATTATGAAACAGCAGTAACTGTGCAGTAGAACGGAGTGTTCCTATAGCATGTCTGAAAACACATTGGCAGAACTGCCAAGGGTCTGAGTTTCAGGAAAGAGACCTTAGGCTTTTCCTGCTTGTCTGAAGCCCCCTCCTGGCACATTTTGGTATGATTTCAAACGGAAGAAGCAAATCTACAAATACCCCAATGCTGCACGGGACTTGCCTAAAATCTTCCTGCAGAAGCTGGGTCACTGGGCAGCCCTGCACCAGAGTTAGAGTGGGATCTCTTCTGTCCATGGGTCTTCCTGAGTAGGCACATCATGCTCCCTCTCTGGCCTTATTCAAATCCAGTTCAAAACCCAGCTTTTTTTTGGTTGCTTTTAAATCTTAAACCCCCCCCCCCCCCCCCCCGATTCTCCTGCTCACAGCCTTATTGGTTTTAGCCATGTTCTTAATAAATGAAGTTCCCCAAATCTTTTTTCATCCTGTACATTTGTTTTAATTAGACTATAAATGCTATGGAGCAGGGACTCTCTCTTATATGTATTTATATAGCACTGCATATGTCAAGTAGTGCTATAGACGTGATTAGTAATATAGTAGGATCCCTGTTCCATTCAGTGAGTAACATGATGCCGCTTGATTCTGGCGTTAAACTTTCCCCAGTGCTTTCTGATAAATGCAGTCCTTTTCTATTCTAAAAGCTGACCAACAAGTGGTGAAAATACAGTGAAGGACTGGCTCAAGCTCTCATTCATTAAACTGGGCACCCCTGCTTCAAGTTATCAGGGGCCAGAGACTTGTACCCCACTGTGTGCCGTACCGTACTGGGTAGTTTCCCTTTGAAAATTAACTGCATGGACAAAGTAGCTGTGTAGATCTGCCCCTGTCATTTCCTTGGACAGCAGATCAGGGGTAGAACAGTGGTTTTAAAAAATCAGAGCTATGGGTAGTTTTCCTGCTCTGACTTGAACACACCCCTGGGAATGTCCCTTTTTAATCTGGCTGAAAGTCTGGGCATAATTTTAGACACCATGGGGACCGATGCCATATCATGCATGAAAAAACATGCATATAAACTGGGTACCAGTTTTTTCAATGCACCCATCCACAACTCCTGGGCACCCGATGCAGTACTGAAATGAAAATGGTGCCAAAAAAAGGGCGTGGTATTCAAAAAAGAGCATCCTTAGCGCTACCCATTTTATTGCATCCAACTGCATCACGCGTGCGCCATTCTGTCAAAAGGGCATACATTCTGACAAATGGAATATGGGGAATCTTTACTTGAAAAATTATATTTTGAAATTGAATTGTGCACCCCTAAAGTGAAGTCATGATGTGAGGTTATATATCCTGCCAGCAGGGTATATACATTGCTGCTTTGAGTCAAACTGTCCATTTGTGCTAAGTTCAAAATGGATCTGTGCTCTATACATACTGGGATGGACTGTTGCCTGGCATTTGGATTATTCAGCATTGCAGGAAGATCAACATTGCTTCATTTTCAACCTTTAAGACGCATTTGCTTTGTCCTTGTTTGTTTTTCGTAAGTGCACATCTTGTTCATTGTGTTTATTTTATATTACCTATGTTTCTTCCATTTATAAATTGTTCAGATTCTACTACTTTCAATTGCTTTTTCTTCCACAATATGGACTGATGGCTGTGGGTGAATGGATGCCCAAGTTGAGTATGTGATGTGTACTTCTTGGATGCAGAGAAGGAACTCCTGTGCCGGTGTGTGTCCAAGAACTACGAAGTGCTCTTCAGATCAAAGGCTTCCTCAGCCACAAAGAAAAGAATTTGGGAAAGGAACGAACATGATGTCAGCTCCCTGGTGGTTAAGACAAGAGATGCTATTCAAATCCAGCACCATTGACGTGACACATGCAGGGAGGTTAAAGAGAAGGCCACCAAAATTGGGGTTTCATGCCGCAGGACTGGGTGGTGGTCCAGCATGCACTCTGGTTTTGACCCCCATAAAGGAGGTGGTGCCACCCATCATTAGCCTCGATGGGCTGGGTGCAGGCTTGATGGTTGACCGGCTGACATGTCAGGAGCAGTACAACGAGTCTGTCACCCAGGGTTAGCATTTAGTACATTCAGTGCTACTAGAAATGTGTCAGAAGAATGCAGCGGCAGTGTCTTCTACGGCAGGCCTGATGGGTGAACTTATCAGCGCCGTCCGGGATGTAGCCATTGCCTTGAGGTTGGTGAACCACACATTAGTTTCATCAGTTCACCTAATAAAATATTTTTGTTGTAGGTAAGCAATGATTTACATCTCTTATTTATGGGCTCTGGTTTAGACCAAGGCCAAGACATCAGTTTTACACAGGCTCAGGGCGAGGTCGTGATGACAAACCACGTCCTACCCTGGTCCTCTGCAAGGTCGGGTCTTCAGCCTAGATCTAGGCCTCGCCAGGGGATACCCATAGGACTGGGTAAGTGGGGACTGGGGGGATCCTGGCCCCGGCCTGTTTCCGGGTGGGATGAATAGGTGGTGGATAAGGGAGACCTTCAGAGGCTCTGGGGGTTTTTTTTTGGGTTTGTTTTTGGTCTTTATTTAGTTATTTGCTTTTTCACACTATTGAAAATGAGTCAAACATTCCTGGGAAAAAACACTCCCAAAAATGAATCAAAATAGAAAAATACCTTTTTAAACTCTGTATACATAACACATATCTCTATCAGCAGGCTTTCTTATAAAGCTGACCTGTATTTTCTTTAGCTTATGTTTTCTTGCTGATGCAATTTTTTTTTTTTAATATTTTTACATTTGTCAGTTTTATCCTTATTATGAATATGAAATGATTGTAAGTCACCTCTAGCCTCTCAGCATTGTATTGCACTGGTTTGCCAAGCTTTTTAGTTTCATGGTTCTCCTGGAACAGGGGCCACTTCATTGTGACAGACACTCTACTTCACCATCATCTCTTTCTCCTCCCTTTTCTTTCCTCTCCATCCACCCCTTGGCATCATTACCTTTTCCCTTCCCTCTTCACCCTGCATCATAATCATGCTTCTCCCCTATTATCACTATTTTCTTCCTTCCCTATCCTCCCCTGCCCCTGGCATCATCTCCTTCCCTCTCCGACTATCTCTTCCCTCTCCCTCGTATTATTGCCACACACATAGTGATACCTCGAGCAATGGCTTGGCATAGAAGGGCAGTGCTGTCTATCAGAGTGGAAGATTCAACATGACAAATACCAACTAATTAAACAAAAATCAAAATATTTTTTACAAAACAAAAATATGTTTTCTTTCATAAATAAAAAAAAGAAAACAATAAAAATTTGCCATGAAAGGAGGGATTGGGATGGATGGTGGAATGGGGGTTGGGTCCCAGGGGGATGAGGAAGAGTGTCACCACTGGGGGGATGGTGGCTGGCTTGGTTGTTGCTGGGCCATGGCCATGAGCAATTGAAACTCCAGCCATAGCTGAGAGCAGCTCAATCATCTGCCCCGGCCATGCACCAGCTCTGTCAAGTTGGTCACCATATGCCCCAGTAGCCCTTCCACTGAATCCATACTACGGTTCAACTGCTCCAGCAGAGCAAGGTGCAGCATCCAAGTGCACCCCAAAGGAAGCAGACATTCCTTCCTCCTGGGGCCCTTCTTCAGATGCTGCACCTTGCTCCCGTAAATGGTGAGCCACTGATGGCGCATCATCGAAGAGCATGTCATTGTCATCGATGATGACCTCCTTGGCCTCCAGGGACACTGGGGGGGGGCAAACGGGGGTCAAGGAGGCATAGGCAGTGCTGCCAGGAGCGGAGGTGGTGGTGGCGGTGGTGGTGCATCTCCACCCACCCCCTGAGGTTCCCCCACAGGTGAAGGTGGCAGTGGTGGGGGCGCTTGCTCATTACCCTGTTCCTCCTGAAGAGGAGGAGGGGGAGAACTGTATGAATCTGAAATGAGAAATCCCGAAGCATTAATAACATTCCCTGGAGGGGCAGGGTTAGCGGAGTGAGGGCTGGAGGGAGATAGTTTTCAAGATTTAGCAATTGTACACAACAGATAGACACAAACTGAATTTGTTGTAAACTTTTAATCACCGCATTGTGAATCACCCACCCTCACACTCCAATTTTTAATCAGAAACCAGCGATGAACAGCCTGTTCATTTCCTGCATTCCTGCCTTCATGACCATCTCCTTTGGGTCATCATTCCTGCCACAATTACGTCTTTTCGCCCATAGCTACACTCACCATCCTGCTTCCCACGCCAGACGCTGAGAGCCTAGAGCCATTCCCTCTCCTCAGCTTCCAGGCCTTCTTCTTTAATGCCTTCACCCGTGGGTACAAATAAAAATAATCATTACTAACAAATGATGCTTGGCCTGCAACTCCCGTCACCCTGCCCTTAGACATTGAAAAGTCCCTGCACGTTTTCAAATCCAGACACATTTGCATATTATTAGCTATTTGCATTTGGATTGAAAAGAATTGTACAAAGGCGCTAACAATTGTCAATGCTAACACTCTTGCTTTTACACCCTGGATCTGGAGAAGAAGTGAGGAAGGTTCCAGGATCTGGGGATAAAATCTGAGACCAGGGGAGAGAAAACCCAAATTGCAGTAGGGAAGAGGGAAGGAGAGGAGGCAGTGTCCCTATTATGCTCAGGTCCTACTCACTCTGGCACACACAAACACATCAGCATCAATCCCTTCTATCTCACACACAAACACTGCCCTTTTCCCACCTAGCTGATCCATATTCAACCCCCAGCCTCTCTCCTCACTCCCCAATGATCCCCATTCAGCCCCTCTTAACCTTACCAAAATGATCCCCTTTTGGTCTGTGTGCTCCAGACTCACTCCTCTCCTGTTCCCTGAGTGCACCCTGGGCAGGGAGGGACTGGATCAGGAAGCAGAAGGCTGCTCTTTCCTGAGTAAGATTCAGCACAACTGGATGGTAGGAAATCTTCCGCCAGCCTGCTCTTCCCCAGATTTATGCCATTCTAGGCACAGGCCTAGTGTGACTATTGACAAATCCAGGTGTGAGTGTGAGGTCATTTGTGACATCATAGCTGTTGTGGACCAATTAGATCCAGTGTGTGCGCGCATCCATGGATCTCAGTTTAAGGAATATCAAAACCAATAACAGCATATGCAGGGACCCTCTAGGTCCCCACTATTTATTTTTGCCCCTAGTTCAAGCCTAGGCTAGGATTGGGGAGGAGGTATCAGTTAGCAGACCATCCACTGCAGCCACCTCCTGTGAGGTCACCTGGATTGGTTGGCTGAGCAGAATAAGAGGCGTGGCAGATTATGGTTGAGTTTTGGAGAAGCAGGAAAGGACTGGAGTTTTCCCCCATTTTTTTTTAGGTTCCACGGCCTGATACCATGGAAAGAGGAAGATTCCTGGCCCCAGACACGATCAGTCTGGCAGAGAGTGTCTGTGGGAGTGCAGAAGTGTTTTGGGAAGATTTTTGTGTTTTGTGTGAAACCTCTCTCTGGAAGGATTTTCCATCTAAGAGTTGCATTTTTGAGGAGATTTGTTCCCTGTTTTGTTGGGAGGGATTTTCGCCACCATTCCTTTCCGTGAGCAGGAGTAAGGACTTTTATCACCCAAAGGTCCAGTTTAACACCAGAGAAAGAGACAGAAGATCCCAGTCCCCCAACCCAATTTCTATCACTGGGAGTGTTGGATCTTTCTCCTCATGCCTGCAGCCATCTGAAGAGATGCCAGCTCAGCTGGGCAGGTCTGAGACACAAAGCACATCTGCAATTCTGAGAAGATTAACAGGAGTACCTTTGCTGATCAGTTTGATGATATTTTTGGTTGCAGTAACGTTTTGTTGTAATACCCCACAAGTGTATCTAGTGTCTTTTTGAGTGTAACCCCTGGACGGGACGGATCCTTTACTTGGCACCCAGGGGCACATAGAAAGAAAAGTAGAGACGGACCCATCCTGCACAACTCCCCTCAGTCTCTAATCAACTCCTCCCTATAGGAGAGCTTTTACCTGAAGCTACAAATTCCAATTTGTGGAGACAATCAATAGCTCTTAAACACAGTTCCCTTTTGCAGTTATGCCCTTGCTTCTGTCCTTAGTGCACAGCATGAAGAACCTTCCTGATAGTTTGTTCAGATGAGTTAATAATATTTACACATCTCTCATTCGCTTGATAGCAGTGATAAATAATAAACAGCAGATAGACAGAATAAACTTGTGACTCCACTTCTTGGTAAAGTCTACACTTCTAATGGAAGCTCTGTATTTACACAGAAGTCCTCCTCGCATCCGATTCCTTAAACTCCTCCAAACAGACAGATTAACGTTAGTTTGTTGCTTCCCAATTTTACTTCTATCTGACTCTTTCCACTGAGACGATTAGAATATACACATAATCCTGATATTGCATCAGTCCCAGATTTAATATCTTCCAGAAATCCTTTTACTTCTTTAGGAAGCAGCTGAAGGGTAACTTCACTTTCCACATTCATTTCTTTTAACTCCTTCTTAGGCAGTGCCTGGTGGGCACTTCTCACGCCTTTTATGTAACACTTCTCTCAATAGCAGCAAAGTTCTTGCTACCTTTTTCTTTGTATCTTCTGTGATTCCTCTAGCAGTGCACGTTAATGGGTTCCCGTTCTTTAGATGGTACTTGCAACTCCTCTGGGTCTCTCTGGAGGAAAGATTTTCTCTCTTCAATAGGTTTGGGATGCTGGCTTCAGCTACCTTGGGTTATCAGCTCCAAGTGGACAAAATTATTAGTTGAAAAACCCAAAAGGGGGAAAAATTCAACAAGAAGCAGGAAGGCTAGAAAAACTTCCATGCTCCCAACTCTGCAGCAGGTCACTGGCCACTGTGCATGCTCGTTAGGAGACCTTTACCCCACATCCAGCCTCGAACCTAGAGACGCCCCAATCCACTGCGGCAAGGGGGATGGGCTCTCACAGGGAGCCCTCAAAAACTGGCTTAGAAGAGTCCAGAACAAAGATGAGTCAGCTGGTGGCTGACCCCTAAATGGGAACTTCCTAAATCTTTTCCCATAATTTAGGAGGAAAAATTAGAAGACACAGAGCAGAGAGCTCCTATTTCCTTGAATACTGAACTAAAAAAAATACAGGATGCCAGGTGCTTTGGGCTGATAAACAACTAGCACACACCATTTGCGAGTTCCCACATGGGGGAGCAAAACCCCAAACCTCTCTCACTTATTAAACACAGAACCTCCCCAGTAAGTTACTACACTCCTCCTAATTAGGGAAACCAAGAGTGCCCTACATGAGAATTAAAGGTGACACTACAGCAAGGATATTAAAACTGCAAGTAATCTGTGAGAGAAAGAGATGGAGAGACTGTTTCTCACCCCATTCCCATCCCCCTGGGTTTGCCTTGGGCCTTGGAGGTTTATCCTTCCTGCCTGCCCACCAGAAAGGACCCTGGCACCGGGGGCCTGTGGACTGAGAGAGGGAGAGAAAGAGTGAAATGGAGGTTGAGGCTCCGGGACACAGTGTGCCCCTGTTTCCAGGACACCCACCGAAAAGGGGGTTACACATAAATTTGTAATGGTTAGAAAATGTGATCACTGCTTCCTTTGTTCATTTAGTATTTATTTATTTATTTATACATTTTTTTTTTGTATACCGACCTTCCTCAAAGATATCAGGTCGGTTAACATTGCAAAAATACATCTCAGTTAACATACAATAAAATATGGCATAAAACAAAACAAAAAATACATTGAGATAAAAAGTTAAACATAAAACAATAAAATTAATACCTTAAAACAATTCAATGCATTATATCTCTCCAAAATAAATCCTTGCATTGATTATTAAATCATTCAACAAAAGTCCCTCAATACATCAGGAAGATGGCTTCTTACCCTAAAAAAATTTTTTTCTAACCTTTCTAGCCTCTGTAAAATTAATCACCTTAATAAACTATAAAACTATAAAATTAACCACCTTAATAAAACTATAAAAGTAATCAATTGCTGGTCCCATTTGTTTCATTACATGCCTGTTCAAATAGCCAGTGTAAATGTGCTATCTGTGGTTGGCAACTCTGGTGCGTCATTTCTCCGTGCTTGGCTTTCTTCTTTTCTTTGCCCATGTTTTCAGATCTTATTAATTTTTCTTAATGTCATCTCCCCAACCTGCTCTCCCTCCCCCTCTCCCCTCTACTGTGCCTGCAGTATTAGATCAGCTAATTTGCCACCAGATCCTCTGAGTACAGGGCCAGCAAACCTCATTTTACTTTTGGCCAGGTCTTCTTTCAGAATTGTTCCACCTCCCAATATCTCAATCACCTTTTCATCTGAGATCACGACCTTCCTTCCAGCTAATCTTCAGAATTGTTCTACAACTCCACATTTCTAATGCCTGCATTTTCTTTAATTTCTTTACTGAACATCCATGTTTCACTTCTGAGTTTGCATTCTGTTGTCTTTTTTTTAACTTTAAATCTAAGTTTCTCCTAAGAAACTCTTTACTGTTCCAAAAGTCAGTTTTTGTATTCCCGGTTTTTTGTTTTTTTTTTACTTCTGTTAACATTTTTTTATCTTCTGTGATTCGACTACCTAGACATTTATGTCCTCTAGTTTCATCCCTTCGGCAAATATTTCTATAATTCTTGGCATTCTTTTTGCTGTTTATCATAATTTTCTTCTTTATGGTGTTCAAGATAATCCATAGACACACAGGATGCAATAGTGAAAAACACCTTTCCCCCATATCCCCTCGCTCCGCAAAAAAAAAAAAAAAAAAGAGAGAAAGAAAAGAACATTTTAAAAGGAAGACAGGTGATCTGGAGCTGTCTGGTCATCCCATGCCTCTCGTTCCTTTGCCAGCTGGTACCAACCCGGCTGCACTCGCACCTCCCATGACTCTGGAGGATGCAGCAGCAGGGCTTCATGAGTGAAGGGCAGGCTGGCCAATACGGAGCCAGAGTCTGTACCTTGGGCAACCAATTGCAGGCTGGGGACTATCAAAAGCAGGCGATCAGAGGATACGCAGGGCAGGGGAACGGGGAAGGGCTGCTCCTGGCATCTTGGAAAATACGATAGAACCAGAGGCACAATGACAGCAGCAGGAGCCTGGCTGCCACCCGCTAGGACGTCTGCACCAGGACTCCCTCGGCAGAGTCAGCGCTTGTGCATGGGGAAAACAAGCCTACATCTGCCCGCTTAAAGAGTTTTTGTTATTTTTCGGCACAGATTCATAATCTTACGGGCTCCCCGGGACCCTTGCATTTTTTGCACTGTATTTTTTTCATCCTAATAGTGGAAGGGCTGTGGACAGATCAGGTGAGAGATGACATAGTCTAATTCGGGGCTGCTTTGTAAGACAAGGAGAGTATGCATATTTATATTTATATCTTTATACCGATATACATACGCACCAAAGTGTCCTCCCACCCCTGGTAGCAGCGAGGATATCTATCCGGGCTGTGCTTTTTCTCATCTGGATGCAGATTAGAGAGGGTCCCTGACTGGGAAGGACTAGGTAAGTAAGTGGTAATAATGTCATCGATCACACCAGTGATCTTCCAGGTCCATTTATTATACGATAGCAGGTAGAGGAGGGAGGTTCCCATAAGGGTGGGGAAGAGGACCGGAGCCAGAGATTACAGCACATGGAGTAGAGGCTACAAGGCCAGTTCGCAAATCCAGATCTGGCATCTGTGAGAAATAGAATAACCAGGTATTATACACAAATCTCTCTCTCCATATCTATCTATAGTGTGTGTGTATGTGTGTGTGTGTGTGTGTGTGTGTAGAATGGTGCTACTACAGTCTGCACATCAATTACTCACGATTCCCCCTGGCTTTTAGTATCTTCTTGTCTTTTTGTTACCGATTCCTGCTGATATCTTAGTGGGGGTGATGGCAGGGATGGCGACGGAGAGGAGAATATTCATTTGTTTTCCATTTAACCAGCTTTTCCGTAGGGCACAGGCTGAGGTTAATCTGCAGTGTGTGCAACAGCTGTTGGAATTGTGCAGAGGTTGCCATCTCTCATTCATTCAACTACAATCTCTGCAACCTGCCAGAGACCCTCTTATAAAATGTAAAAGGCCTCAGCTGCACACTGGAAAAAAAAAATCTGATTGTCTGAGACTTCATCATGATCTATATTTATTCTTAAAATAATCTCTAGAAAGTTGTATATGTTGGATTAGACAGCATCTTTTTTTTTACATTTTTAAATGTTTCTTTTTTTTTTTTTTTTTGCTTGGCTGCTTCTAAAGCTCCTTCCCTGGATTCCTATTGAAAAATGGTGGACAGGATGTTAGAGAGCAGCGCTCTGAGAAGGGCAGCTGTGGACAGGAGAAGATGTCCTATGTGACCTTGTAGCAGAGAAAGTGGAAAGACCCCAAGAGGAACGTCAACACGGGAGGAGGGAAGCATGAATTTCAGCAGTACGGCCTCTGTGCCAGAACTGTATCCAGGGACCACCGCTGAGCCTGACCGAGGGACTGAGATGGACAGGGCTGGACCTGCAACTAGCACCATCACCACTCAAACCCCTTTCAACAGCACTAAAATCCCTGATCCAGTAGGCACTGGGCCTGGCATGGGAACAATGCTGCTCTCGTTTGGCATCATTACTGTGATTGGACTGGCAGTAGCTATGGTATGAAAACTCCAGGGGGAGAGGGGGGAGGGCAGTTGAAGTTGGGAGAGGGGCAAGAATGGAAGTATGTAAAATCAAGACTGGCCCTGCCTCGCTTCTCACATTTCCTGCATAGCATAAACACTTCCCAGATTGTGTGGGTCCTGAGTTATTCATGTCTACCTATGGACTAGGCCAGTGAAGGAAATAAATTGCATCAGACTCAAGATGGTGCCTCCTGTACATTCCCACGAGAAACCCGGGATCATGAGTAACCTCAGGATTTCCCTGTCATGGGCTAGATGAGCCTGGGAGCCTCAAGGGGCCAATGGCCTGGATTGGCCACTGTTGGAAACAGGATGCTGGGCTTGATGGACCCTTGGTCTGACCCAGTATGGCATTTTCTTATGTTCTTATGTTCTTATGATTTTGGCTCGGGGAGGAGGGACGTTAGTACCATTCTTGAAAGAGAGGCATGTCCAGCAGGAAAAGTGGCAGTGAGAAGGGTAAGGTCAGAAGAAGTGTCAGCAAAATTGAATCAAGAGTGCCGCTCATCTGTCTGTATACTTGCAGTGTAGGTACTCTCAGAGAGCCTTTCTGTCTGGCATGTTAGCCTTCAGGATATTGGCAATGGAAGAGTCCTGAGTTCAGAGTTGAGGACTAATTCTGTTGTATAAGCTGGTTCTCTCTTGGCACCAATATGCTGTAGGAAGGAGTCACTAAAACCGACAGTGAAGTGATGTTTGGCCCAATCTGTCTTGTTTTTTTTTTTCTCTTTCCTTGTAGGTCCTGTACATCAGAAAGCGGAAGCGGTAAGTTTCTTAATCTCTGTGGGGACTGCCTCATCTGCACTCTGCTGATAAAAGCTCCTTTGTAAAAATTTTCCCTTTTCTCTGTTGTAATACCTCCATGTGATAGCTGCTCCCTGAATAGCCGAGACCACACTTTTACCTTACTCATTCTGTTCCCTGCACAGTTAGGATAGCTGACAAAGCTCAAGATTTCCTCCTGATGATATCATCCTTTCCTTTTTTGCCCAGCATCTCCGTCCTGCTTCCTTGGGTTTTCAGTTCAATTGGAATCAACCCCTACTAGGTCTATGGTGCCACGAGGCTTGAATTCACCTGGGACTTTTCCCCAGTTTGCAACCCGCTGTCCTCTCCCATCCAGTCTGGCCATTGCAGTGACAATCCTAGGACAGGTGCTACAGATCGAGGCTTCCTCTGAGCCTCGCTAGTGGACGTTGCTGTTGCACGATGGCTCTGCAGCATCCCCAGTCCCTGTCAGCTTGGGGCTCAAACAAATTAACTTGAAAATCATACCCGGAGTTCTTTATGGTGGCATGCAACATATTTTTGGTTGGTTGGCTGTCAGCACACATTTTTTCATTAGGTGTTGTACCACATAGAAATATACTGACATTTTTCCTTTAAAAGACAAAAAAGTGATGTTTAACTCATGTAAACTAAGACATATGGCATGGGAGTTGCAGAGCAGCCACATGCTTATATTCTAAAAGCTTCCTTCTTAATGTGTGGCACTTATCACTAGAGGGGGTCATGTGGTTTCATGAATAGTGAGAATATTCAGTCTTTCAAGCAGAGGTGATTGGTAGGGTGGGAAATATGGAGTTTGGGAGGGTGAAGAGGGTTCTATTTTTTGTTAATCTATCTACCAAACAGAATTAATGGCCCCAGAATGCTTTCTGTTCTGTTTATCACCGATGTGTTGACGTTCACCATTGCCCACATTGGCGACAGAAGTTTGTATTGAAAATCAAAGTGCATGCAATTAGTGATTAAGTAACTGCATCTTAAAAAGTGGGGGGGAAATGAGGAAAACCCAGAGAGAGAGATTAAAGAGGTGATATGTTTAGAATCAGACTGGCACTGTTCTAGTCAGGTACACTGCTAGATTTAGCTACCTCCAGCAGGATTTTGCTTAAAGACTTCGGAAATGCACATCTTTGATGTTCAGATAACTCTAGAGTAGAGGATTAAATAGGGATGGGTTTATCCCATTGCATGCCTCTCACCTTTCCCCTTCAACATATGAATTATAAGACCAAGACTGACTCCGTGTGACTCTATTCTGGAGCCATTTCTAGATCTTGAAAGTTCTCTAGGTCATCCTTGATTCTTAATTCAGGAAGTTAGCCTTGACTCAAGTTTAGATTCACAAGAGGCAATTATCAAAATCCTCAGAGAGCTTGTAGGCACACGGGCACTTTGTACCTTTTTTTTAAAGTTGGTAGTACCTGTGCCTTTGTCTATGAAGGCAGTCTTCTGGAAGTTATACACGGGTGAAAACATTTATCAGCATACAATGAGCCATTGAAAATTGCCCAATCTTACTTGCAGGTAAACAGCATATGTACCTTTACCCACCCAGAACAGGAGCGTTCCTAGGAATATAGGGTGCGGAGATTTGATTTACAGATTTCCATATGCACTTTTCCTCGTGGACCTGACTTGTATTTTTCTACCTGTGGAGATTGCTAGCCCTGTACATACCCTGCCCTCACCTACCTTCCTGTGCCTCTCATCCACTCACCAGCCCCTGTTCCTTCTCTGTCACTCACTCCTTTCCTGGCCTCTAGTGCATTCTTCTGTCTCTTAACCCCTCCCTAGCTATGCACCACTGATTTTAGGCACTGTCACCCCCCACTAGTCCCTGCCTCCTGTTTTCCCTTGCCCTTTCCTTCAGTCCCATTCTTCCCCTGCCCCAACCAGCACCTCTTTGCCAGTCGGGCTGCAGCTTAAACATGGTGCCTCCTCCCTCCTGCAGCCCCGTGGTGAAACATCCCCTGTTTGAACTGCAGGGCTCTGTATCTGTGCAGCCCCGCATGCTGCAGACATCTGCAGTTCAAACAGGGGCTGTTTCAGGTGCAGCTGCAGGAGGGAGGAGGTGACAGGGTTAAAGCTTTAGCCCACGTAGCTTGGAGCTGCCAGTTTGGGCAAAGGGAGAGAAGGGACAGTGAAGGAGAAGAGCAGGGGAGAGGGAAGGGTGTTCAGCAGGGGAAGAATGGGACTGAGGGGGAAAAGCAAGGGAAGAATGAGATTTATGAACTGGGGGAGATCACGGGAAGAATGGGATTTGGGGGAAGAGTAGAGAAAGAACATGGAAAGTAGGAACTTGGATATTGGGGTAATAGTAAATGTAATATTTATTTTTCTATACTGACTTCAACACATTTCAAAACAGCGTACAATAAAATAAAACAAAATATCTATATTTCCAAAAAAATCATTGACATTAAAAAAACAAGCAAAAAAATTCCAAAATAATGAAAACTAGTACATTTTAAAAATAACAGCATACTGTTAAAAAAAAACCTCCTTGTAGATTCAGGATTTCACCAGTTTCCTAAACTTCATAAAATTATTCTCCTTTCAAATACCCACTGGCAATGAGTTCCACACTGAGAGAGACTAATACTGAAAAATAGATTGTCTTTTTCCTTATAGAGTACTTTCTCATTGTGAAGTCCTACTTAATAGCTCCTTTTGAGAGGATCTCTAAGTTTGTGTGGGTTCATAAAGCAATTAAAAATTGGCCGAATAATCTGGCTTTCCCTTAGATAAACCTTGAATGTGACACAAAGCACTTTAAAAATGATCTTACAGCGAACCGGTGAAGATTCTGCGGTAAGGAGGAGACATGTTCAAACTTCAAAGCCCCAAAATCAATTCTTGCTGCAGTTTTTTGGAGCAAGTGAATTTGTTTCATTTAACATCTGTGATACCTGTGTACAAAGAGTAATAATTGTCGACTCATGATAAAACTAAGGCACAAGATAGGATTACCAAATCTGATATGCACAAAAAGTAAGCAAGTTTAAGAATTATATGAAGACTATAGAAGCCAAAAAAGACCCTTGCTTTGAGGTGGATAAAGCATTATCTAAGGCCATCCCCAAGATTTTAATCACCTTAACTAGAGGGATGGTAGCATTCTGCATAAAAAGGGACAACTTAATTTTGGATTTGTACCTCCCAAACCAAATAGCTTCCAATTTTTGGGGTTCACTTGTAGTTTACAATCACATAGCCATTAGTGATCCTGACCAAGCACCTGTTAAACTTCTCCATACCTAAAGCAGAGTCTGAATTAAAAAGCTACAAGCACTTGAATATTGTTGGCATAATGGTAGAAGCTAAAACCTTGCTCCTAATCTAATTTAGGGAATTGAGCTAAAAAAAAATTAGAAAGAGGGGACAAAATAGAACCCAGGGAACTCCATAAATCACTTCCTTTAATCACAAAGTGTCATTCTACCAAGCCACAAAAAAAAAAAAAAAAAAAAGGCGATCTTTCAGAAAGGACCTAAACCAGTTCTAAACAACACCTACAATTCCCAATTCCTGTAAGCAAAACAGCAATATACCATGGTAGGGATGTGCATTCGTTGTGAACAAATGTGCAATCTGCAACGTATAGGTCCCTATTCTTTGCATTCTTGGGTTCACGAAACGTATGGCGAACCCCCACAAATGCAACGAATCCTGAACGAATAAACCCCCACCCTCCTGACCCCCCCAAGACTTGCCTAAAGTCCCTGGTGATCCAGCGGGGGTCCTGGATCGATCTCCTGCACTCGCGCTGTCGGCTGCCGGTATTCAAAATGGTGCCAATAGCCTTTGACCTTACTATGTCACAGGGGCTACTGGTGCCATTGGTCGGCCCCTGTCACATGGTAGGAGCACAAGATGTCACTGGCTGTCCATTGTTCCTACCATGTGACAGGGGCCGACCAATGGCACCAGTAGCTCCTGAGACATAGTAAGGTCAAAGGCTATTGGTGCTATTTTGAATACCGGCAGCCGACGGCGCGAGTGCAGGAGATCGATCCAGGACCCCCGCTGGACCACAGGGAATTTAGGCAAATATTGGGGGGTCAGGAGGGTGGGGGGTTGTAGTTAATTAAATTTAAAGGGAACGAATGACAAATTCAACGTATTAACGGATCGGGCTTTCCCCCCCTTGACCGATGCAACGTTTCTGGGCCCTGACGAATACGTATCCCAAATCCAATGAATACTTTCCGGCTGCACGTCCCTATACCATGGTCTACCATCTCAAACGCTGAGCTTATAGCACTTGAAAGTACAAGATCATCTTTACCTATTTCATCCTAACTTCATTAACCAAGGATAATTATACAGTTTTTTTTTGGAGGGTGGGGGGGGGGGGGGGGTGGAAAGCTGGAACTCTGACAGAGAGTTGGAGGTAGAGCAGAGACTTGTGAAAGTTAGTGAGCAGGGACCTGAGCTGGGGTGTGGGAGAGTGGGAGGCAGTGGGCACTTGGAAGTTGTGTGGGATCTAGCAGGGATTGTGAGTGAGGGTGTAAGATATGGGTAAGAAAAGAGGGCTGAAGTTTGGGGAGGTATTAAGAGGTGGTGTAAATGGCCTGGAAGATTACAGAAAAGGTGAAAGACATTGGAAAAAGTTGGGGTGCTGTGGAAGGTTGTGAGAGGAAAGGGGTGGGAATGGTGCTGGGGAGGTGGTGAAAGAGGGGTAATTGAAGACTGGGTAGGGGGTAAAAGACTGAAGAGCGGGTTGAGGGCCAAGAAGGGAATGAGTGATAGAAGGAGCAGGGGCTGGTGAGGGGATAAGAAGCACAGGAAGGTAGATGAGGATAGGGTGAGCACAGAGAGTGAAGGAAATGGGTGAATGATAGAGGGAATAGGATGCTGGATAAGGAGTGAGAGACAGGGGAATGGGAGGGCTGGAGGGGGTGAGATTGTAAATAGAAAGCTGGTAGATAGATGAGAGGTGAAAAGAGTGAGACTGAGGACTGGAGGGTTAGAGAGAGGAGAAGAGGGGTGAAATTTAACTGTGAGTGGATAGAAAGGCAAAGAAGAGAGAAATGGATAAAAGGATGAAAGGATGAAAGGGAAGGAACAATCTGAGACAGAGTGAGGAAGAAAGGAAAGAAGACAGGAGAAAAATCTGAAAATGGAATGGAGAAGACAGAAGAGAGAGACCAGCACCAGCTCAATCATAAAAAAAAATAAAATTGCTCAGACAACAAATAAATGACAAGACAAGAAAATATTTTATTTTCAGTTTTTAGAGAGTGGAATATGTCAGATTTGGGAATGTGTGCTTCGTATATCCGCAGTTTGCTCGGTTCAGGAGGAAAGGGTTTTGCAGAACATTCAAAAAGTTTCTGGCGGTGGAAGGTGTTTGTGTGACTATCACTGAGGTGACACCAGAATTTAGAATTTTTTTTTTTTTGTATGGTAAGTCGATGAGGGCCTGTCCCTTGGAGAGTATATCCCTTTTAGATACCTTGGTGGGGAGCAGGGCAGGGCATCTAATCTATCATCTCAGGTAGAAGATTGCTTTGAGCCGATCCTGACTGCTGGCACCAGTTACTGAGAAAAGTAAAGTTCTGCACTTGCTCCCGGCTGCCGACACTCTGAACTGCCTCCCCCAGACTGATGATGATATCACAAAAAGGTTGGCTCAGTGTTGCACATGTGAATGCATAAAAGGGGGAACATTTCGAGCTTGGCCCTTTGTTGATGATGTCAAGCTGGGGAGGCAGCTCAGAAGGTCAGTGACATGGCAGCAGCAAATCTTCTGGTGCACCATCAGGACCAGTGCTAGCTTTTTTGCTGCAATTACTGTGCTGCCCCTTCCCCCCCATTCATTCATTGTCTATCCCAGGCCCCCCCCCAAAAAAAATAACCAAACAAAAAAACAACTCCCTCCAATGATACAAACTTTCAAACTAACAGCCGCCGCCCCCCCCCCCCCCCCCCAGAAACCATGGCTGGTGCAAGGGTATTAGATGCCCTAGGCAAATCTTATAACCTTGCACAATGCTCCTCCACCCCCCCCCCCAACCTCTCTCCAGCCTGCTCCACACACACACAGTTAAGAGTTATGCATTTATAGTAACATTTTACATGAAAAATAACAAAGTACAGTATTCTGAGGTAAAAATATCACTTACATTTTATTTACATGCACTGCTATGATGCCAACCAGAAATCCTGCAAAATAAACCACACTTGGAATCCATATAGTATTAGGCCTATTGTGATGTGCTGTGTGTGTGGGCTTCACTCTACAAAAGCCCTAAAACATTTCCTATTAGGAGAATACCTCACCTTAGTGACACATGCAGAACATAAATAGACTCTCACCAAATGCAGAATAGAGCAACTATAAAGTAGAAATACAATCATGACAAAACCTGAAATGGAAACCACAAGAAGCCAGACTTTCTATGCAATGCAACAATAAAAAACCAGAACTATCACCATTTCCTCAAACATCAAACAATAAAATCAAGAAAGATAATAAATATATAATCATAATAGTAAAAACATACTAATAATAATTTTTAAAAAACAGATGACAAATACAAGATCGAATAATTAAAAACACAATTTTTTGTAAATGTCCCAAACACCAATAAAATATTTCAAAACAACATACACATCAAATAACACCTGAAAAATAAAATTTAAAAGGATTGCTCTCTAAACCTGGAATCTTTGATTTCCAGTCACCCTGAGATTGTCATGGTGAGTGGGAGTGGGGTGCACAAACTTTCTCCTCTCACTAAGGCTCCCTCTCAGACAAACCATTAGGTATCTCCAGCTCTTCTTTGGTTGGGATCTACCAGCAGTCCCAGGAATCTCCTCTTCATTTCAGCTGCTTGGCAAATTGGGATCCACCTGCAGCCCCATTCTCTCTCTCTCACACACAACCCAGACAAGTTCCCATTTACCCCCCCCCCCCCCCCCCTTTGAAGGTTCCCAGTCACATCCACCCAAATCTGAGGCAGACCCCTATTCTGACACACACAACCCCTGCCCATCCCAGGAAGGCTCCTATGCATGCACAAACACACACACACACACACACACCCCCCAATTCTTATCTCGTGCATCGGAAGATGAACATACAGGAAGTGCTAGCACCGTGAGTGTTGAATTACCGTGAGGTCAGCACATGAGGAGGAGCTGCAGGATGAGATTCATCTTCTTCTTTGGCCTGCTTCTTCCACCGCCAGTGGGATGGGGACTACCGGTGGCCGCATGGGCTTCCTGCCTCTTCCACCGCTGGTGGAATGGAGTCAGATCAGTCAGTTAGATGTAGCAATCCCTGTTTGTAAAAGTATTTTGCCATAGACACTGAAATGGGGGAAACACTTTTGAACATAGACCCAGTGACCACTCATAGACACAAGTTGTTCACTGTTCTTCTCAGTCTCTTGATGGTCTTGTGAAAATGTTTTCTTTAATCCCAGTATAACCTATATTAGGAAGCCCTAGCATTTTTTTTTTGTAACCATCACTTTAGTCCAACAATGTGGATGTAACGCTTTTCAAATATTGCCAATCACAGGCGTCGGAATAGGGTCGACCACCTGGGCTGTGGCCCGACCAAATTTCAGCTGCCAGAAGTGCTTGTGTGCAGCAGTTTCCTCCAGGCTCCCTTGTTCTCTGTAGGGGATGTGCTGCTGGCTGCACGGCGTGCTTCTCTGCAGGTCTTGCGCTGGTCTTGCTAAACATGCAGATCAGAGTGAGAGTACAGGTACCGGCACAGGTGCCTGTATTCTTGTGCTGATCTACATGCCTTGTGAGATCAGTGCAAGACAACTGTTCTGTATTTGGTGAAGGTCTTTCTGTGTTCTGCAAGAGTGACAAAGGTGAGGTATTTTGCTAGTGTTTAGGGACCTTTAGCAGACTTGTTCATAAAAGCCCGGATTTTAACAGCCTGGCGCACATACATTTCGGTGTTTACACACTTGGCTGGGTCTTGTGCGTGCCGCACGCATTTTCTAAGGGGCCACGGGCAAGGGGCGTGGAGTGGGTGGGGAGGGGCGGGGTGGGATGGAGGCTGGTCCGGACAGCGCGAGCCAGCAGTTGGCTGGCATGCATAACTTACTTCTGCTCCGAAGGAGCAGGTAAGTTACAAAACAAAACAAAAACAAACCTACTTATAGTTAGTATAGGGGTCGGGGAAGAGAGGGCAAGGGGAAGGAAAGTTAGGCAGGGGGTTAGGAACTTGGAAAGGCCCGATTGCATTGCTGCGCATCATTTGCAAAAATTCACCCCCCTTGTGTGCGCCGTCTGCACATGGGCGTGCGCATGTTATAAAATCTGCGCGTCCATGTGTGCATGCAGGGAACTGCGTGCAAATGGACGCGTGCGCATCTTTTAAAAAATCTAACCCTATGTTTTCCCACAGGCGGTGTATTGGTGTTCTAGGCCCCCATATAATATTTGCCTTTCCTTAGATAGGGTTGTTATAGTTGGAGTCCTGTGAGATAATGGCGCTATGGTATGGTAGATTTCCTGCATGTGTCCTGAGCATTTCTTTTTTTGCAGGATTTTCGTATTTCACAATATGTCCGATAATGGAGACAGGCTGGGTTTCTGTTACTTAGATAACACCAGTATTTTTTTGTATGGTGAAGTGTAGGGAAAAATATACTGCCTTTTCTCCATTGTTAGAGATGTGTGTGTGTGTTGGGGAAGGGCCATGGTGAAAAAGTATATATTTACAGAACTGCAGGTACAGGATTTATATTGGGTTTGTCTTGCACATACAATGAGAAGCATGAACCTCACTCTTAAGCCAGGGTACAGTTTGTTAGGTAGGATCTCAGTCTCTCAGATTTGCTGCTGGTGCTTTTAATACTTGTATTGTGCCAAACGGCTTCTTGCTGGAGCTTGTATGGTGTAATTTATACAGGCAACATACTGAAGTGAGCTTGGAAGTTTTTTAATAAGGTGATTGGTGCCCAAACAATTAGATCAGTTTCTGTACCTTTAGGCCACAATTTTTGGTCTCTGATTACGCCTCCTGGTACTTGATGCTCTTCTCTTTCTCTCCATACATAATGCAGAATAGTCACACAGTCCTGACCTTTCCATTAGTACTGCTGGTTTTGTCACTTTCTCCTTTACCACTATGTCTGGTTTTCTAGCATCAAGCATTTTGATGATTGGTGTGGGAATGAATAATTGTATCTGATTTACTTGAAGAATGCATATAAGAGAGAATGACATTAATTGTAAATATAAAGTAAGAAATTGGCAGTGGAAGTGGGGGTGGAGCTAGGGGCGAAGCTTGGTTGGCCCCCCCAAATCAAAAACGTATTCTGCTACCCTTGTTGCCAATAATCAGAAGCCGGACTTAGAAACTTTAACAGATGCATTCATTGACAGGCCCCACCACATCTCTGACTATGCACCTTAATCTTGACTTCCACTGACTGCCCTCTGCTGTTTCAGTACTGTCTGAGCTCCAAAAACAGCTTTGCCAATACTCCCTAATTCTCATCTGGAGCAGCACCTTCTGCTATGACACACATGCGCACGCGCACGCACGCACACACACACACACACACATGTACACTCACACGGGCACACACACACACACACACACACCCCTCTGCTCCATGTATCTTTATCTGCAGTATTTCCTGTTTTCCAGTACTGAGATACTTGGAACTCCACCAATACACCTCACACTTGGAACTCCACCAATACACCTCACACCTGGAACTCCACCAGTACACTTCATTCTTGATCTGCTGCACTCCTGCTATTCCAGTACTAAGATCCTCATACACACCTCTGCCAATGCACCTCAGTTGTCACCAGCAACACCTCCTAGTCATTCAGAATTCTGCTGACCTGCAACCCCCTCTTCTATTTAACTTCTGCGCCGAAATACAGATCTGATCTGTAGTACTCTTTGCTATTTAAATGCAAAGCCATGTCTCACCCTGCTGAGCCAGCTATAAATTAGATTTCTGTAACTTCCCATAATCAAAGTAGAGAAATGCTGATATGCCTTTAATGTCTGTGAAGATAACTGAAGTGGTTAAGTGTGGGAGTTGTCTTGCCTTGAAAGATTAACCTTGCAATGAGGATGAGTGGCAAGTTGGTGATATGGAGACACCCAACTCATTTCAGATGTGACGACTAGAACTGGATGTACACTTAGGTCTCTCCTCTAGAGATAACAGGTTAGTGAATAATTCACTGCCTCATCTACAACAGAGGATCCTAACTGCAGACCTCACATACCCAATAACAGGTCTGGTTTCCAGAATATTACCAATCAATTTTTATGAGTTGTGTTTACATGCATGCTCTTTAATAACCAGGTTCATTTGCCTTGGTTATTTACCTTGAAGACCAGACTTGTTGGAAGTTCACGAGGACCTGCTATGGAAACCAGTTATGACTTAAAAAAGAAAGAACACAAAAGTCTAGTAAAGAACATAGATGAAGGTCCAGTCCACCTCTTCTTTCTTCACTGAATGCTCAGATTGCTAAAAGTCAGTGCAGTCTCGTTCCCCTTTGAAGGGAAAGCAGATCTGAAGGCATATTCTGAAAAGCCATTGTTAAATCTAAAATCCAAATTCACTGCGAGCAGCAAGGGTGGGTATCTTTCTTTCTACTGAAACTATGTGATAAGGTGAGAATATAACAAAATATAATTTTACTTACTACTTACTGACTCATCGTTTGCTAGTGTGACTGTAGAGATACCCATAAGTTCCTTCTGATTGAGCTTGCAACCTATATAGGTAAAACAAGATAAGAGGTTCTGCTGATATACTAAAATGTGCTAGTATAGTGGAATCCCAGTGGTGACTGCATCCTTCCATTATTAACTCTGCAGGGCACTCCCGGGAGAGGCTGTATCCTTCCATTACTGTGAGAGAACGAGTGGTGATTCCCACAGGCCTGGAGACATGAGCTAGTTTGACTCCAGCCTTTCTTAAAACAGATCTTTATTTACAACTTCAATCATATACACAACAGTAGACTGCCTTTACCTTCAGACAGTGTACCATCTCTACTCACAGTTTTTACTGCTTCCCTGAGTACAGCTTTGACTCAGCTCAGTGTTTGGACAGCATTACTTAACAGGAGCTGCCTTCCTCCTGGAGACCTGGGTCTGGTCTGGTTATCCCCACCTAGATCCCAGTTCTTTTTCCATAGTCTCTGATTATGCCCTTTGAGCTCCACCTGCCCCACAGGATCTCACCCATAGATCATACTCTCCTTAGTGGATTTAAGGTGGACCAGGCATCTAACCTGGTGCTGCACAGGTAAATAAGGGAACACTAGGGCTAGGGAGGGCACTATCTCACATACCCCTCTCCTCAGCTTGGACCCCATCAGGCCAAGCATCTCTACTCCTTCCTGGATCCCTTCCCGGAGAGTCTAAAACATCCCATTCCCCTTCCTCTGTCTTCCCACCAACTACACTTGGGAATGGGGACCTAGTGACATGCTCACCTCCCATCTCTGAGGGTTAACCTCAACAGCATCACAACCACCACCCAGTGTGCATTCACGAAATGCTCATCCCCAGTCCTTTAACTAAGTCCTTTGCTGGCTCCGGGTTTGAATTCCAACCCAATGGAGCTTTATGGACTCATTGGGGAACCATCAGTGCTGGTTCATCTATAACCAGCTACACCTGCCTCCTGGCATTTGGTATCTCTGATGTAGAGCCCCTCCTTGTCTCCTCTGTATCTTCAGTTGCTGGAATCTCCACAGCTCCATCCTCTGGACTCTCCATGGACTCTTCCTCCAGGTTCTCTGTAGCACCTGGACTCTCCTGGACTCTCCACAGTTTCCTTGTCTGTAAAATCTGCAGCGCCTCCTTTTGGGCTTTCTGCAGTTTCTGTCTCTGCACACTCTGGCCACTTGCCCACACCAGTTGCTGGCTCCTCTGAAGCCTCACTTGCAGGAGTCTCAGCATCACCACCCTCTGGGCTCTCCATGGAATCTCTCACTTGCCTTTCCATGCCCTCTTTCTCTGGGCTTCTCACAAGAGTTATTTCTGGACTCCCAGTAATGTTTTGACATGCTACAGGTTCTTCCTTGGGACCTCCTGTAGCGCTGATTTCCAACTGCTCAATACTGCCTTCTCCTGGGTAGTCTGTGTTGCCTTCTCCAGAGCTCTCTGTGAACTCTCTCTCAGGGTTCTTCACTGCCCCCTCCTTGGGGCTTCTCACAGGAGCAGTCTCTGAACTCCCGGTATGGGCACCCTACAGGGTCTTCCTCAGGACCACTTGTAGTGCCATCCTCTGGCCATGCAGTGTTGTAGCTTACTGGCCACTCTGTAGTGATCCTTGCTGGGCACTCTGTGTCGCCATTTTTTGACAAGGCCACGAGGCTCCATTCCAAATAGAAATTGACCATGGTCCAATGTGCTTCCTGGTTCTGTTTTTGCTCAGCCTAGGCCTGCTGACTCCTTGCAAGGCTCTTTTGTAACTTCCTATCTCCCTCCTGGAGATTCTGGGTCAGTGCTTGCCAGCTTCCTTAGGTCATGCTCTCGGACTGCTGCATTATGGTGCTGCAGTACCCTGACTGCTCCACTCCAGGTTTTCTTGTGGCTGCACACCTTCCCTGTAAGTGGCTTGCTTGCTGGAAGAGAGCCCCACCCTATTTCCATTCACTGCACTCACAGCCCACTCTGGCAGCATTTCCAGGGCCACCCCCTGTTCAGCACAGCCTTGCTGCACCAGTGTTCCATCTTTTCTTTTTTCAAGGCAAAAAAGTAAAAAAAAAAAAGACTGTATAATCAACATTAACTAAATCACTTTTAATCCCTATCTACCTCCAGCCAGGCTTCTCCTTTTAGCCAGTATAAACATACCACTTCCTGTCTATCTCTGCAACCAGTCTCACTTACAGTTTCCATTCTACTTGAAACATTTAAACTTTGAGGTTTTATTTTTCTTTAGTGCAGCTTTTGAGCCATACCCTTTCACAAACCACTGTGCTCTTTGCACCCCTGTGCTCTGTACTTTTTTCTAGAGCCACAGGTCTCCTCTGTTCTATACTTTGTTTAGAACCACAGGTCCTTTTCACACTTCTCTGTACTCCAAAAAGACACTCTACTTTCTCTTCTCTAAACATTTGGCCTCCAAACTGCTTCTAGCAGGCCACACAAAACTTCCTTTGAGGCTGGGTTTTTTTTTTTTCTGTGCAGAGCTTTCAAAAAATCCCATGCATGACACCATGTGTGGGAACAAGCAGTGATTCCCACAGGCCTGGAGACATAAATGATTCTGACTCTAGTCTTTCTTAAAACAGTATATCTTAATTCACAACTTCAATCATATATACAACAGTAGACTGCCTTTACCTTCAGACAGTGTAATCTCTCTACTCACAGTTTGTAATGCTTCCCTCAGTACTCATACAGCTTTATCTCAGCTCAGTGTTTGGACATCATTACTCAACAGGAGCTGCCTTCCTCCTGGAGACCTGGGCCTAGTCTGGTTATCCTCACCTGGATCCCAGCTCTTAGTCTCCAGTCTCTGGTTATGCCCTCTGAACATCACCTGCCCCACAGGATCTCACCCATAGAGCATACTCTGCTTAGTGGACTTAAGGTGGATCAGGCATATAGCCTGGTCTTGCACAGGTAATAGGGGAACACTAGGGGCACTATCTCAAATACTGACACTGCAGGGCAGTCCCAGGGGAGGCTGCATCCTTCCATTATTGACACTTCAGGGCAGTCTTGAGGAGGCTACATTCTTCCATTATTGACACTGTGGGGCAGTCCTGGGGAAACTGCATCCTTCCATTATTGACATTGCTGTGCAGTCCTGGGGTGGCTGCATCCTTCCATTACTGACACTGCAGGGCAGTCCCAGGGTAGGCTCCATCCTTCCATTACTGTCACTACAGGGCAGTCTCAGTGGAGATGCCACACTGTTGGAGGTTCTGTCATGGAAATAAGATGTTAAACTTGAAATTTGCTGGTCTATATTTTGCACCTTAAAGATCACAGAGTAATGTCATTACCACTCTCTTTGAGGAGGTGGCCGCACTCTCAGCATTAATGTTTTCTACAATTTATGGAATTTTAAAATTATTATTTTCATAAGTGCTAGTTGGTTGTCTTGGAGAAATTAGCTGAATTAAAGGTGAAAAAAACAAAAATTAAGGTGATACTTTTTACTGGACTAACAACTTATTCTGAGAGTAATTTTCACAGGCTAAAATTTGTGGGTACTTTTAACCTGCAGACTTTAGCAATAATTTTCAGAGGAGATTTATGAACGTAAATATCATGGGTGCAGGCAGAATCCCCTGCACCCTACCTGCACAAAGTGACCCCTGCTTTCGAGAGGGAAGGTATAACTTTGTACCTGTGGATGGTCATGCACATTTTAAAAAATCTCAAACCCACTCCATCCCCTGAAATGCCTGTTTAGTTTGTGCTTAATGGCATGCGTGAAGTCAGGTTCAGTGCGCGGTTTTACCCTCATACTTCCTTTTTTTGACCAGCTTGCGAGAGTTCAATTCCCTTCATCAGGTCTAATAAAAAAAAGTTCTGGAGAAAGCACAGCACCAGCTCCTCCCCATGCCTGGCTCGTTAACAGTCCTATTTCTGTCCCCTGCTAGGTTAGAGAAGCTTCGTCACCAGCTGATGCCCATGTATAACTTTGACCCTGCGGAGGAGCAGGATGAACTGGAGCAGGAGCTTTTGGAGCATGGCAGGGACGCTGTGTCATCTTCCTCTCAGGCCTCTCAGAGTAAGGTAAGGATAATGGGGGGGGAGGGGACGACGACACCGGATGCAGGAGAGATTTCCTGTCTCTCAGTACCGCTTCCCGCCTCGTGGCTGCTACATACTGTGGTATTCTAAGTGAGCTGGGACTGCCAGTCTCATCTCATCTGTGAGGATAAAATATACCCAAAATTCAAACAGGTAGCACCAAGGGGGATCAACAGATGTAAAGGATCAAGTAAGAAGCCTACGGAGTCAGTTCTATAACCAGCTTACACCGGACGTTCCAGTCTCCTCGGTGGCGAGGAGTTGCCATTTTCATTTTAGGCAGTTCCGGCTGCTTCGAACTTTGTTTGTTAGGCTGAATTTTGCAGCTATTATCCAACAGCACGATGACCTCCCAGCTTGACTGCTGTAATGCACTATATCTAAGCCTGCCAAAGAAAAGTTTTGAAAAGATGATAATTTATTCAGAATTTGACTGCCCATTTGTTGACCAGCTGAGCCTGGAGGGAGCACATTACTGGCTGAGCCACACTGGTTACTAGTCTAGTCCAGTAATAAGTGACACATGCTCACTTATTACTGTTTTGACAAATCACAGTGCTTCGTTTTTCTTAACCGTTCTATAAGGTTGGTCACGATACAAACTCAGTGGAGATGAGTTGTATATATGCTTTGGATAATCTGAAATCCTGGCCAGTTCTGGCATTTGAGCACTGGAGTTTGTCTACCTTCTGGTCTAATTTGTAATGGGCACTGTAACAGAGCATATACCCTTGTTACTTGGCTTTATAGAAAGACAGTTTGGGGCAATTCCAATTATCTAAAAGTTTCTCCATGTGTAAATGCATGTTTATAGGTAGAGAAGGCCTCTCTGAATATCGCCCATCCTCCCCCCACCCCTGCAGGCATAAATGGGTAGTATTGGGGTCTGCTTGGCAAAGTACTTGGAGAGAGTGTATTTCTAACTTCATACACATACTTTCCAGGTGTCAGGCTGAAGCACACAAAGAGCACTGGATGATGGGGCCGTACTGTTAGTGTATTCAAGAAGAAGTAATGTGCCTAGCATTATTTTTTGTTCAATAAATCTCTATTTTGAAAAAGTAAAAAAAATAGGAAGGCCCCTGCAGCACACTCGCATGTTATGGTTTGTGGATATGTGGACCCCTGGCCCGAGGTGCAAGCTGTTACTACCTGTGGGAAGGACCCCCACAGGTCTGCACCGTCAGGAGGTGAGGTCAGAGACAGCGGAGAGCTCTGGGTGAGGCAATAGAGAGATCCCACGGCCCTAGAAGAGGACCCCTGTGAGAGCAGACTGTAGGCAATACCTGGGCAGGGACCCCGAGGGAAGGAATGCCAGACAGACTGCAGAGTGGGGGGGGGGGGGGTGGCGTGAGGCTTGACCAATCAGGAGCTACTCCGGAGGGCAACCCTGCAGAGAGGAGCTGCACAGCGCAGGATGATGCAACATCGTAGGCCAGCCCACAGGAGAGGGAAGCCCGAGCTGAGCCTCTAGTGATGATGTAGCACCACCCCGAGGAGCGGAGAAGTGTACGCAGTCCCAATGTCATTCGTAGGTGCAAACCCAAGGAGCGGGGGTGCTCCAGCAATCACTTTAATACAAAAGTACTGTCCCGAGGAGCGGGAGGCGCAGCCAGTCCAGTTCAGGATGCGGGCACAACCCAGAGGAGCGGGGAAGTCCCTTAGTAGAACTCACAAATAGTTGAGGTGCCCCAGAGGTAGTCCCAAGGAATGGGAGGCCTTGCAAGTTAGAACCCAGGAGACGCGGAGCCAGCCCGAGGAGTGGGGCAGGCAAGGAGAGTAAGTCCCCGGTGCGTGCACTGGCCCCTGAGGAGCGGGTACCAGACAGGGTTCAAGTTCAAGGCACGAAGTGTAGTCACAGGAACACGAAGCAGTAGTTGAAGACATACGGAACTTGTTGCCAAGTCGGCTAGTTGAGGGCGAAGGTGGAGTTTAAATACACCAGTTTGGTGATGTCATCAACCGGAGACGCCCCCGAGGTTCCCGCCGAGGCGGCTTGAAAGGAGGGCCCGGTAGCACGCGCACACGCCTAGGAAGGCCCGAAGTCAAGGAAGATGGCGGCAGCATCCAGGCCGCCATGAGGAGTCCCGGGGAACGCGGCGGTGAAGGCTGGCCCAAGCCACGAGCAGCCCTGGGGAGGGCAGGAGAGCAGGGCAGGAAGTAATTACACGTGATCGCAGCCATTTGCGACCGACAGTCATAACAGATACTGTGTCTCAATATCAGTTTTATTTAGAAATTGTAACAAAACAACAGCTCCTGATTCATGCACTGCAGGAAACAGGTAACTCACAGTTGGATAGGGCTTACATCCAGTCCAAGTATTCAGTCTGGGTCATTTTACAGTAGATGCTCTTCAGAGGCAGCACACTTTACGACCGGAGACAAACTTCTACTTACAGACAAGGTACAAGACTTCCAGACTTAACATCACAGTATAACTGTAATATACACCAGGCAAAGAGCTCGCGGGTCTTCCTCCGGGATCCCAAACCTTCCTTTGGCCTTCTAGCTGTCTAAATGCTGAAAACACCTTCCAGATGTTCCAGCAAGCCTTTTGATTCCCCGGAGGACCAATCCAGATCCTCAGGGGTGGGACCACACAGCAGATTATCTGCTATCTGAAATCCACTCTTTTTGAGCCAGCCTGTGGCTCTATGCACATTTTGCACAACACACTAGCCCTGAACCAAGAAGACCCCAGCTCAAGACTAGAAACAATACCTTTTTTCCTATAGCCCCTCATGGAGTTTCCCTTTGAAAACTGGCTCATGGAGTTTCCCTTTGAAAATCGGCTCATGGAGTTTCCCTTTGAAAATCGGCTCATGGAGTTTCCCTTTGAAAACTGGCTCATGGAGTTTCCCTTTGAAAACTGGCTCATGGAGTTTCCCTTTGAAAATCGGCTCATGGAGTTTCCCTTTGAAAATCGGCTCATGGAGTTTCCCTTTGAAAACTGGCTCATGGAGTTTCCCTTTGAAAATCGGCTCATGGAGTTTCCCTTTGAAAATCGGCTTGCAGACCCAGGGGTACAAAGTGCAGTGGGTCTGCAAGCTCTGTGGGGAGGCTGTGAATTGGCTTCTTTGTGTATTGATCCGGATCAGGCTCTCCGGTTTTCTGGCTGCAAGCTGGCTGAGACCAGAACAGGAGCTGCAGTCTTCAGGCTGTAACTGCCCATGGCCAGGTGAAACGCACTCCTCTGATTAGGGAGCAGCTCCTGCAGCTTAAAAAGCCTTGGAGGAGGAGGAAGGCCAAAGAGCTCACGGGTCCAAGGTAGAAGCTTCGGAAGGGGAGTGAATGAACTATTCCCGCGTGGTAAAAGTATTTGAAATCTGAAGTGAAGCAACTGTTTGCTGCTGTGAAGTGGTTTCTTTCCTAATTGGTAATTGTCAAACAAACACCATTTTTGAAGAGTTTTCTGATGAGGCTGAGCTGTCATTGTTAATTCATCAAAGCCAGTCTCCCATAGGCACCACGAGCCACACAGCTGCTCTGTGCTAAGAAAGGAGTTTGTGGTAGAGTTAAAAGATTGCTTGGGACTGTGAAACATAAACCGGTGGAGGGCAATTTTCAGAAGTCATTTACTTGGGTAAATTGTAGGGATGTGCAGACAAAAAGTGTTCGTTGAATCGTTGATAAGTTTTCGTGGGGTGTCGATTTCGTTCAATATGGACTTATGGAGAATTCCATAAGTTGAGGGTCTGTCCATACTTTTCCCGGTTCCCTAAATAAAAATGTAAACCCCCCACCCTCCTTAATCCCCCCCCAAGACTTACCAAAACTCCCTGGTGGTCCAGCGGGGAGTCAGGAAGCCATCCCTGCACTCCTTTGCGATTTCCTCATGGCGCCGATAGCCTGTGTCACAGGGGCTGCCCGTGCCATTGGTCAGCCCCTGTCACATGGTCACCGGCGCCATCTTGTGCTCCTACCACGTGACAGGTAGGTGATGTGGCAGGAGGTCACTCTGGGACCCCCGCTGGACCCAACCGGAACTTTTGGCCAGCTTGGGGGGGCCTCCTGACCCCCCCAAGCTGGCCAAAAGTTCCGGTTGGGTCCAGCGGGGGTCCCGGAGCGGAGGCGTGGAGGAGCACGTGACGCCAGCGTCACTCCGCTCCGGCGTCACGTGCTACTCCGCTCCCGGACCCCCGTTGGACCGAACCGGAACTTTTGGCCAGCTTGGGGGGGTCAGGAGGCCCCTGCCACATGACCTACCTGTCACGTGGTTGGAGCACAAGATGGCACCGGTGACCATTTGACCGGGGCTGACCAATGACACCGGCAGCCCCTGTGACACAGGCTATCGGCGCCATGAGGAAATCGCAAAGGAATGCAGGGATGGCTTCCTGACTCCCCGCTGGACCACCAGGGAGTTTTGGTAAGTCTTGGGGGGGTCAGGAGGGTGGGGGGTTTAAGTGTTTATTTAGGTTCAACGTATTCAACATAGCTATGTTGAATAAGTTGGAAGTCGCGATGCGTTGCGCATCAAACCTTTTTTTTCTCTTTTAAAAATATAAGTTGCGTTTTACATATGCGTTCAAAACGAATGCACACCCCTAGTAAATTGTCGGTCTGAAAATTGCCCAGGCGCACCTGTGTAAAAGTTACGGCTGGCAGAAGCACTGGATGCACTAGGCGGTGGCCTAAAATGCCACAGTGATGGCATCGCTTTCTTTCTTCCTGCCCCTGTGGCTTGGAAGAGGAAGTGGCGTCGCCTGGATCCGCAGGGGACGGGAGGAGGAGATTTGCCGCAGTCAGCAGGAGCAGTGCTGCGGGATGTTGTGGCTGCTGGCGGAAGCAGTGCCGAGGGCCACGGCGGTCATATGGAGCGGCACAGCACCACAGGCTTTGGCCATTGGGAACCGGAGCAGCAGGCTGCATGGCCTGAGCAAAAGTAGACTGACGCAGCAGGGCCACGCTGCTATCAGAGGCTGGAGAAGAGGGGGGCTGCGCTGGCCAACCCATTGGAAAGTGGCAGGACGGCATCTGAGCAGGAGCAGGTTGCAGGAGGACCAACAGTGTTGTCCAGGCAACTGATAGAAGGAGGAAGAGTGCTGTTGGTGGTTGGGACTAAAGCTGCTGCTGCTATTTCTGCTTCCAGAGGGGGAGAAGTGAGTGAATGAGAAAGAGAGAGAGAGAGGCAGTGTGCATATGTGACTGAGCATGTGTCTATATGTGAGAGAGAGGCTGTGTGTCTGTCTATGCTTGTGATTGAGCTTGTGTGTATATGAGAGTAAAGGAGAAAAATAGTTTGTGCGCAATAACCCTTCCCCCTCCTTCTGCTAATCCACGTCAATCTCAAGGCATTTGCAAATCGAAAGTTCCTATGTATGGAGAGTGTGGTAATTTTTAAAATCTGCATTTGTTTTAATTATTGGGTGTTATTTGATGTGTCTGCTGTTTTGAAATATTTTAATTAATGACTTTTTAATTAATGGATATTATTCTATTTGTCAGTTATTTTGAAATATTTATTTGTTTTATTAACATGGGATTTCTATTAATGATTTCTATTTTTTGATGTTTTCTGAGAAATGGTAACATTTCTATTTTTCCATTATTGCGCTGCACATAGTATCTGGCTTCTTGTGTTTCCAGTTCAGTTTTTGCACATTTCTATTTATATTTTATGGTCTCCTTATTCAGTATTTGGTGCATGTGTGACCAAGATGATGTATTCTGCTAGTGTGTAGTTTTGGTGTAGGGATTTATAGTGCTGCGCTGGAGGTGGACCCTTGGCCTGGTGCAGGATTGCTACGGTCCTCTGGTCGGACCCAGAGAGCACCTGCCACCAGGAGACGGAGCATACGAGGAGACAGAGGCTAGCTGGAGCTTCACCAATAACAGTCCAGGGTTTCTGCAGGTTGAGCTCTTGGGTACCCAGACTGCCTGGACTTAGGTGGCCCTCAGATGGTCTCCTGGAGAGGTAGCGGAGAGCTGTGCCCACCAAGAGCAAGGGTGCACAGCTGACACAGATAGGATGGACTAGACCCGAACTGGAAGCTCCGGAGACTTCAGGGAGGTCACAATTCAGGAAGGTTCTCCGGGCGAGACAGGCAGCACCTGCGGGTTTAGTGGGGTGGAAGCCATGAGTGGATTCCCAGCAGGTTGGTCTAGTAGTCACAGTAGGCCAGAAGAGAGTGTCCAAGTGAAGCGCAAGGGTCAGAGCCAGAGTATCAGTTCAGAAGTGGTCAGCCAAAGCAGGGGTCAATACCAAGGTCCGTCCAAGCATAGTCAAGGCAAGCGAGGGTCAGTTCCAGACGGCAGACAAGAGAATGGTCATTCAGGTAGAGGTCAGTTCCAGGAGGCAGGCAAGAGGATGGTCAGGCAGGCAGAGGTCAGTACCACAGATCAGTCCATAGGGGTACTACCTGGGAAGGATGCAGGAACACATGGAGACTCAGGAACAGGGAGATGCTGGAACGAGGAGACACTGGAACAAGGAGACACTGGAACATGGAGTCAGGCAAACTAAGAACACCATGGTGTCGACTCGATTGCCAAGGCGAGGTCCTGGGGAGCAGGGCCTCGCTTTTATATGAAGTCTACGTGACATCATTGGCCTGTGCCGCGGAGCTGGTTCCCGCCCTTGGCCTTTTAAAGGGCCGGGAGGTCTGCACATGCGCACATAGGGGCGGGGCCGATGCTGGAGAGGATGCCATGCCCTGGCGTGGAGCTAGACCCAAAGTGGAGGGCCTGGTAGACGCCACCGCGGAGCGCTGCAGACGGGATGCACTGGCAGCAGTAGCTGGAGAGGACGGCCCGGGGCCCAACAGCGCAGGAGCAAGGTGAGCAGGCCCGGGTGTGGGCCTAGCACGGACGGGACGCACAACATATAGCAGCCTGGTTTGTCTGTTTTCCTAATAGGAAGTGTACTGGTGTTTTAGGGCCAGGTGTAATATTTTCAGTGTTGCAATATAGAAAAGAATCAACCTCAGAGGGAAAACTATTTAACAATAGTTATTTGAGATCCCCCTCAGAAAAGCTGGTGCAATATTTCAAATGATACATGAATTAGAAGTATGACCATCATCTACTGATTGCACATAAACAATGTGACTTATGGCTTGCATGCTTTCATTATTGTAATCTTATGTTATTTGACAATGTCAGCAATATATTTTTTTGAAGGTTTTTTTGCAAATAAAAATTCATATGAAGTCAAAACGTAGCTTGAATGGTTCGTCTTGTAGGCCAACACAGTGTTTTAAAGAAATCTGCATCAGGGACAACAAGCAAAATCTCAGATACCAACTTAAAGCAAACCACATAATCTCAAAATTAAAACATGGAAGCTATTGATTTGAGTGAACAAACAAACAAATCATCTCCTCCAATCATCTCCTCCAAGAGCTCTGATTCTCACAACCCTAGATTACTGCAATTCCTTATATCTTGGATTACCCCTATCTAAAATACAACTGTTACAACTCGTTCAAAATGCCACAGCAAGAATGTTACTTGATGTGCCACGCAAAGAACACATTACACCTACATTACAGCAGCTATATTAGCTTCCAATACCGCACCGCATTACATATAAAATTCTGTCTATAATTCACAATTTACTATATAACTCCAACTCAATCTGTTGCACAAATTCTCATTGTGATCTCCGTAGTCAGTGAATAGCCTTTAAACACAAAGTCAGAACAATAAAATTGAACTACTATGTTGGACGCTGTATTTAAAAGAAACTTAAGAACGCAGGAAAGTTAGCATTTCAGCTATGAAGGTGACGTCAGATTGAATTTTCATGATATTTGTGATTGACAATCAGCTGTTCGTATATAGAAAAAGGAAGTTCTCCGCAAGTTGATTACTGAGTATAAAAGCTTTCCAAAATAAATAAATAAGATTTATAAAGAATGCCAGTCAATTTTCTCATTAAGTCCATCAGGCGTAATTTTTAAGGTAAAGATCCGAAATTGCTCATGTGTGTTAAGAATCCACTTCAAGTCCCCTCCTCGAGGTGAGGGTCTGATAGATTCCAGGATTGTCCATTTTAAATGCAAGAAATCATGGCCATGTCCAAGGAGTGTGGTGCCTGTAGTTTCTTTGTTTTCAAACAGCTTTGGTGTTCAAAAAGATGCACTCGAATCTTTTGGATGGTGCATCCTACATAGAGTAAGTTGCACGGACAATGCAGGAGATATACCACGTTTTATGAATTGCAGTCAGTGCAATCCTTGAAATAAACTGTGTATCCAGTAGTGGTATGTTTCCAAGTACGCCCAGTCATAGCTGTCAAACACATATTGCATTTAAGATGCTTAGTGTGTTCAATGGTTGATTTTGATTTTTCTAGAGGCGAAAGAGCCCTCACCACTTTCTATTTGATGTTAACATCACGTTTGTAGGCAACTCGAGAAGATGTCTGAAAACTGGTGTTTGATGAGGGCAGCTATCTTATGTGAAAGATTGGAATACTGCAGGACACATGTCACTTCCTCCAGTGTGGTTCTTGGTTTGTATTGGAGCAGAGAGTCGCTGTCAGAAAATGTAGCCCTTAAAAAGGCCTGTTTCACAGTTTTTTTGGGGGTAACCTTGGTTGTAAAAACTCTGCTCCAACTCTTCAGAACAGTTGGGAAAACTGGATGAATCAGAGCACAACCTTCTAATTCTTTCAGGATTGCCTTTTCATAGGTAGGACTGTTACTTTTTGAGTGCTGGCAGTTAGGTGCTGTTTCGGTATGGGAGGTATACTAAATTGTAATTGAACAAATAATGTCCATATCAAGGGTGCCAATAGAACAATTCCCCAATGTCCATATCAAAGGCATACATAAAGGGGAATTGTTTTATTGACAGACTAGTGGACATAAGAGGTGCTTGATAGAGAAGACCGGGTTCAGGAATTCAATACCTGATGCCTTCTGGCTTGCTGACATCTCAATATATACAGTATATGCTATGTGTTGAGTTTTCACTCAGTGTGCTGTTTTGTTTGATTGTGGGCTGGCCCCTGCTGTTTGCCAGCATTTATTGAGCTATACCTTTCGTGAATGGGTTGGGAGATCATGTAGATCAGGGGTCAGGAACCTATGGCTCGCGAGCCAGATGTGGCTCTTTTGATGGCTGCATCTGGCTCGCAGACAAATCTTTAATAAAAAAGTAAAAATCTAACAAAACCCCCCACCCTCCTGACGTCCCCCCAAGATCTGTCAAAAGTCCCTGGTGGTCCAGCGGGGTCCGGGAGCGATCTCCTGGACTTGGGCTGTCGGCTGCCAGTAGTCAAAATGGCGCCGACGGCCCTTTGCCCTCACTATGTCACTGGGGGTCGACCAATGGCGGCGGTAGCCCCTGTGACATAGTGAGGGCAAAGGGCCGTCGACGCCATTTTGATTACTGGCAGCTGACGGCCCTTTGCCCTTACTATGTCACAGGGGCTACCGCCACCATTGGTCAACCGCAGTGACATAGTGAGGGCAAAGGGCCGACAGTGCCATTTTGACTACTGGCAACTGACAGCCCAAGTCCAGGAGATTGCTCCCGGACCCCCGCTGGACCACCAGGGACTTTTGGCAGGTCTTGGGGGGGGGGTCAGGAGGGTGGGGGGTTGTAGTAAATTAATTTTGGAGGTCTTGGGGGGCGTCAGGAGGGTGGGGGGTTGTAGTAAATTAATTTTGGAGGACTTGGGGGGCATCAGGAGAGTGGGGGATTTTGTTAGATTTTTACTTTTTTATTAAAGATTTGTCTGCGAGCCCTAGACCCCCACTGGACAACCACGGACTTTGGTAGGTCTTGGGGGGTCAGGAGGGTGGGGGGTTGTAGTTAGTATGGCTCTCATGGAATTACATTTTAAAATATGTGGTGTTCATGGCTCTCTCAGCCAAAAAGATTCCCGACCCCTGATGTAGATGCATGCAGACAGATAAAGCAAATACATATAGGAAACGATTTAATAAAAAGTGCTAAAAGGCCCAAATATTTGAATCTTGGAATGGTCTAATTGTGGCTACATGCCCGATTCTGACAAATGTAATAGGGACACCCTTGCTACTTGTAGAGAAGCAGGATGCGACTTAACAAGTGGAATTTGGGGGCCCCCAAGGGGAAGATCTGAAATTGATGAATTTTAAGAGAAAGCCGCTTCCTTGGAAACATTCTTACTAATGAGTGAGGGAAGAAGAAGAAACACAAAGAAACATATACATAGCCGAAAAACTGTTATCGTCTGTCTATAATTATGTTCTCTGAGGAAAACAATAGCCCCATAGCACTCTAATTTATAATTATTTTTAGTGTTTCAAAATTCTGTATTAGATTTTATCATCCAGTTCAATTGACAAGGAGAGATCCAGTTTGTTTACTAAGTTTAGGATGTGATCACATGTATATTTTCTCCAGCGTAATCCCTTTATTGCTTCTTGGGATTTTTTTGTCCCTGCTTCTTTTGGGCCTGCTGCTCACTCAGAACCAGAACTGGGATCTTGTGTCATGATCTGTTGTATGCAGCTATTCATTTTATTAGGTCCCCTTCCACATTACTATATTCTAGTCACTGCAGCGACAGTCCTTGGCCGGGTGCCTCCATGTGCCAGGGCTCCTTCCAGGACCTTGCGATCATGGGCTCTGATCTACTCATTAGGTGTCACCTCTATGGCATGTGCAGACCTGGGGAGTGGAAGATATGACTTGGGGATCAAACCAGGGACCTTCTGCATGGCCAATCCATGCATAGCACTGCCACTTAACTTCTGGGCCTGCCCCACTTTCCTCTGTGGGTGGTTTTTTGTTTTTTTTTACATAGTAGAAATCTGCTGAATGATTATAGCTCAGCCCAGGGAAATGGTGTGATCTCCTCACTCGTATGACGGGATGAGAAGTGATCTTCTCCAGTAGGGGGGGGGGGGGCCGTACTAGAATCCCAAAGAATTTCCAGAGACAGTTTCTCCTGTTGGGCCACCAAAATGCCCGAAGAATTGAGAGGATGTTCAGAGAGCCTGGAACCCCTGAACATCCCCATCTTTCCTGCGGGACCTACAAATGGGGACTGTCGGCAGGAGCCATAGGAGCATCAGCATGCCTGAGTTGCCTGTGTATGTGCTCTTGTGGGACAAGGAAAGCAGCCCCAGAGTGGCACATTTCTGAATCTGTCCACACAGGCCGGGCACAGACTGAGGGGCAGATTTTTAAAAAATACGCGAGCGCGTACTTTTGTTTGCGCTCCAGGCGCAAACAAAAGTACGCTGGATTTTAGTAGATACGCGCGGAGCCGTGCGTATCTGCTAAAAACCTGGATCGGCGTGTGCAAGGCTATCGATTTTGTATAGCCGGCGCGCGCCGAGCCGCGCAGCCTACCCCCGTTCCCTCCAAGGCCGCTCCGAAATCGGAGCGGCCTTGGAGGGAATCCTCTAACGCCCTCCCCTCACCTTCCCCTCCCTTCCTCTACCTAATCCACCCGCCCGGCCCTGTCTACACCCCCCCCTTACCTTTCTCCGGGGATTTACGCCTCCCTCTGGGAGGCGTAAATCCCCGCGCGCCAGCGGGCCTCCTGCGCGCCGGGCCGTGACCTGGGGGCGGGTACGGAGGGCGCGGCCACGCCCCCGGACCACCCCGGGCCGTAGCCACGCCCCCGTACCCGCCCCCAAAACGCTGCCGACACGCCCCGAAAACGCCGCGACGACTGGGACCGCCCCCGACACGCCCCAACACGCCCCCTCGGAGAACCCCGGGACTTACGCGAGTCCCGGGGCTCTGCGCGCGCCGGTAGGCCTATGTAAAATAGGCGCACCGGCGCGCAGGGCCCTGCTCGCGTAAATCCGGGCGGATTTACGCGAGCAGGGCTCTTAAAATCCGCCCCTGAGTCTTTTCTGCCCTGAACAAAATGATTTACTCTGTGCCCTTAAATGCTCAACTCAGAGCTCTCAGTATTAATTTATTATTTTGTAGATTGTGATTTTTATTTCTATTGCTCTTAATTGTAAACCGTTGTGACGGTACGCTCCAAATGACGGTATAAAACAAATTGTATAAATAAATAAGAGATCGACATCTTAGTTGTGAGGAGGAGCTGGGAGAAAAGCAATGTTTGTTCAGCAGGAATAGAAATAGAGACTGTACATAGAGAGGTCAGTTTTCAAACAGCTGCTGAGCGGCCGAGACAATCGGTTAATTTTTTTAGGGGAATTTTCAGCTGAACATTTGACTAAATCTAGCCTGTTTTTGACAGGCTAGATTTAGCACAGCTCCGTGTGGACAAGTTCTGCAATGAAACTCAGCCAGTTAGTACGGATAATCAGTGCTAATTTGTTAAATTAAATAATAAAAAAAAAAGACTGGTAGCTATTATAATAAAAATGTCTGGGAGGGCCTAATAACAGCCTCCCTCCCGCCCACAATAAAAGAAAATATCTGTGAGCCTATAACTCCCTCCCTCCATTAAATAAAAACCCTCAAGTGACCTCCCAATTCCCCCTTACCCCTCCCAATTCCCACTCTCATCCCTGTGAACCCCCAAATCCTACAAAAGATCCCCCCAGCCATGCCTGAAGGACACAGTATTACTGCCCTCCCATCTCATCTTCCAGTGTTGCCACCTATGATAAGTTTAAGATAGGTCTTAAGTTTGCAAAATGCACAATTCATTAAAAAGACAAAATATCTAGAGACAGCTTTTTATCTTCTGCCAAAAAAAAAAAAAAAGATACTCTGGTCTGCTTAGGTTGTTTGGAGGTTTATTCCTTTGCATAACTTTTTGAATTTCATAGAATAATGGCCTCAGTGTTGATTTTTAGTTCAGGAACTTTTTTCTCGATTTAGTAATGTGCTGTTGCAGCCTCTTGTTTGTAACTTACCTTCTTTTCCTGCTAATTTTGACTTGCTTTCTTCCATATTTCTTCTTCCAGCTCATTCAAAAGCTACTTCAAAGCTACTCACTACCATTTCCTTTTTCATTTTTTGGTCTGGCGGCTTCCCCTTGCTCCCTTGGACATCCAATTCAATTGGAAGAAGACACTGTTGGGGCTTTAATGCCAAGAGCTTTCATTCATAACTTTGGGTCCCCTCTCCCCCATTTTATTCACTTCTTCCTTTTATAAGGCAGCCATTGCAAAACTACAGTAGTTCTTGTCTGAGACCACAGTCCATGGCTCCCTTCGGACCCCGACATGTGAGCAACCTGAATCCCAGCTCTAGATGTCGCTATCGTGCAATAGCTAAGATTCTCTCTCCCACATCGCCAGGGCTGTGAACACTTCCTACTCGGCTTCCCCAGCTCCTCCAGGTATGGCATTATCACTAGGCCATGACTCCACCTGGAAAGGGATCTCATTGGCACATGCAGTGTGATGTTATAGCCAATAGATATGAATTGAATCTCGTGGAAGTGAGATAATGCAGGGTTTCCCAACCTTTTCAAGGCGAAGGCATGCCTGCATTAACAAAAATGATGTGCGGCACACCAGCCTCCATGGAGCAGGCACTGCATTCATGGAGAGGACTTGCACGGCCAAAAGAAGAGCTAAGGAAGCACTGAAAGTCCCATCAGTATTCCCTTCCAAATTTTAAACAAAGGGAGCGAGGGGGGTGGAAACACCCTTGGACCCGGTCACTATGGACCTACTACCTCTTCATACATTTGCAAGAGAAGGATAATTCATTGTGATGTGGGCAGCTGACTCATTAACTTGGCTGCCATGTGTGGCTGCCAGAGCTCCTCCACTGCTGCTGCTCCCAACACTCAGAATGAGTCACATCCAGTGCTCAGTGCATGCTTTCTTTGTCTCCACTCAGCCTGGGGATGAGTCAGAGGCTGGAAGGATTCAAAGGAGGAGGCTCAGCAGGGGGAAAATGAGGAGGTGCTATGTGCTGCACAAAGCAGGGCTCAGTTATCCTTGTCCTGCATGCTGCCCATTAATTGCCGCACTCCATGGCTCAGGCTGCTTCTAGGAAGGAGAAGCATGCATAATTACACATGTTCTTAGAAAGGAGCTTCTACAAGTTTAAGAGCCACCGCTGGTGTTTCTTGTTGCTGCAAGATACTGGCCTAGATCTGAGCATCAGGCGGTGGTGATTTTTTCCGTGGTACACCTGATCAGGTCTGAAGACACATTGGTTGGGACTGAGGTAAGGTATGACTCTTGCAAACATGGCCATTCATCATTATTTATGATATGGGGAAGGGGTTGTGGAGGCATTCTGAGACAGACTTGCTGTGGGCCACCTATTAATCTGATATATTCTTCGCTGCAGTGAAGTTTCTGCGCTTTGTAATGCCCAGGTGTTTAGCTATATTGAAGTTGATGTAATAAAACCCATGCCAAAACTACTGCAAAATTTGAGTGCGATTTTTTCATACCACATCTGTTAAAAACATGCAGGCCTGAGATCATGTACAGGTTTGGAATCCATATTGATGAAATCCAAATTTCACACTAAATTGATATCCAGGCAAGATGGCGGCATAGACGGAGGTCGTGGATGGAACCCTCTCTGCTTGTCTTGGATTTTGAATTATTTCCTTATATAATGCTGCCCAAGCATAAGGGAAAGGTGAGGCTTTATCCCTCTTTACCATTGCCTTCACCAATACAGAAAGAGATAGTACGTTACATGTCTTCACCTGCACTGAAACTTCTGGGAACCAAGGATCCTGATGAATCGGGCTGTTTGGAGGACAGCCCGACTCCACAGAGGAGGCTTCGCTGAGTCCACACCTTGGACTACCTCCGGCGCAGACAGCAAGCGAGGAGTGCCCAGGAAGCACTACAGTGGAGGTTACTACTTCCGGACTGGAGTCGCCGACTCAAGTAGTCAGTGCGGGAGAACTTGGAGCGGAGACAGCTGACCAGAGACCAGTGGAGGAGCAGAGAGGCCTGGCTCTGATGAACTCTGCGGCCGGAGGAGAAGATAAGGCTATCGGTGGTGAGTCCCTGGACACTCTAACTCTAACTCAACCCGCCGTGGTCACCCTAGAACTGCTGTGGGACTTAATGCCGGTTATGGCTACAAATATTAAGGGCTTGGAGAAAAAGATGGATTTTATTAGCAGGATAAATCAACAGGATATCCTAATGATACAGAAATCCATTAAAAAATCCGAGGAGAGAATTAAAACCCTTGAAGAGACAGAAAAAAGAAATTTGGAAATTCATGTGGCGGTGGTAAAAGATGGAGATTTATTGTCAAGGCATATCGAGACTTTTGAGAACAATTCTAAACGTTTAAATCTACGTTTCCTTAACTTCCCTAGAGTAGCTGGGGAAGTACCAATGGAAACTGTTCAAACATTTCTAAAGGAAATATTGGGTTTTCTTGAAAGTGAATTGCCAAATGTTAATTTCTGCTATTTTCTGCCTAAGAGAAATTTAAATCTATATACATCTGAATTATCTTTTCAGGGGAACCTTACAAATTTTTTGGAAAATTCTGATAATCATGTAATAGATTGGGGCACTTTATTAGTTTCCTTTGTAAATTTTCTGGACCTAAATAAGGTTATGAAAAATATTTTTCTAAGTATCCCATCACTTTTCATGATAAACCTGTTAAGATTTTCCCAGATCTCGCTATATCCACGCAATTACGGAGAAAAGAGTTAGCTTTTCGACAGGATGTTATTTCTCTGGGTTTTTGTGCTGAGGTTTCCCTGTAAATGCATAGTTAAAAAACAACAGGATATCTTTGTTTTCTTTATGCCCGAACATTTGAAAAGTTTTGTAGAGCAAAGAAAAATCGTCACTTTGTCCCCAGCTAAATAGTGCAGTTAGTGCTATGTTAAGCCTTTTCCATTTTTGAAATTACATTGTAATCTCCCCTTTAGGTTTCATGCCTCATTTATTTCCTCTTATTGTAAGTACCTATTTACTATTGATTATGTAAACTAAATGCAGTAATGATAATGATTGTGATGGAATTAATACATTTCTTGTTAAGAAATGATTGTGAAATATCAGTACTCTTTATCCTATGTTATTATTGCTTTTGTGTAATAAATGAAAATCAATAAAACAAATAATTAAAAAAATAAATTGATATCCAGATTGTACATGTATTTACAAGATGGTATATATCAGGGGTGCTCAAGCCGCTCCTATAAGCCCCCCGAGTCAGTTGGGTTTTCAGAATATCCCTGATGAATATGCATGAGATTTATTTGCACGCATTACCTCCCCATATATGTAAATATTTCTCATGCATATTCATTAGGAATATCCTGAAAACCCGACTGGCTGGGAGAGCCCATAGGACTGGTTTGAGCACCCCTGGAATATATGTTCCATGTACTAGACAGTCTATTATTGATCAATGGAATGTGATTTATCTATATTACTGGATGATAATTATTGGAGGGCTATATGGACAGCTACCTTGAAGTTTTCTAAAAGTAATAAAGTGAGGGAATTGATGTTCCACTTATTACATCGTACCTATAGAAATCCTTTGATTTTTGCTAGATTTAATGCTGCAAGTCCATTATGCTGGAGGTGATGTGGTATACTCACCTTATAGTGGGAATGTTCCATTGTGCAGGCTTTTGGGGATGAGATCCAGATGGATATGACATATCATTGGGACCGATATACTGTTGACAGTGCTTGTAGCTGGGGAGATCAAATAATCAGGCTGATGCAATATTGTGCGCTGAGCCTAGCACAAAGGTTAACGAGAGCTTGGATGCGCATTTTGGACGTGCATCCATAACCCTGATGCAATAAGAGGATCAACGTGTCCAAAACGCATGTCCAGACTCGCTTATAGTTAATAGCACTCATCACATGTAAATTCCATGTAGATGAAGCTATTAGCTATTACCCCACGATGCAAAAAATCCCCATGCACCCGAGGCACATTTTTTAACTAATCAAATTTTGTACCTGCATGGAGCAGGCGTAACGTCTTACCATGCATCAAGAGCTCAACTTAAAAACAAAATAATCTGCTTTTCTGTGGTTCTTCCTATTTAATATCATTGCGATACTAAGTAGGAAGAACCACGGAAAGCAGCACCATGCAAAAAAAAGTTTTGACATAAAAAAACATTTCCGGGCACACAATATCCAGCCACAATATACATGCTCAGGGCTGTGTATATTGTGCGTGCATATTGTGCCAGTAAATTAGCTGCTGCGGAATAAAATAGACGCTAGGGATGTGAATCGTTTTTTGACGATTTAAAATATCGTCCGATATATTTTAAATCATCAAAAATCGTTAGAGGCGATATTTAATAGGAATTCCCCCGATTTATCGTCAAAAATCGTAAATCGGGGGAAGGGGAGGGCGGGAAAACCGGCACACTAAAACATCCCTAAAACCCACCCCGACCCTTTAAAATAAATCCCCCACCCTCCCGAACCCCCCCCCCCCAAATGTCTTAAATTACCTGGGGTCCAGTGGGGGGGTCCCATTGTGATCTTCCACTCTCGGGCCACGGGTGCATTGATAGAAATGGCGCCGGTGCTACCTTTGCCCTGTCATATGACAGGGCAAAGGTAGCGAAGGCGCCATTTTGCTTCCTGTCCCCCGATGTCACGAGCATAGGAGATTGCTCCCGGACCCCCGCTGGACCCCCAGGGACTTTTGGCCAGCTTGGGGGGGGCTTCCTGACCCCACAAGACTTGCCAAAAGTCCAGCAGAGGTCTGGGAATGACCTCCTGCACTGGAATCGTGTTGCCGTACGGCCGGCGCCATTTTGCAAAATGGCGCCGGCCATATTGCAAAATGGCGCCGGCCAGACGGCAACACGATTCAAGTGCAGGAGGTCGTTTCCAGACCCCCGCTGGACCCCCAGGGACTTTTGGCCAGCTTGGGGGGGCCTCCTGACCCCCACAAGACTTGCCAAAAGTCCAGCGGGACCCCCCCACTGGACCCCAGGTAATTTAAGACATTTGGGGGGAGTTCGGGAGGGTGGGGGATTTATTTTAAAGGGTCGGGGTGAGTTTTAGGGATGTTTTAGTGTGCCGGTTTTCCCGCCCTCCCCGATTTACACGATATTTACAAAAACAAAACCGCGACGATTCGATTCCCTCCCCCCCCAGCCGAAATCGATCGTTAAGACGATCGATCACACGATACACATCTCTAATAGACACTCATAAATTGAGCGTGCGTTTTGGTAACCTGCACACACAGGGCACTTAATATTAATTTATTCACTGCTTCACTTATTGCCACTTGGTCCATTCACTGTCACATGTCAGTGAAAGGACCAATCCCCTTTCAGAAGGCTATCCTGAAAGGGGATTGGTCCATTTTACTGACACCTGTCAGTGAAAAGTTCCAATCGCGAACAGCCCTGATTGGGGGGGGGGGGGGGGGTGAGGAGGGAGCTCTGGCCAGGCTGTTATGGGCGCATAGCCACTTCTTCTGGGTTCCCAATGCAGAGCGCTAGGGATGCACAAATTATCCATTGTGTGTCCATTTTAGTGCCCAGGAGAGGTGGACACGTTTTTTTATGCACATGATATTGCATTAACCTGAAGGAGTGTTCCCTTGGAGAAGTTACTGGTTCATTTGATACATGCTGCTCGCATCACTGTGGCTTACTATTGGAAAACAGTACCTTTGTTATCACACTGGAGGAGAATATTGGCGGAAATCGCAATTATAGAAAAGATGTCACAGACTCTTAAAAATCAGTCTGAGGAATATGATAATATATGGCAGATTTATTGGCAATGGAGGACTGTTACTGCTCCTTAAAATTTTGTCAATAGTGCCTTGTTAGTGAGCTGGTCTGTAATGATTGAAATGCTAAATTGTCTTTTACTGGATACTGCTATCAGTGACACATGTATATCGTCAATCACATTCTATATTTGTGTGTTTAAATAAAGAGATATTAAAAAAATAATATGCAGTCCCATTCGATTTAGTACACTAATGGTTTATAAATCAAACAGGTGCTAAAAATCCATGGTAAGCCCCAAAAGAGCACCAAAACAGCGTTTAAAACCAACATGCAAAAAACATGATAAAACCGGGGGTAAAAAATGGTGTTAGTTTGAAAAATGCTACAGTGTTCTCTATTGGTTGATAGATGTGACTTAGGCAAGCCTGTGGCGTGACTGGTGGTGCACAGATGTGCATTTGTTTTCTTGAACACGCCTCCTTTTGGGGACATAAAAGACAGTTTTATCTAGGGCCATTTTGTCAGTGCTGGGTGGTGCTAAGCAAGCAGTGGAATAGGAGTTGGAGAATTTGTAGGTGCTGGAGTTGGTTGATGTTCAATTGTGATTAATGAGTGGTGTCTTTTGTGCTGCTTGTTTTTACCTTGCTGTTTCTCATCCTTTTGTCTTTTTACTTTCTGTGTGTGTTCATGAGTGAATCTTTAGAATGCTTCTGATATTTTGTTGGTCTGTGATTGTCTTTTTGTCCACTTTTATGTTTAGGTTCCTGAAAGAGCCTAGTGGATGTTCTTGGCTGTGGAGGGAATGGAGTAAGACAGAGGGGTGTGAGTGGGGGAGCGGATGACACAACGATATCAGGCCTGTGATGAGTGTCATGGGCCCAGCATCTCAGCCCAGAGGTTTCCAGGCTATGTTCAAGGGTGCCACAGGCCCTACATCCTTGGGCAAGAGATTTTCCAAGACTGGTGTGGAAATCCCTGGCCTAAGGATGCATGGGTATCACATGCACTGCTCTTTGGTCCAGTGATTAACACACTGGCCCAAGGATCACAGAGGTGATAAAATTGAGTCACTCTGCTGAAGAATGAGACTAGTCTGTCAATAAAAATGTCAGTTTATTAAAATCACATTTTAAATTGGAATATATTAAAAACATTTTAAAAGCCAGGTACATGGCTACACTGCATATTAAAAACACATTTAATATTTGAACATATTAATTAAAAAAAACAGTGTGAGTTTCTCCTGGCATTCATCTTCCTTGGGATTCACGTCTATCTGAGCAGAAGAGACAAATGGAGTTAGAACACTATCTCTTCCACACAATTTTCCCCACCCCTATCACTTCACCCCTAGGTATTGAAGTGTAACTCCAAAATAGTCCGCTATGACCCTGAGACAGAGCTCATTCTCTCTTGCCATACTAACTCCGTATGCGGCAGGTGTGCACATCAGCTCTGGCCCCAGATCCACATCCTTGTCTTGAGGAATGCCATGCCGGAAGGCGATATTGTGAGGCAAACAGCACACCGTGATGATATCTGCAACGTTCTCTGGCAAATACTGTAGTGCTCCTCCAAAGTGGTCAAGGCAGCAGAACCGGCTTTTCAGAATGCCAAATGTACATTCTATGGCTGTTCCGGTTCTTGCGTGTGCTTCATTATACCAGATTTCTGCTGCTATACGTGGTGCAGACAGGAGCGTGAGCAGCTATACTTTGCAGCTGTAACCAGCAAAGAATTGGCAACTAGTGTGTACTGTTCTGCCTTTGATACTCACCCCAGAGAATTTACATTTAAATTTTGTAGCTAACGCTTTTGATACAGAGAACATGCATGTGTAACAGAATAGCATGCGCTTTTGGTGCCATATACCAGAAAGTGTGTACCTCTCCGCATTTGGTACCCACCCCAGAGAGCTTACATTTTAACATTTTACCTTACACTTTGCATTGTGGTATGACAAATAATAAGCACAACATGACTCGAGTTTTTCAGGAAAAATACTCAAATTTTTTCATGATTACATCATTGTATACTACTATTATTGCATATTTTTGTAGGAAAAATCGTTATATTTCCTGCCATTCTCGTAGCCCCCGAGGAAGGAGGACTTTCGAAACACGAGCCGTGTCGGACTTATTATTTGACGTACCACAAAGAAATCTACAATGCAATCCTTTGAAATAAGTGTCTATGGCAATTTATATTTCAAAGTATTTTAAATGCAAAAACAAGAAAATGGTTGAAAAGTACATATAAGAGACCAATGATTAAAAAAGTTGAGCATTTATCACCTTTGTGGTTAAGACACCTTCATAACAAGTGAATGGGCTTAACAAAAAACACTTACATATGGTTAGAGAAACAGTAATAAATAAATAAATAAATTTATATTTCAAAATCCATATGCAGTAATAAGTGAACGGGCTTAACAATAAATCACTTACATATGGATTTAGAAATATAAATTAATTAACCATACTTAAGTGACTTATTGTTAAGCCCGTTCACTTGTTATGAAGGTCTCTCAAATGATGGCATTCTTACGGGTCTTGGAACGTGTGGTTTTCGATTTATTTGTAATAGTTATTGCCACATTGAAATCAATTTTTTGATTCTGTGTGTCCTTAGGGACATTGAATAATCTGACTTCTTCAACTTATACCTATTATTTTTTCCTGTGTATTTTTTTTTGTTTTGTTTTTGTTTTAGATTCTCCTCACAAGCCAGGGGCAGCTGCAAAGACCCAGCCGCCTGGTTTTTACAGATGTTGCTAATGCCATCAATGCCTGAACAACACCTCATCCACACCCCTTCAGAATCACATGTCGATCAGTGAGGGCGGTGGCAAGTACCATACGTATGGTGTGCCTCAGCAATGTCATCGAGACCTACCCGATTGCCTGTTTGCATCAGAAATAGGGGAGTACCAGATCATAGAACCATGGCGTGCCCTTACAAGTTAGCAGTGGTTAATGATGTCTTCAGGGGATGTGTTTGCATGAAGATGGGACTTTCCTTGATGCTAACATGTCGAAAGGACAGGGGCTCTCAGTGGTACAACAGGCAGTGGTGGTCCTCTGCTGGTTCCAAAGCTCCTTCCATGTGGCTTTGCCTCTTGACAACCCAAAGGAGGAATCTCTAGACCACAGCCTGAAAAGGGAAGCCCAGTGCTGCAGGAGAGAATCACTGTAATGTGGCACGCTATTGCTGGGGCCTCTCTAATGGCCAGAGCCACTCCATTTGCAGCAAGACTCATCCTTGTGTAAAGGGAAGAACCGTGAGGAAAGTGAATAATTCAAATATCAATGTTCCATGAAAACATGAGTTCTGGCATTTTTTTAGGGCCACAGGGTTTAGAACTGAGAAGAGCTGGCTTCTGTACTTTTTATTTATATATTTTTTTCCCCCAACACTTCATATTCAGGTACTATAGATATTTCCCTGTCCCCATAGGGTTTACAATCTTTGTACTGGAGGTAATGAAGGGTAAAGTGACTTGCCCCAAGGTCATGAGGAGCAGCAGTGGGATTTGAACGTTGGCTTCCCTTGGGTGTAGTCAGCTGCTCCAGCCACTAGGCTACTCCTCCATGCCCTTTGCCTCCCTGTTTGTAGGACCATGTCAGAATAACATTAGGCTATCTGGAAATGCATTAAGTAGCTGAATTGGAGTGAAGGCCACACTTTGAGTTGGCAATCACCGAAAATTCTGTGCTGTAAGCAGAATATTGTATGTTTTGAAAAGTCTTCCAGCACTAAGGAGAACATTAGAGATGGAGTGGCAAGTTTGGGGGAATTGCCCAGAATAAAGGGGTTGTACCTGTAGGAGGCTCCATGTCCTGAGAAGAGTACTGTAAACTCAGACCCTGCTACACCTGATCTTCTCTGAGAATGAACAAAATTCTGTCCATGGCACTTGCTCTTGTCATACTTTTGTGCAGTGCTCAAACACTGACATGTTCACTAGTTAATGATTTTTTTTCCCTTTTAAATTCTATATGCACAGTACCTTTCTGCTGCTCAGTATGGACATCTGGCTGCAGTAGCCCTTCTCAGGTGCCTTTTGTCTTCATTTACAAGCTACTAGAATGTTATAAGGAAGGATAGTCCTTCATTGAGAGGTAGAGTCAATGACTCTCTTTAGAGATAGATTCTAGAGATGTGATTCAGCCGAACCTTTTGGTTCGGCCTTTGTTATCGGCCCGCCACGGGAAATTTCGTTTTCCTTGGTTCGGGCCAATTTGTTTTCGGCTATCCCGAACCGAAAAAAAAAAAACGCCCCAACCCTTAAGATTTATTTAAATACAATCCCCCACCCTTCCAACCCCCCAAAATCTATAGATCCCATAAAGGAAAAGGGGGAAAGGTTTTGTCACTCTGCAACAATACCTGCTGGTCAGTAGAGCTATTAATTGTATTTATTAGGGATGTGCATTCGTTTGCGACGAAATAGTGAATATAGATGATATTTCCTATTTTGTTGCGTTTCAGGGGGGGTCACCGAAAGGATAGGAAAACCCACAAAATTTTCTGTGGTTTTCTTATTGGCGCCGGTGGCCCTTTGCCCTTACCTTGTGACAGAGGCTATCAGTGCCATTGACCGGTTTCTGTCATATGATAGAAACAATGGATGGCCGGCGCCATCTTAAAAAATGGCGCAGGCCATCCATTGCTCCTACCATGTGACAGGGGCCAGCCAATGGTAGCGATAGCCCCTGTCACATGGTCAGGGCAAAGGGCTATTGGTGCCATTTTGATTAGTGGCAGCTGATGGCCCGAGAAGGGGAGATTGCTCCCGAGACCCCGCTGGACCACCAGGGACTTTAGATAAGTCTTGGGGGGGGGGGGGGTGTCAGGCAAGTCTTGGGGGGTCAGGAGGGTGGGGGTGGGTTTGGATTTTTTTTTATGTGCCCTTTCTCCCCGCCAAAAAACAATAAGAAAACCACAGAAAATTTTGTGGGTTTTCCTATCCTTTCGGTGACCCCCTTGAAACGCGACAAAATAGGAAATATCATCTATATTCCCTATTTTGTCGCAAACGAATGCACATCCCTAAATTAATAGCACTACTGACCAGCAGATATTGTTGCAGAGTGACAAAACCTTTCCCCCTTTTCCTTTTATGGGAGCTATAGATCATGTCGCTGTAGCCTTTAGTGCCCCAGCTAACCTGAGGGTCATGCTGGGGCACTAAAGTCTTTTGCATGGCAGCATGGCAGCACACAGCACTGCTACTAGGCCATCACATCAGCCCACACTTATTTAATTCTGAGCATGCTCAGAGGCCCTGGGGATTATTGTTACCAAAATGCAACTCTATCAAACAACCACATATGGGTCTGGGAAAAGCTGTAGCTCTGAGAGGAGCTATAGTTACCTTTTTCTCTTGGACAAAGGATATCGATGAAACTGAGATGGTCAGGGTAGGCAAGATGTTTACAGACTTGGGATCATAGCACTTGCATGACTTGCCTTCACTCTCCCTCCTACTCCCTCTCTGCTCAGTCCTCAATGCTATGCTATAGTGCTGTGTACTGGGGATGTGTATTTGTTTTTTCAGTTTTTGTTTTTAGTGCGCATTAGATTGAATTAGTGTGCACTAACATGATTTCGTATGCACTAAGTTAACTTAGTATGCATTAAGATGAAAACAACATGAAAAAAACCAAAACAAATAATAAAACTGAAACAAACCAAAACAAACTGAAACAAAAACTGAAAATTTTCCGGCTGCACATCCCTAATGTGTACTGCTTGTGAGACAGTTGGAAGCAAGTAGCAGAAAAAGGGCAAATACAAACCAATCAAACTGTCCTACAACAGTGGTGGCCAACTCCAGTCCTCCAGAACCAAAACAGGCCTGGTTCAGGATATGCACAATGAATCAGCAAGTGCCTAGGACACCAAATTATGAAGGCACTCAAAAACTGGGACTACCCTGCTGCTCTTTCATTTCTGGGGATGAAATCCCTCACACCCAGTATTCTGACTATGGGCACCATCATCTTAAATCCAGCCCTGTGCATGAGATATATTTGTGTACAGTGGAGGCAGAGCATATTCATGCTGTTTGTCATTCTCAAGGACTGGAATTGGCAATCCTTGTCCTAGACACAGTCATGCTGTATGGCTGGCAACTAAGGCCTTTCCTTGGTAATGTGGACAGGAATGGCTGGGCAGACTGGGTGGGTCAGTTGCACTTTTTCTGTCGTCCTCTGCTATGTCACTATGTAATATTCTGATTGATTTCCGCATACATGAAGCATTCTGACAGGGACACTGCCAGTAAAGTGTTGCTTTGCATAGTTATCAGAATTAGGAGGACACAGGCACAGCTAATCTGAACCTTACAAACACAATCTTATTCATGTTAGACCATGATCCAGGGGACAGGAAAACATGCCCCTGACATCCATCAGCCAAAGAGAATCCCTGTTTGAAGAATACATCAGTCAGATGCATTTTTCACACTAAATTCCAGTTCCTGGACTCCATCTAGGGGGCAATTTTGAAAACCCTGTGGGCAGTTTGCAGATCAGATTTACAAAAGAAAAGTTTCCCTAGCTATCCTTTGAAAATTCAGGGCTTTGCAGCGTGTGCTTTATCTCCTCAGCTCCCAGGCCCCAGCCTCGCTCCTTTTTGCCATGGTGGAAAGCACGCATGCTGGCCGCTGAGGGGAGAGCAGTCTTCAGTCTTGGAAATTTACCCAGGTAGCTTCTTAAGTTTGTTTAAAAATTGGCCTAATTAGCAGTTTTCACCATATTAAGAGGGGAATCTATTTACAAAATGTAAACACTTTGAAGCCAATAACCCCCCCCCCCCCAAAAAAAAAATGGATCTCATCCATATAAGATTTAATGATATTCAGCAGGAATAATGTCCTGCTGAATGTTCTAGAATAAAGTTATCCGGGTGAACCTACCTGGATAACTTTGAAACCTGATCTTGTTTGAATTGCACTGGTTAGGCTTCAAAATTATCCGGGTAGGTGTACCTGTATAACTTTACCTTAACCAGCCATATCCAAAGAATACAGCCCATTAAATAGCAATTCTAAAACCAAAAAAAAACAAAACCCACCAAACAGACCCTCTAACACAATCTCCTACCCCCACCCCCACCCCAGTGAAACAAGTGTAACTCCTTTGTGGCCAATTCCCCTTGTCCCCCCATGCCCCTCCAAATTGTTGCAAAACATTACGGGCCTAAAACCCTAAAAGTCTCTCTCCCCTCTCCCCCCCCCCCCCCCAATTGTAAAAATAGCAAAGACCTCCTGTAGAAGCCAGCTTTCCCCTTTCAACCTCACCCGTCCCACCCCCTCCTGGAGCCCCTCAAGATCCTTACTGCGGCTGGGAGTCCCTAACAATCCTTCAGCTCCCGGTGCGTCCAGCATTGCTGCGGCTGGGAGTCCCTAACAATCCTTCAGCTCCCGGTGCGTCCAGCATTGCTGGGCTGGGAGTCCCTAACAATCCTTCAGCTCCCGGTGTGTCCAGCATTGCTGGGCTGGGAGTCCCTAACAATCCTTCAGCTCCCGGTGCGTCCAGCATTGCTGCGGCTGGGAGTCCCTAACAATCCTTCAGCTCCCGGTGCGTCCAGCATTGCTGGGCTGGGAGTCCCTAACAATCCTTCAGCTCCTGGTGTGTCCAGCATTGCTGGGCTGGGAGTCCCTAACAATCCTTCAGCTCCCGGTGCGTCCAGCATTGCTGGGCTGGGAGTCCCTAACAATCCTTCAGCTCCCGGTGCATCCAGCATTGCTGGGCTGGGAGTCCCTAACAATCCTTCAGCTCCCGGTGCATCCAGCATTGCTGCGGCTGGGAGTCCCTAACAATCCTTCAGCTCCCGGTGCATCCAGCATTGCTGGGCTGGGAGTCCCTAACAATCCTTCAGCTCCCGGTGCGTCCAGCATTGCTGGGCTGGGAGTCCCTAACAATCCTTCAGCTCCCGGTGCATCCAGCATTGCTGGGCTGGGAGTCCCTAACAATCCTTCAGCTCCCGGTGCATCCAGCATTGCTGGGCTGGGAGTCCCTAACAATCCTTCAGCTCCCGGTGTGTCCAGCATTGCTGGGCTGGGAGTCCCTAACAATCCTTCAGCTCCCGGTGCGTCCAGCATTGCTGGGCTGGGAGTCCCTAACAATCCTTCAGCTCCCGGTGCATCCAGCATTGCTGCGGCTGGGAGTCCCTAACAATCCTTCAGCTCCCGGTGCGTCCAGCATTGCTGGGCTGGGAGTCCCTAACAATCCTTCAGCTCCCGGTGCGTCCAGCATTGCTGGGCTGGGAGTCCCTAACAATCCTTCAGCTCCCGGTGCATCCAGCATTGCTGGGCTGGGAGTCCCTAACAATCCTTCAGCTCCCGGTGCATCCAGCATTGCTGCGGCTGGGAGTCCCTAACAATCCTTCAGCTCCCGGTATGTCCAGCATTGCTGGGCTGGGAATCCCTAACAATCCTTCAGCTCCCGGTGTGTCCAGCATTGCTGGGCTGGGAGTCCCTAACAATCCTTCAGCTCCCGGTGCATCCAGCATTGCTGGGCTGGGAGTCCCTAACAATCCTTCAGCTCCCGGTGCATCCAGCATTGCTGCGGCTGGGAGTCCCTAACAATCCTTCAGCTCCCGGTGCATCCAGCATTGCTGCGGCTGGGAGTCCCTAACAATCCTTCAGCTCCTGGTGTGTCCAGCATTGCTGGGCTGGGAATCCCTAACAATCCTTCAGCTCCCGGTGTGTCCAGCATTGCTGGGCTGGGAGTCCCTAACAATCCTTCAGCTCCCGGTGCGTCCAGCATTGCTGGGCTGGGAGTCCCTAACAATCCTTCAGCTCCTGGTGTGTCCAGCATTGCTGGGCTGGGAGTCCCTAACAATCCTTCAGCTCCCGGTGTGTCCAGCATTGCTGGGCTGGGAGTCCCTAACAATCCTTCAGCTCCTGGTGTGTCCAGCATTGCTGGGCTGGGAGTCCCTAACAATCCTTCAGCTCCTGGTGCGTCCAGCATTGCTGGGCTGGGAGTCCCTAACAATCCTTCAGCTCCTGGTGTGTCCAGCATTGCTGGGCTGGGAGTCCCTAACAATCCTTCAGCTCCCGGTGCATCCAGCATTGCTGGGCTGGGAGTCCCTAACAATCCTTCAGCTCCCGGTGCATCCAGCATTGCTGCGGCTGGGAGTCCCTAACAATCCTTCAGCTCCCGGTGCGTCCAGCATTGCTGGGCTGGGAGTCCCTAACAATCCTTCAGCTCCCGGTGCATCCAGCATTGCTGCGGCTGGGAGTCCCTAACAATCCTTCAGCTCCTGGTGTGTCCAGCATTGCTGGGCTGGGAATCCCTAACAATCCTTCAGCTCCCGGTGTGTCCAGCATTGCTGGGCTGGGAGTCCCTAACAATCCTTCAGCTCCTGGTGCGTCCAGCATTGCTGGGCTGGGAGTCCCTAACAATCCTTCAGCTCCTGGTGTGTCCAGCATTGCTGGGCTGGGAGTCCCTAACAATCCTTCAGCTCCCGGTGTGTCCAGCATTGCTGGGCTGGGAGTCCCTAACAATCCTTCAGCTCCCGGTGTGTCCAGCATTGCTGGGCTGGGAGTCCCTAACAATCCTTCAGCTCCTGGTGCGTCCAGCATTGCTGGGCTGGGAGTCCCTAACAATCCTTCAGCTCCTGGTGTGTCCAGCATTGCTGGGCTGGGAGTCCCTAACAATCCTTCAGCTCCCGGTGCATCCAGCATTGCTGGGCTGGGAGTCCCTAACAATCCTTCAGCTCCCGGTGCATCCAGCATTGCTGCGGCTGGGAGTCCCTAACAATCCTTCAGCTCCCGGTGTGTCCAGCATTGCTGGGCTGGGAGTCCCTAACAATCCTTCAGCTCCCGGTGTGTCCAGCATTGCTGGGCTGGGAGTCCCTAACAATCCTTCAGCTCCTGGTGCGTCCAGCATTGCTGGGCTGGGAGTCCCTAACAATCCTTCAGCTCCTGGTGTGTCCAGCATTGCTGGGCTGGGAGTCCCTAACAATCCTTCAGCTCCCGGTGCATCCAGCATTGCTGGGCTGGGAGTCCCTAACAATCCTTCAGCTCCCGGTGCATCCAGCATTGCTGCGGCTGGGAGTCCCTAACAATCCTTCAGCTCCTGGTGTGTCCAGCATTGCTGGGCTGGGAATCCCTAACAATCCTTCAGCTCCCGGTGTGTCCAGCATTGCTGGGCTGGGAGTCCCTAACAATCCTTCAGCTCCTGGTGCGTCCAGCATTGCTGGGCTGGGAGTCCCTAACAATCCTTCAGCTCCTGGTGTGTCCAGCATTGCTGGGCTGGGAGTCCCTAACAATCCTTCAGCTCCCGGTGTGTCCAGCATTGCTGTCAGAGCAATGCTGGACACACCGGGAGGAACGGGAGGATTGGCTTCGAGCTCCTGGCTGTGGTAGAGGGGTTTGGCAGGGTTCTCAGTGGGGGTAGGACTCAGGGGACGGGGAGTTTGGGTTGACAGACGGGGAGGGGGAAGGGGGAGCTTCTGCAGGAGGTCTTTGATATTCTCTTTTTATAATCTGGGGATGGGTGGGAATGGAGGCTTTTTTTTGGACCTGCAACATTCTGCAACTATGGGGGAGGGCGGGGGGGATCGGCTGCAAAGGGCTGACAGTTTGTTTTATTGAGGTGGAGGATTGGGCTGGCAGGCTTCACTGAAAGACTTTTTTGTTGTTGTTAGAATTGCTACATAACCAGACTATATAACACGCAGTCTGATAATTTTAACCCTGATTTTAGCTACATCTTGAGTTCAGATATCTCATTCAGCCAACTTCAAACATAGCCTCTCGCTTATCTGGATACATTTTGTCTGATAATGCTGCCAATATTCAGACCTCAACTCGGCATTTTAACTGGATAAAAGTTTTCAAGATAAATGCCTTTGAATATCATCCTCTTGGTGACAAATCTTTTTCACTGCTCTATCCCAGACAACATAATTAGCATGTGTCCTCCTGAGCTGCAGTAATTTATGAGTTTTCATGTATTTTTTTTTTTATCCGATATTAGCTTGGGAAAAAAACAGCAGTAGATGGAGGGATTTACAGAGTTACTAACCCATAATTGCTTGCTGGAGTTGGCATGTGACATTGGGTTTGAACAGGAAACTGCACAGTGTAGAGGTTAGAAGTTAGTTAATCTAGGCCACTAAGCAGATAGCAAATTGTCCTGCTGCAGCTGTCTTTCTACTGCTTGATTCTTGCCTCGCATCCCATCCTGACGTGCTCCACCAGACCTCCGTGCACAGTGTCACTCGCGTGGGAGGAAGCACAGCCTTCTGAAGCCACGAAACGTGAAAGGACTATTAGGGTTTACAGATAGGAGAGTGGTTTCCTGGTCCCTGGCCTCCCCCATATCTACAGGAAGTGAGACGTGTGATCCACAAATGTCTAGTCAGTGTTGCGATATGTACCTTAAATGTGTGCTAAATAAAATCAATCATGATCTCAGTTTTAGCTGTAAAGCAGAATCGGCAGCTTCTGTGTCCTTTTTCCTCATCTAAATGAAATTGAAGGATGAATCTTGTTGCTTATGTTTTTAGCTCCTTAAAGCATATGTTGGTCAGCTGGATTTAAGGTCATTTTCAGCCAAAAAACATTAAAAAATAGATTTTAAAAGTGTTACTCGCACAAAAATGGCCACATATGTGAGTCTGTGGGCTGTGCACAAACAACGCGGATTTTAAAAAAGCCACGAAATGCATGCATATATTACGTATATAAGTATTTTTTTTACGTGGGGTGCACATAAAAAAATAAAATGGCAGAAAGTGGGCGGGGCATGGGCAGGGCATGGGCATTGTGATGCTGGACCAATATTGATGCACGTAACTCCGTATTTTAAAACCGGTGACCACGACGCACAGCTGCTTGTTAGCTGTATAACTGTACTGCTGCTCCAGACGAAGAGCAAGTCTGTAGATCTCAAGTTTTAGGGCTTACAGGACAGGGAGAGGGGGTCTAGGTCAACTGGGGGAGCCTGCAGAATGAAGAACCAGAGGGGTCTGGAAGACCTCAATATTCACTGGGCAAACTGGTGGACTAATTGTAAAAACTGGGTTGTCCCTTGAAGGAGCGCGTTTTAAAATCTGCCTACATAAGCGTGTAAAAGCCAACAAAGTCCTATGGAAGACATGAGCGCTTCCTGTGCTTGGGTAACCTCTTAAAATTAGGAGCATACTTACATGCGGTTGGTGTTTTTTAAAACATACGTGCGCAAGTGCACGCAGGATTTAAAATTCCAGCGTATCTTTGCCCAGTGCTGATCCGCACGTGTATGGGTGCACTGCAAGTTCATTTTTAAATTATCCTGTAAGTGCTTAGGTTTGGATGAAAATGTGTTTTACTCAGTCTGCTCAAATCTGGCTGGCCGGCAAGTGCTTTTTTGAAAATTGATCCCAATGATTTAGAAGTACATGACATCCATTATTTTTAAAGTACACATGACAATTGCCCACCTGGTATCAATTAAACCATTTATGCTAAATTCTTACAATTGAAATTCTTTGAAGTGTTCCCCTTGGAGCAGCCATATCTAGAATACTGTCATCCGTGATATGATATGGAATGCGACCTCATTGGCTCATGTAGTGTTTGTGATGTCATTTGTGGCAGAGACAAAATAAACCAACTGGATTCAGTGGGTGGGAGTTAACGTGTGACTGTTGCAAAGATGGCTGCTCTGTTTACCTGGGCAATGTTGTGTTTTTCTCACCCTGAGATGTAAAAGTGAGTGATAATTTATCAAAGGGTGTGAGAGTGTGTGTGTGAATTTTACAAAATTAGATATTGTTTTTAATCAAGAAATTAGTTTCCTGCAGTACTGGTTAAAATTATTTTAAGTGGAAACAATACATTATGGCTGCTATACATTATATTTCACTTTCTGAAATTGCTAAATTGCTGTTCTACTCCATGTTTGACAACCTGGCTTTAGAAAAGAGAGGCATGTGCATGTTCAAATGTGTGGCAGAGATTCTGCTTATCTGTTTTGATTAATTTGAGCCCAGAGTGTAAGCCACTAACACATAGGGGTATATTCTCTTAGGGCATCTAACTGCAAAAGTCCTCAAGTCCTTTTCAGTCCTCACAATCCTAGCTGATTTTTAAAGACAAGGTACTTGTACATGGAAGTCCCACAGGGCCTGCTGAGAGAGGGCTGCAGCATGCCCAGTAGTGAGAATATAGGTGGCGGACTCTCATATAGTTTAGAGGGAACATTGGTGGTGGGGGGAGTGCAGAGGGGAAGAGCAAGATTAGTAGGGTAAATGACATTTTACTATCAGCATTCTTTAGGTGCAGAAAAATTATAATGAGGTGGATGGGAGGGGAGAGAGTTCTGGGGACCATCCTGAAGAGATGGGATGGAAAGGGGGAAATGTTGGAATTTGTTCTGGGGAGGGAAGGTGGGAAGAAGAATAATGCTGGAGTCCATCCTAGGGGCTAGGAGAAGCGGGATAGTTTAGATGTCTGTTCTGGGTAAGTGCTAGAGTCCATATATATATAAAAAGTTGTACAGAAAAGCAGAAAAAACTACTTTTCTGTACATCCTCCTACTGAATAGCATTGGGATATTAAGTAGGAGAAACAAATCTTTGAAAAATAAAATAAAAAGCGCTCAGTTAAAAAGCATCCATTTCTTGAACCCCTGGCTGGGCGCCGTTTAGGAAAACAGATGTTGTTAAATTTGGTGTCTGTTTCCCAAACCGGTGGACGGCAGATGCTCGTGGGCTCCCATTGTCAACGAGGTGCTAGAGGCGCGCAAGTGATTCTAGCACCTCCTTGATAATGCAACCCCTAATTTAAATATTGTATGGTGCCCCCAGGAAGGGTGCCTGGGGGCACGTTAGGAAAGCGCCCGCTTTCAGCACACATTTATTGCATCGGCCCAAAGTCTTTTATAGCCAATATATAGGCAGGGGCCATGCCATGGGGGTAGATGAGATATGTGGAAATGTCACCTTGGCTTGCCTCTCTCCATACCTTGTTTGTCCACCCCCCCCCTCCCGAAATACTACTATCAAGAGACACCCCTGGATCAATGCCGAAAAGTATAGAGCAGAAGTTTAAAACTTCTTTGGAAATATGCAGAAACTGTGTTTGATGAAGAGTCCAAAAAATAGTGAAAACTTCCTTTCCTCAGCTGAAGATCAATTCAAGGTCAAGGTGTACTGTCCAGCAGTTGACAGGTTTCTTTGAGTTCTATTGTTCTCATTCTTGATGAACGCGCCTGCTGACCTGTCCTCTGGGGATGCAGAATATCAGGCAGAGAAACTGAATGGTAACCCAGTGACATTCCAGTCAATTTTGCAAAGGTTTACCCAGCTAAAGTTTAGCCAGGTAAGTCTCTGACCTTGAACATTTTCTTCCCCTGACCAGCTAAAATTGTCCATCCAAATTCACAGGGCACACAAATTTAGCCAGTAAGAAGAGGCTCAGGCCTGGAGTGAATTTCAATTTAGCCGGTCAGTGTGGATTTTCAGTGTTAACCAGCTAAGTTTAGCCAGACAACTCTGGATGCACAAATAGCTGACCTAAATCTAGCTGGATAAATTTAGTTTGCCTAGATTTAGGACAATTTTCAGCCACTCACCTAACCAGTCAGGTTTGGCTGAAAATCTGGCTGAAGGTAATTGGGTAAAATTAGCCAGTAACCTTTGCTGCTCCGTGACTTACTGAAAATTGACCGCTTAGTTGCTAGTGAACTGAGATGAAAGAAGCCAGGGAAGCTATGGATTTGCTAAAATCAGTACGAACCAAGGCTAAGAAGTTCTGAGCAGAATCTGTAAGAAGGGACTAGGATATTTCTGTCCTCAGATTTGTTTGTATCTCAGGATCTTTTGCCAAAACAAAGGCTTTGAGAAGGATGAAGAATCCTTAAACCAAGTATTAATTGACCTAACATTGCATTATCTGCAGAATGATATGCATGAAAAATCGAGAGACTCAGTATTACATGGGCTGGGATCCTATTATCTCACTATCCAGACCCAGTTTATCTTAGAGTGATCCCTAAGGAAACTCTCAATCTGGACTCTTAGCAGAAAGTTTGGGGCCCAGTAAGCATCAGTTTTCTGGGTCCTATCCAATCTCGGTATTCCCTATTCCCCAAGCACCCCCAACCCTAGTTGTCTCCCCCATCCCAGATCCTGGGTCCTCTCTCTATTGCTTCCCCATTCACCCATACTCAGATCCTCTCCCTCCTGCCTCCCCCCCGTGGTCCAAGGTTCTCACCTTTTTCTTCATCCTGCTCCCTCACCAATCCTTTCCCTTCTCCTTCTCATGACACCCTCCTAATCGCCAGTCATCTTCCTTCTCCTCTTCCTGATTATGTATGAATGTATGCATAGGTCTATTAGGGCTAAACCTAAGGCAGCAAAATGCTTCTTTCTGCAGTCCTCTTATTACATCCCTCATGCCCCTCAGTGCAGATTTCAGATTTCTCCTCTGATCCCTTTTCTGCCCCCACCATTTCATCCCTCCCTTCTCCATGCATGGAGCTCCGATCTTTCCTACAAAATTCCCCAACCTCCTGGCTTTGGTGGTGCTGCTATGAAAAACCAATTAAATGAGCATGGAGACAGAGCCAGCTCATGCGTGAGACCTCACCTTGAATACTGTGTACAATTCTGGTCGCCGCATCTCAAAAAAGATATAATTGCGATGGAGAAGGAACAGAGAAGGGCAACCAAAATGATAAAGGGGAATGGAACAGCTCCCCTATGAGGAAAGACTAAAGAGGTTAGGACTTTTCAGCTTGGAGAAGAGACGACTGAGGGGGGATATGATAGAGGTGTTTAAAATCATGAGAGGTCTAGAACGGGTAGATGTGAATCGGTTATTTACACTTTCGGATAAAGACTAGGGGGCACTCCATGAAGTTAGCATGTGGCACATTTAAAACTAATCGGAGAAAGTTCTTTTTTACTGAACGCACAATTAAACTCTGGAATTTGTTGCCAAAGGATGTGGTCAGTGCAGTTAGTGTATCTGGGTTTAAAAAAGGATTGGATAAGTTCTTGGAGGAGAAGTCCATTACCTGCTATTAATTAAGTTGACTTAGAAAATAGCCACTGCTATTACTAGCAACAGTAGCATGGAATAGACTTAGTTTTTGGGTACTTGCCAGGTTCTTATGGCCTGGATTGGCCTCTGTTGGAAACAGGATGCTGGGCTTGATGGACCCTTGGTCTGACCCAGTATGGCATGTTCTTATGTTCTTATGCTCATAAGCTTGCTGGCTCTGCCTCCTTTATGGATGACAGTGGGGTGGGGCCACTGGGAGTGTGAAAATGGATCAGTTGCGCCTTCTCACCCACTCCACCTGCTACTGATATCACTGTTGCCATACAGGCTGATGCAATGCCGTGTGCTGTTGCTAGCACACGGCTCAACACATGATTGGACGTGTGTCCATAACCTCTGAGTCAAAATGCTCGTACAAAGCACGTGTCCAATCGAGTGGCTAGGTAATAGCGCTCATCACATGTAAATTCATGTTGATGAGGCTATTACCTATTTCCCCCCGATTCAAAAAACAAATGAGCCTGACACACACATTTTAACCTACAAAAATTAGCGCCTGCCCAGAGTAGGCGTTTCTTTTTGAGGAACCCAAAAAAGGTACAGAAAAGCAGTTTCGGTTATTCTGGCTTAATATCATTGCAATATTAAGTTGGAGGAACTGAAACAGGAGAATTAAAAAAAAAAGTGTGCCAGTGGTCAGGTTAGGAAAACGGACTCTTAATTATCGAGCATCCATTTTCCTAACCTGTGGCTGTGCACAGGTTAGGAAAATGGACACTCATAAAACTGAGAGTCCATTTTCCTAACCTGATCGCCACCTCTCCTGGGCACCCGCTGCCCAGGGAGCACTAGGGGCACACAATTTCCCCTAGCACCTCCTTTTTACCGTGACACCCGATTTAAATATAAAATATTAAATTGGATGCTCGGGAGAGATGGATCAGTGCGTGTTAAGGGAGCGAGTGCTCAATCATGAACACCCGTTTAATGTGTGCCAATATTGCATCGACCTGTTCGTCAGGAGGTTGGGGTGAGGTTTGCAGGGAGACTGAAGGTCTGTGCAATGGTAAGCAGGAGCAGGAAAGAGATTGAATGGAGGGGCATGATTTGATGTAATTGTTTCCCCAGTCTATGGTCCTATCTCAATTTCCAGTCCAGATTTGATTTTCCTTCTCCAACTCCCTTCTTCCCCTGTGTATCTCCATTCAGTCATTCTTCCTTTCCCAGCCCTCCATATCTTCACTCCTCTCCGCAACCTCCATGTACTCATTGACCCCAAACCTCTATACACTCGTTTTCACATCCCCCAAACTGCATATATACTTAATCCCCCATCTCCTCCCACAACTTCATAAACCTACTTCCACACTGTGCAGACCACTCTCTAGCAAGGCTGGTCCCCTAGCTCACCTGTCCTAAAATGGCCCAGAAGAAACTGGAGCGGGGTCGGTCCTGGGGCTGACAGTGGCGGCCCCATGTTGTGAGTGATCATGATGGAGCCAGAGCTGGTGCATGATCACAGGCTCCATCACTCACATGGAAAGGCAGGTGGAAGGGGGGAGAGGGTCCTTACAGGAGCCTGTGAGCATACACTAGCTAAGATCCTGGACCATGTTCACTAACAACATGCTACTGATGGTTTAACATGTGCATTAAATTACATTGTATATACTACAGCAGTGGAATTCACTCCCAGCCCTTGAGGTCTACAAACAGGTCGGGATTTTAGGACAAACCTAATGAATATACATAAAATAGATTTGCAAACACAGGAGGCAGATAAATGCAAATCTGTTTATGCATATTCATTAGGGATATCCTAAAAACTGACCTGTTGGCGGCCCTTGAGGACTGGGAGTGAATGAATACCACTGTATGAAAGGCTTAGTGTACACACCAAAGTGCTTGCTAATGTTTCAGCATGGGAGCACTAAACTGGAGCGTCTAGGTGCATACTAATGGGCAAAGGGTATGCTAATGAGCTCATGAGCATGATAAAGTTATCACTTTAGCCACTAAACCACTTGCTATTTTGTGACTATTAGCTAACATCTAAAATTTATTACCCACTCCAGAGCAGATGGTAAGCACTGCTTGCATACACTATAAAAGTAATCTGCTGGCTGGAGATAGTTTGTGGAGGAAAAAAAGAGGCATTTTGGCTGCTGAGAAGTGGAAAAATGACAGAAAGAGGAGAGAGAGAAGATAATGAACAAGAAGAAAGAAGGAAAAGAAGTGAAAAGAAATAATAGATGGAGGGGAAGAAGGAGAGATGGAGATTAGTGTTGTTAACTAGCTTCAGATTTTCAGGACAGGTGGATCTGCATGCAGGGGCTTATAATTCTAACTTCCTTATTGCAGTCCCTTGGAAAAGCAATTGGGCTCCATATCCCATGGAGAAAGCACAAAAACTCTATTTGAAATAATAATTGTCAGGTGGTCTTTCAGGTGATAGACTAGAAGCTCAGAGATCGTCCATGAACTAAAAAAAAAAAGCAAAACTACCATCCACTGGGTGATCTGAGGGATGTGTAGCCTCAAAAAATGTGTTTAAATTCATTGGTTTGTTTTGTGGATACCTCAATTCATTTCATTAGTTTTGGAACCAAAAAAAATATTTGTTCATTCATTTCATTCGTTTTCATTTTACATTGAAATCAATGGGGGAAAACCCCATTGACTTGACTATAAAAGAAAAATGGGCTAAGACCCAGACCCGATGCTGGGGTCCAGCCAAGGCCACATCCTATTGCTGAGGCTCGGACCTGGGCCTAGGTCCGGATCCAACACCAGGACCCAACAAAAGGATGGATTCAGGTCACTGAGATTCAGGTCTGATGGCTAGGTCCAGGTCCGATGCAGGGGCTTGGCCGAGGCAGGGTCCCAGTTGCTGAGACCCGGCTTTGGGTTTAGGTCTGGGCCTGATGCCAGGGCCCAGTTGAAGCTAGGTCCTGATTGCTGAGGCCCATGCCTGGACCTAGGCCTAGGCTTGATACCGGGGCCTGGCTCGAGGCTGGGTCCCAGTTGCCAAGACATGGACCTGGGCTCAGGTTCAGTGCCAGGGCTTAGGCAAGACAGAATTCCTGTCACTGAGGCCCAGGCCTAGGCCTGGGTCCAATGTCAGGACCTGACTAAAACCAGGTTCCATTCTTTGTAGCCTGGGCCCAATGCCAGGGCCTGACCATGACCAGTTCCCAGTTGCCAAGACCCGAGCTAGGGCCTAGGTTTAGGCCCAATGGCAGGGCCAAACTCAAGGCTAGGTCCAGGTCATTGGGACCCAGGTCTAGACCAGGATAACGCTCAAAGTCTAGACCTGGAGGCCTGGAAACAGGCCTTCTGGCATTTTCCTTTCTTGATCTGGCAACTAAAAATGATGTTCTCTGCCTGGAGGACATGCCATAGTGACTTTGCTGTGGTGCCTTCCTCCAAGGCCATTTCGTTGAACAAACATTTTTAGTCACCAGATAAAGTAAAGAAGATGCCGGAAGGCAAATCTCTCGGGTCTCCAGGCTTAGACCTTGAGCTTGGGCCTAGCCAAGGCATGGTTTCAGTGACGGGCTCCAGCCTTGCCTAGACATGGGTCTTGGTGACCTGGATCCAGCCTTGGGCTGGGCCCTTATGTTAAGTCTAGTCCCAGGCTCAGGCCTTTGTGACTAGGACCCGGCCTCAGCCAGGCCTTGACATTGGGCTCAGACCTAGGCTCAGACTCAACCTTGGTAACTGGGACTTGCCCTCAGCTGGGCCCTGGCATCACATCCGAGCCTAAGCCTGTGCCTTAGACTGGGTCTTGACTTTGGGCTTAGGCCAGGGCCCAGACCTGGGCCTCAGTGACTGGGACCCGGTCTTGGCTGGGCCACACGTTGAACCTGGACCCAAGCCTGGGCCATGCTATGGATCTAGTTCTATGCCCAGACCCAGGCCTCAGCTACAGGACCTGGCCTAGGCTGGGTCCCAGCATCAGATCCAGGTCTTCGCCTAGACCTTGGAAACCCGGACCTAACCTCTGTTTGAGCCAAAGGATTGGCCCTAGGCCTGGTCCTGCCAGAAGCCATCTTTTTAAAATTTTACTGAAGAAAATGAATATACATGAAAATTCTGTGCATATTCCTCTGAGGCCAATTTTCAGTTTGTATCATTCGTACAAACCAAAAGTTGCCTCATTTGTAACATTTTTGCATTCTTTGAAAATGAATTTACATCTCTACTAGTGACCTATTGAGATGATTTCTTTCAGCCTTCATATATGCAGTTTGCCTCTGCTGCTTTTCCTCTATAGAGTGGCAATAATATTCCATTCCTATACAGTGGTGCCTCTTTCATCCACAAAGGAAAGACTGTGCCTTTCACCCTATGTATCAGAGTATTTCTCAAGACTCCTTTTAAAAGACTAGGAGCAGGCATGCAGCCTGGTCCACCTTAAGATACAGCCCAGAATAGAATCCTGGTTCCAGGGTGTTTCCCTGAGCAGGGGATTAAGATAGAAGGCCCAGGAGGGAGCATGAAAGCTTCTACTTCAAGACTGTTGTAACTGTGACTTCTTTAACTCTTGATTTCAAGCTGCTGAAGTAAGCAACCTTTTCTTTGTCTGTTTTATATTGTGCTGTAAATAATAAAAATATCTCGTAAAGCAAAGATCCGGAGTCCAGATGCAATATAAAGAGCAGAAAGCGGGTGCTGAATAGTCAGTGACCGCTTTCCTAATGTGTGCATGGCGCCCGAAAGGGGGTCACCATGCAATACCCATGCAATACCCAAGCAGTACCCAAGCAAGTAGATGCTAGGGTTGATGGACTCTCTACCTGGGTAACATCAAGCTAGGTTGAGAGAACATTGCACAAATCTCATCTTTGAGTGAGTTTCCTCACTCCGAAGGTCATCAAATCTTCACAAGAGAGCAATGTTCTGTTCGTATGTCTCACTTTGAATGTCAAAGTGGCCCCTAACCCCTACACTAATACCTAAACTTCACCTCGAGTTACAGGTGGGCCTCCCATAGAGATATAAATTAGGGATGTGAATCGTTTTTGAACGATTAAAATTATCATCAGATAATTTTAAAATTGTCCAAAATCGTTAGAGTGCATGATACAATACAAATGCCCATGATTTATTGTCAGGGGCATTTGTATTGTATCGTTAAATAGGGGGTGGGAAAACCGGCACACCAAAAAAACCCTAACACCCACCCTGAACCTTTAAAACAAACCCCCACCCTCCCGAACCCCCCCAAAATGTTTTAAATGACCTGGGGTCCCGGCGCGATGATCCCGGCGCGATGTCCCGCTCTCTGGCCACGGCTGCTGTGAAGAGAAATGGCGCCAGTGGCCCTTTGCCCTTATCATGTGACAGGGCAAAGGTAGCGCCGGCGCCATTTTGATTCCTAGCTCCTGGCGTCATGCGTCCAGGAGATCGCTCCCGGACCCCCGCTGGACCCCCAGGGTGTGGCCAGAGAGTGGGACATCACGCCGGGATCGCGCCGGGACCCTCCCACTGGACCCCAGGTCATTTAAAACATTTTGGGGGGGGGGTTCGGGAGGGTGGGGGTTTGTTTTAAAGGTTCGGGTGGGTGTTCGGGTTTTTTTGGTGTGGCCAGAGAGCGGGACATCGCGCCGGGATCGCGCCGGGACCCTCCCACTGGACCCCAGGTCATTTAAAACATTTTGGGGGGGTTCGGGAGGGTGGGGTTTGTTTTAAAGGTTCGGGGTGGGTGTTAGGGTTTTTTTGGTGTGCCGGTTTTCCCGCCCTCCCCCGATTTACAACGATTTCAAAACAAAACAAAACACGACGATCCGATTTCCCTCCCCCCCCAGCCAAAATCAATCGTTAAGACGATCGATCGATCACACGATTCACACCTCTAATATAAATATCTATCTAGTGTGAGGGCAATCTAGTCTCTCTCTCTCTCGCTCTCTTTCTCTGAAAATGAGCTTGCAGTTTCAGGAGTGCAAGCTCCCTGTGGAATTTCAAAATTTTCCTGATAAACAACATGAGAAAAAAGTTAGGCTTTTGGAAATGAGAAACCAAATTTTGGCAGGACTGGTAAAAAATTATATTTTTTTTGTGTTTGCCAAATAAACCCTGATATGTATGATATGTAGTTTGGGGGCAATTTTCAACCTGTCCACCTCTATGCAAGTTTCAAGGGCAAGCTGCATTCTAGGACTTTGTATCTAATTTTCAAAGGGAAAGCATGCATATGATGGTTCTGCCTCTAAGAGCGCCAGAGTATCTTTTAGAGCACCATCACTGTCTCCTGAGTATCCTCTTTTACAACATTCATTATTTGGGAAAACCCAACTAGCTTTCAGAATCCAAAAACTGTATGTGTGGTGGGTGAATTAAGTCTTGAATGTATAGCTTGTGATATGCTCTTTCTTAAGCTGATTTTCAGACAATTACATAGCCAGCCTCGTTAGATAATAATCATAATACACTATTGCCTGAGGATATTAGCTCCGGGAAGAACATGCCCCGAACTTCAAATGTCATTTTTACTGAGCAGTGAGAGAATGTGTGAAAAAAGGGATTTTAACCTGACTGTATATGGGCTGGGAGTGACAGACAACCACACAAACAACCTAAAGCTCCATTTTACTTGCTAAATTTACCAGCCGTGGGACACTTTTTTAACATATGATCAAAAATAACCCAGGGATGCCAGCAGGCAGAAAAAACATGAAGCCGTTTAGCTCCATGAAAGGACCCCCCGTGGGACATGTTAAATTTCAACACCCCACCCCCAAGCCACAGAATTAGTAAAGCAAGATTTAGTCATTGGAGGGTTGTATTTCTATTCTATATGAACAGATTTGTGATTGCCAAAATCGACAAGAAATCTGCAAAGCCACAAAAAGCCTACCATCTCTAAGATAGTTCCAGTAGAAGACCAGCAGCTGAAAAAACCTACTTAGGAAATTATCTGCATAGTCTCCAAGGATATTGCTACAATAGTCAAAGTCTCAAATACTAACTTTGATAGAAAGCTTTCAGAGTGAATGCTTGCTGACTATAGTACCTAGTTACCGGAATGGTCTAGATGAGAAGATGACATGGGCAGTGGGAGAGGATTAACAATTAAAAGAGTGAACTACAACATATGAGGAACATTTAGAGGACCATGAAAACTGAAAAGGAGAAATAACATCAGAATAGCAGGGTTTTCCAGCTTGGTCAGGGATAAGTGAAGTAACCTGAAAGATAACATTTTTCAACGTAATCATAGATTTGGAATCCCCAAAAGACAGGGGTGGTAAGCTGCAGCCTGTGATGGCCCACATTTTTTTTTATTTTTACTGATAAGGTCTATATCAAGCAGGCCTACCGAACGTGCAACCAGCTTGTCGACGAGGGCAGAAAATATTGCTATTTCAAAATGTTTTCAATCAAACTAGCACAGCAGTGATGGCAATTTGTGCCTAGATATTCTGATTTGTACCGGAAGAAAGTGAGATGCACACTAATGTGCCCAACCAAGGTCAAAAGATGTTTGAAATACTGGAGGGAACATATCGATTTGCTCTGGGCTGTTTTAACAATGATTACATTTGTGCCGATGAAATTAATCATTCTGGTCAATATGGCACTGAACATGGAGGTAGGGGGAGGAATATTGCCAAAATATTTCTATTTACATTTACAAAGCGCTAGGTAAATGGCTCTGCTTGCTGCTCTCTGATTTCATCTGGCACGGTGCGGCAGACAGCTAATGAACTCTTGCTCATTGAACACATGGGTGAGCGTATGCCTGGACACACAGAGAGGTGAGACACAGGCTAGAAGATTTTGCAATTGTTTCTTAATGCATCAGAGATTCTGATCCAAAGCTCTGTAGGGGGTAAGTGGAGCTGGTTGCTGCTGGCTAATGTTTTCCATGGTTCTTCTTCTTTTTTTTTTTTTTTTGCAGATGATTGCTTGTATTGATTCTAGCATCACAGTGGCTTTCTTTAACTTCATTAGTTTCGAGGTCCACCACTTGTTTGACTACTGATTTCCGAAGGATGTCCTGAGTTGGCTGAGCCATCCCCGAAGATCATGATATTTTTTTCATTGTTTTCTTTTGACTGGGAGCAGAACATAGAAAACATACAATCGATACGGTAATCAGAGATGTAATACCCATTTATACTGTTTTTAGGATACAAAACAGCAAAACAATAACAAATACCAAATACAATCAAATAATACAGTAATAACAGTACTCTTCAGAACAAGGAGAGTTTAGTACATAGGTCAGTTATCTGAATTAACAAACAAAAGGGACCATGTCTTCCCTAATACCTCAGGCAGAGCAATCAACCCAGGATATTTGATTGAAAATGGCCTGAACTGGATTGTTTAGGAATGGATGAGGAGAGCTGTATTAAGCTGACTTGAAATGCTGCTCAGTCTGAATGTCAATTCCAGCTGTCAGTATAGAATTGCTCTGTCTTTTTGGAAAGGACTTGGAGAATTATCCACCTGCTCCACCGGCAGTCTTTCTTTTAGAGACTCCTCAGCTTCACACAATTGAAATTGACAAGTCCTCAAGCCCGCCTATAATCCACCTGGTTTCTTTTTTCCCCAATCATGGCCTCTCTTTTTCACTCAGAGCCTCATTTTTTTTTCTGTGTATCTTGACTAGACTGTAAGCGCCAAAGAGCAGAGACTGGCTCTTATATCTCTGTACAGTGCTGTGTATGCCAGGTAGCACCATACAAATTAATAAAATTATTCTATAATCTAGAAAAAATGAAACCCAGTAAGACATGATGGATGTCCAGATTTCTCTATTTCTGTTCCATGTAAAAAATGCACAGAAAACATAGGACTTCAATCTAAAATATACATTTGCTGTAAGGCTTCCTCATTTCCCTTGCCTCACATATTTTGGCAAACTGTATGGTCTTGTTTCTAAATCTTAGCCACACAGAGGTCGATATTCAGCAGGCCAGTGAGTAGGAAAGATATCCAGAGATCTTTACCCAGACATTCAGCAACTGAATATATCCAGTTAAAGATAACCAGATAAAGTTATCCAGCTTAACTTTAGGACAGGTATTGAGCTGGGGAATGATGAAAATCAGTGTTTACTGGCTAAAATGTAAGCATGCCCCTGGAATGCCTCCATCATCGACTCTTTATCTGGTTAAATTTTGTGCATATAGGGGTAGATTTAAAAAAAAAATACGCCCGATTTTATAACATGCGTGCGCATGTTATAAAATTGGGGGTCGGCGTGCCCAAGGGGGTGCACAATTGTGCAACCTGCGCGTGCCAACGCCCACGGGCTTCCCCCATTCCCTTCCCCTAAACTAATCTTCCCACCTCTTCCCCTAACCTTCCCCCCCTAGCCCTACTCTAACCCCCCCCGCCCCCCCCACAAATTTGTATTCTACCTTTTGTGCCTGCCTGGAGGCAGGCGCAGGTTGCGCGCGCCGGCAACCTGCTGGCACGCGATCCTCCAACACAGCAGTTACCGTCCTTTTGTGGATATCCTGAAAACCTGACTTGCTAGTAAAGACTGGGTTGAGAAGCACAGCTTTAAAGTATGCTAATATAGATATTTAGAAGTGGATTCCCAGGTTACTTCCCATCCCTCAAGCGTAAGATCTTTGCTGAAGCTTCCCAGATTCAGCATTCAGAAAGATTAAACCTGACATCCATAGTTCCGTTAAGGGTTGAGATCAATTTGTGTTTGAGTATTAGGGGTGTAAATTAACTTCTCTGCTAGCTCAGCATTTCTAAATATGCTTATTTTATTTGAAGGCAGATAAGCATAGCCTCTAAGGATAAAATATTAAAAAAAAAAAAAAGAAGCAATTCTAGCATTTTATTTATATTCCAAGGAGATGAATCTCCCAGAAATAGATTGTTTGAGTTATGCATCCCTTTTCTCTTTTGATCCAATAGCTAAATCTCTATACTCTGTACTTGAGAAAGATCTATCAGATTAATCTTTGCATAGGGCATTATGTCCTCTGGAACTTTTAGGCACCTTCTAACTCTTCCCCATATATGTAATGCATTCTGTACAAAAGGGTGCTAATTCAATCTCTGAGAGTTAATGACTGGAGAGGGTATTGTACATTCTCAAGTTTGCTGTTCAATAATAAATTAATGAAATCAGGTTATCCAATTCCCCCTTTCCCTTTCAGGGACCCCGGTTTTTTCCTACTCTGGACTTTTCTCCTTACTTCTTCCTGGAGCTCAGTGGTATGCACAGGTAACATATAAAGGTAAGCTTGGAAGGTCTTTTCAATCAGACTGGTGTGGGCTGAGTGAAGCTTCTGATATTCTCCTTGTAATTATTCCTTAAGTTGCCTTTCAAAGTTGAACTCAGACCTCCCTGAAAGCTGTTGTGCCCTAGCTGAAGGCTGAGGGAGTGCTGGAGGAGAGGAGATGAGGTGAGGAGGTGATGAGGGTGGAAGTGAGAACAAGGGGGAAGACCAAGAAGGTTAGAGGGGACATAGAAATGTTTGCATGAAAAGACTTTCAGTTAGAAGAGGTCCTCCTTCTTACTGGCAGTGTGCTATTGCATTTGTACATGCTGGCATTTATGAATAATATATCAATTCACTGGGAGGCAAGAGATGACAAGCTATTTTGGGTCCTTTCCAAGTTGAGAGCCAAAAAAACTCATAGTTTAAACTCCAGCTATATAATCCCGGGATTTCTCCTCCACTAGCGTCTATCAGATCACAGTAAGAGAGCACGATACCAAAATCCCTGAACAGAAGATGGAAAATGACAAAATAATTGATAACAATCTTGGTCATTTCAACCCTGATTTTCAAGGATTTCATTAAGGAAATCTGACAAACTTCAATTAAAGAAAGAAATCCCTGCATTATAGGCAAGGCTAGACTTTTTTTGCAACTCATCTCTGCTCCAAATGAAGGATTTACTAATTTTGATGGCTATTGTTGATGGCTTCTCCCAGTGAGTAAAGGAGCAGTTTCACACAGGGATTCACTCTGCGGCATTTTGCTCGCAAAACCTCGGAAGGAATTAGGTGAGTTTGGTTAAAGGAATTTCATTTACAAACCTGCCATGGAGGGTGACTAGCTGAGTTCATCTGACCTAATCAAAACATCGTTGGATAGTTGCTCTTTACTTTTAGTGGGGTGCAGAGAGGTCCAAGGCTATCTGGCTAAGGCTTTGGGTGGTAAAGACATGGCAGGGAGAGATCTGGGGAATAAAAACTAAAACGACTTTGCTTTATTATGGCTTTGCATTCTTTATGACTTAGCAGACCCTGGCAGCACTGCTTGTTCCCGGGGTGCGTTCAATGAGGTAGCATTTTGCTGTTTGTTGATTTAATCATCTTCTGAGGTCTGCTCTGAAGACTTTCCACATCCTCACCTGGCTGTTCCTACGAGAACATAAAATACTGAACAAACATCTGAAAAGAGTTACAAATTTGACAGTTGCTTATATACTTTGTCAGGCCAGGTGTTGCTAAAGTCTCAGAAAATGAGTGGGTGCGAGGGATCTCTTTTTGTGACTAGTACCTTGATCCATGGGTAGACATGGGGAGGGTAATTTTGAAACATCCTGCATAGCTTATGCCTCAAATATGCACATGAGTTACACCAGTTTTCAAAGTGAACCTACATGGATGGGTACATTCGCTTTGAAAATTAGCTAATCAACTCTAGTCTGCAAAAGCTGCACCTGCTATTTGGTGCACACAACATTTTCCTGAAAAGTTATGCGCATGTGGTTGAATTTTACAAGCATGCACATAAATCTCAAACCCTCCCCAATTCCGCCCCAGGAATGCCTCCACTCAGTACAGATAAATTTACACACGAGCATGGCATGTGCATGTAGGTTTACCCGTATATCAGGCAGACAACTTTTGCAAAAAGGCACTTCTGTGCATAAACTTTTTTTACCCACAGAAATCCCCTTTGAAAATTACTCCTGGATGATAATTCCTAAGCAAATTCTGAGGCACTCCAGAAACACAACCTCACTCAGAAACATGCAGGTGAGAAAAACAGAGGCTAATCATATATATATGTAAATAAAATACAAGCACATAGACACATGCAAACATGAATAATCATATCCCAAAAAAGACAGTCTTACCTTAAGCAGATACATACACTGAAACACACATACAGTGTACGGTATACCTCAAAGACACACCTAAAGATGTACATACTGTAGTCCTTTGGCTCTAAAAAAGGGTTGTACATCCAAGTATACCCCATCATTATCTACAGCAATGGTGTGCTCCAGCTCTGAGACCGGCCATCCTGTGTGGGCTACCAGATAGTTCTGGAAGGAGACCAGCAGCAGGTGGCAGCATGCTTGACTCCCTGAAAACCTGGTTTTCTTTACCACTTCTCAGGGTGAGGATTTTTTTCTCCTGAGTTGAGAAATGCATCTAAGCCAGAGAATTTCATATTTCTTTTGTGCCTGTGCTTAGCTGCTGGGAATCTGCTCAGTGAAATAGCCTGTGGGCATCTTGCTTAATGTCTCTTAGTGGTACTAGGCTCTGGCTGAAAAGTGTAATCTCAGCCAATGGAGAAAATTGTTTGGAGCGTGCCCCGAGGAATTTACTTTGAAATGACTGCTAGTGGTTAATAGTGCTGATGTCTCTTCTGTGAGACTCTGCTGAACTTAGAAACACATAATGGTGATGCATCTCTGAAGATTAACTCCCTGATTGCCCATAGCAACAAAAACTGGGACTGGGTTTTCTGAAGAGATGTCTGTGCTTTGCATTTTACTTTGTGAATCATTTAAGATGAGATGTACTCTCTACTTGAAGAACTATGATAGTGCTCGAGCGTGTCAACTCTGCTGTTTTTCTTCTGCTCTACGCGTAAACCAGCACAGCCACTTTTTGAATTGCCATCTTTTATCCAGTTTGGGTTTTCCAAGATAGGGATAAGCAGTGAAGGCACTGCTATTTTTTTTTTTTTTTTTTAAATAGATTTGCCACTTGTCATCCACTCCCATAAAAGAGAAGCTCCAGTGCTCCCCTGACTGCACTGGAGAGGACCAGCTGCTGTAGAAACACACAGAACTATATAATTAGATAAGACTGACATGTAGAAGCACGCATGGGTATACACTATACAAATACAAACATATATGAGGTATATGTTTAAGACAGCCAGCACATACATAAGACAGGCATACAAAAAAAAAAAAAAAGACAACCCAGGCATATATCCTAACTCATGAGCATACACAAAAATTCAAATAAGTATAAAGATAGAGAAACAGAGAGAAAGACAGACATATAACAGGGAGAAACCGCATAGTCCCTTGTGACTCTTTTCCAGGAAGCCAGCAAAGGGGGAGGGGGATACAGTCAAAACACCAACTCACAGCTATGACTCCATCAAAGGGAGCATTCTGTGGGTTTTTTCTTGTTCTGTTTTAGGAACAAGATTTCAATGCAAAGCACAACTCAATATTAATCTAAAACCAAGAGAGAGAGAGAGAGAGAGTCTGACAGCTACTGTAGGGCCATCATCTCCCATTAATCATCCAGCGTGTTTAGCTCTCCACAAGACAGACGTGGCTACAGAAACCACTCTGAGCTTCTACCACAGGAACTGGCTTAACTGTTAGGAACAGGAGAGGTGAGTGAGCCAAACGTACAGGCCGTTACGAGACCTCCCCCATCCTCTTCCTGTGCCAGGACCACTCAGCGCATGTCCTCTCTTCAATTTCATGGCTTTCATACAAAAACAAAATATATAGACAATTTTATTCCTCAGAATAGTGAGACTCCCCTTGCCCCTTCACCCATTCATTCCATACATTCCATACATTCATGCTGTGCTGGGTGGGATAACTGCTGTAGGATCATGATTTCTGGATAATCCTCCATAGGGTGCTCATCTGCTTTTAGGTTTTTGGGAGCAGGCGAGTCAGTCCAGGTTTTCAGCTCCTGTTTCATGGTACAAAAGTCTGTGAAATAGGGGTTGAAACAGTAGGATGGGCTTTCCTACTCCTCAGGACTTTAATATTTACCCCAATTACTTCTAAAACAGCACTTCTACATATCCAGCTCCAAAATGCACCATACAAAATGCAGCAAGCAGAGAAGCGTGCATGCAAGAATGTGCCAGATCCACCCTGGGCCATCAGGCTGGCTCATACCTTTCTTTTTTGTTGTTGCAATTACAGAGCCATGAAGCAATGCTGGTGTGAGTGCAATGTGATAGAGCTGTGACATATATGACCTGTATTTCTCATCATACTGAGACCCGAAGGTCTCCCACTCGCTGTAAATTGCTGGGGGCTTATCGCAGTGCGTCATGTGGTACATCTCAGTGGCAACATGCACTTCACCAGTCTGTGGCTTTTCTGAGCCTGGATTCTTCAGGGCAGGGGAATGCGGTTGTGATGCATGGGAGTGTTATGTTTTTAAATGGAATGCCTTCATCCACCAGCATTCGTCAACCCAAAAAGCAGCCTGCACAATGCAGAGGGGAGTGCACAGAACTGGCTGTTAATGTGTCTCTTTCTGTCATGTCAGGAACCCCATTAAGGAACTGGCGGAGGTAGAACAGGACTTCTGGTCCACTTTCAGTCTAACCTGCTGTGTTCCATGTCTCCATGTTTGAACCAAGAATTGATGGCCTAGGGTTTTAAGACATATTTTGAAAATACAGAGGTGAAATGAGGCAAGTGAAAGAGAGAGAGAGAGGGGTTAAAGCAGACAGAGGGATAGAGAATTTTCTCTGTGGCCTCCTAAAAATGTGGAATTTAGAGGACCAAGTGTTGTTGGGAGCTGCATTTAACTCTTCTCTCTGACTTATATATAAAACTGAATTGTTTTCAAAGATGGAGGGCCTGTGCATGTTCAAACATGCAGAAAATTCCAAACTGTACAAAAACACCATCTTTTGGGCTTTTGCACGTTTTTACGTGTGCAGAATCCATTTGCAATTTTCACCTTTGCAAGTAGAAAACCTATGTGCAGACATTTTCCAAAATTCCAAATCAGTGAGTTGCCGCAATGTACTATCATGCAAAGCAGCTCAATTCAGAAATGATCAGAAATCGGCGCTTGTAGTTCCCTTTGCATGCCAGTTTTCAGAAAAAAAGATAACTACGCCTCAGGAAGGTATAGTTATCTTTTCCAGCTGGCTTGAAGCAAACTTTCTTGCAGAGGTTTGCTATAGAGCTGATTGGCATCCATAGCAAACTCTCATGGAAATGGGCCGCTAACCATGAGCCTCCTTGTTTTGAATGAGAGATAATGTAAGCAGAACGTCTAACTCAAGCCAAGGCAGTCACTTGAGTATCCAGAGAGATAAAGCCTTGTGAGGTTAGCTGCATCCCTTCTTCTGCTGCTAGCATATGTATTCTCACTTCTTTGGGAGTGCCTTACCTGAGATGTTTCCTTCTCCACCACATGCTTAGGCTGTTACAGAAACACAGACAGACATTCACATAATAATATACAATGAAATTATTTTTACTTAAAAGATAAAACATTAAAAAAAAAGCAATGCAGTCAGCTTTTTGCTGTGCTAAATGACTGTACACTTAAATAGCTGATTTATCAGAGGCTGTAATTCAGGATAATCAAAAGATTTAAAGCAACAATATTATCAGGACTCCTTCAAATATTAACGTGCTCTTTTGAGGTTCTACTGCTGCATCTTTGGACTAAAAACTACATGTCTTTTTTTTCAGAGGGCAGTATATACTATTTAATGCTTTTATGTTTTTATAAAACAAAATGTATTTTTTTAAATTTCATATTCAATTTTTCAAATATATCACAAATACATAATTGTATGGAATTAGGGTAAAGTATATAGAAAACCCCTATTCCTATCAAAATGATAGAAACTAAATTAAACACAAGAAATTAAAAATGAAATATGATTTTCAGATAACTTGTATAATTGCAAACTATGGAGATGCTTTTAACACATGTACTTTAGGGAAATCTGGATGTTAGATTTAATTACTCATCTTTATTGAAAGTAAATGTTCATTACATTCAGGAACAGTGGGTAGCTCCCTATCCCGGAGAGTTTGTAATCTAAGGGCCTGATTTACAAGGACTTTTCTCCGATTCAGTATTTATGGGGAAAATGCTTATTAGACTCCTAAGTTTGTACCTGAGGCAATGGAGAGTGAAGATTCTTGACCCGGGTTACAAGAAGCATCACTGGGAGAAGTAGGAACTGAATCCCGGCTTTGCCCTGTTCTCAGACCTCTGGTCTAAACATCAGGCTACTCTTCCTCCCACATTGCTTCTCTTGGAAATTACCAAGTAGAAGTTATGCACATGAAAAACATCCACATGCTTTGCTCATGCTATCTGTGCAGGGAGTGCAGAATAGTACATGCACGCTTGAAAACCGAGAGGTCAATCAATAATCATTAGGCCGCTAGAGTTAGCCGGATAACTTGCCCTGTATATTCATTGGGATAAATGTCCCTCTCAGGGCCGGCGGAAGCACTAGGTGAGCTAGGGCACTGACCATTAGGGGGCGCCGCCGTCACTCATTAGCCAATGAGGCAGGGTGAGGTGGCCGCAACAGGCAGCAGAATTTTGAAGGGGCAAAAAGTGCCCCTTCAGATTTCTGCCCAGCCTCCGCCTCACCCTGCCTTCCCCTCTGTTGAGCCACCCTCCCGAACCCCCCCAAGACTCATGAAAACCCCTGGTGGTCCAGTGGGGGGCCCGGGAGCGATCTGCCGGTCCCGGGCTGTTGGCTTCCACTAACCAAAATGGCGCCGGTGGCCTTTAGCCCCTACCATGTGACAGGGGCTTAGCTACTTAACCGGATATCTTCAAAGATTTCCAGTTAAGTAGAGATCTGTAAAAGGAAAAAAAAAAAATATGTAAAGGAGCCTGTAGCCCGTTTCTTTTGATCCTGTGGTGAAAGTATAAATGAGGCACTGTCAGCCTTCCCTCTGCCCCCACCAAACCCAATAAAGAATATTTAAATGCCCTGGGCCCACCAACCTCATTAGCTATTTAAAGAAATTGTAAATCTTCCTCTCCCCCTGACCCTCCCACCCACCCACCCATGGCTTAAAATTTGGCCAGCCAAGCCCCCCCCCCCCCCCCCGGAGACCCCCTCCTCCATCCCCCAGAGTTGTCAAAGTCCATGCCAGGAGCAGGGTATGACCTTACCCTCTCCTGGTGCTCCAGCACTGAGTCTATGAGATTATTTGTACATAGTGCGTAAATTGTGGCTTTTTAAAATCCACGTTGCTTGCGTGTAGCCCCCCCCATATAGGTATATGTGGGCATTTTTGTGCAAGCGACACTTTTAAAAATGATCTCAATGTGCACAGGTCCCTTGTGTTTAAAGATTGGACTGGGTCTGTGCAGGTTGAAAAGTAGGTGCCTAGAATGACAGGTGCCCTACTGAAGATGTACCCTCACTATTTATATAGTTTAAAATAGGATTATGTGACTCATGGCAAGTCGCACAATAAAATTATACAAATATGTATTTGGCAACAATCAAGCTCTCTCCAGGATCAGTGCAGATCGTAGGACTTGGCACTAGCTGTAGCAGTTCTTGGATTATGTGCAGATTCTGACACGTTTCTTGGTATGAACATGAAAATGATCCAGAAGCGATGAGAAGGAGTCATCAGTTTTCAAACACCTGCCAAGTGCTGGTAAGATAGCTGGTTCAGTTCAACCGGGTATTGTTAGGCGAATTTTCAGCTGAATTGAACCAGCTAGATTTTTCTGTTAAAATTTAGTTTTTTACATTTCTTCAAAATTTAGTCAAGAGAAAATTATGGCTCTGGTGTAGTATTGGCTAAACGTATCCACATAGCACTCAAAATCAGTGCTCAGAATCGACACTGACTGCCTAAGTTAACTGCCCAAAACATCCAGGGAACTTTCCCTCTTTTGCCCACTCTGTTATGGGAGTCTCTGTTTAGTGGACCCTTGGGCCGACCTGCTGGAGACTGGGAAAGGTGGTCACTGTCTCTAATGAATAGTAGGCCGGGAGGCAGATGTTCAGGCAGGATGTAGATGCTCTTCACCCCGGAAGCTGGTACTCCCCCGGAAGGAGCCCGTAGGAGCCCAACCGCTGGGACTTAGGTGGCTTCATCATTGGACGTGGAAGCCCCCCCGGGAGGAGCCCGTAGGGGCCCGGCTGCTGGGACTTAGGCGGGTTGTGAATCAGGACAGGTAACTGGAACCAGACTAGGACAGTAGTGATACTGTAACTGGGTACGGGTTCTGGAACCAGGCAGGAACTGTAGCAAGACTCGGGTACTGGAACCAGGCAAGAACTGTAGCAGGATCCGGGTACTGGAACTAGGCAGGAACTGTAGCAGGATCCGGGTACTGGAACCAGGCAAGAACTGTAGCAGGATCCGGGTACTGGAACCAGGCAAGAACTGTAGCAGGATCCGGGTACTGGAACCAGGCAAGAACTGTAGCAGGATCCGGGTACTGGAACTAGGCAGGAACTGTAGCAGGATCCGGGTACTGGAACTAGGCAGGAACTGTAGCAGGATCCGGGTACTGGAACTAGGCAGGAACTGTAGCAGGATCCGGGTACTGGAACTAGGCAGGAACTGTAGCAGGCAGGCTGGAACCAAGCAGGTGCTATAGCAGGCAAGCAGGAGCCAAGCAGGTACTGTAGCAGGAACGGAGCAACAAAGCAAAGCGAGTCACTCCGGGGCACAGCGCAACAGGAAACCAGGAGGCTAACTTGTTGCAAGGCAAAGACTGGATGGCCGCGGCCGGCTTATCAAGGCCGCGGCGTCTGACGTCCGGAGTTGGGCGGAGTCACCACTGACGGGAAACGGCCTAGAAAAGCGCCCAAGTGGCGCGCATGCGCGCCTAGGAGCCAGGCGTCCATGAGAGAACTCGCAGCGGCACAGCCCCAGCGGGGACGCTGCCAAACAGGCCAGAAACCAGGCCTCTGGAAGCGAAAGCAGGCCCGGGAGCCGGAGGTAAGGGCCAAAACCACAACACACCTTGTGAATTTAAATAGGTAAATGCAGTCAATGGGGAAAACTTTTAAAAATAGAGTTTTAACTGGCTAGCTCCCAAGGTTAGACAGTTAGAGATGCGAATCAGAACCAGAATTGGTTTGGATTCTGGTTCTGATTCACATGTGGGTTTTTTTTTCATCGAGCCTGATCGCGGTTTTATCGGCTGCACCTGAGCCGATAAACAAAAAACCCACCCCGACCCTTTAAAACTAATCCCTTTGCTTCTCCCACCCTCCCGACCCCCCCAAAAACATTTTACAGGTACCTGGTGGTCCAGTGGGGGTCCCGGGAGCAATCTCTCGCTCTCGGGCCGTCGGCTGCCACTAATAAAAATGGCGCCGATGGCCTTTGCCCTTCCCATGTGACAGGGTATCCGTGCCATTGGCCGGCCCTTGTCACATTTTTAAAGTTGGCGCCGGCCATCCAGTGCTCCTACCTTGTGACAGGGGCCGGCCAATGGCACTGATACCCTGTCACATGGTAAGGGCAAAGGGCCATCGGTGCCATTTTGATTAGTGGCAGCCGACGTCCTGGGAGCAGGAGATCGCTCCCGGGACCCCCACTGGACCACCAGGTACCTGTAAAATGTTTTTGGGGGGGTCGGGAGGGTGGGGGAAGCAAAGGGATTAATTTTAAAGGGTTGGGGTGGGTTTATGGTTATTTTTGTGTGCCGGTTTTCCCGCCCTCCCCCAAAACGATAAGAGAACCCCCACAAACAATATCGTGGGGTTTTCCTATCGTTTCGGGGGAACCCCCGATTTCAGACGATTTTGAAAATATCGACCTTATTTTCAATCGTCCGAAGCCCGATTTACATCCCTACCAGTTATACCTTTTGAAAATTGATCACAAGTGCTGCTGAGTGGTGAAAATAACTGATTGGTTTTAGTTGAATTCTCTTCCATACTTTACTGCCTACATTTTCAGCTGAAAATTTCCCTAAATCTAGTCGGACAAAAATTGCCTGTTTAGATATAGGACAGCTATTGTGTGGCTGGAGTTGCCTTGCTAAACTTAGCTGGTTAGCATTGAAAGTCAGCTAATTGGCTAAATTTTTAATCCTAACCCAGGTAAACCAGACACTTCTCTTTTGCCTGACATAGACCGAGATTTATCAAATTGGTATAAATATTGTGGAAATAGCACCCATGTTAAAAAAGGGGGCATGGATAGGATGAGAGAGAAAGAGAGCGCCTCTATGGTGGCCCACTTATAAGTTAACTTTTTATACCACTGTAAGAGGGGGCATTATGAACTCGGGGTGAGGGTTGGGGGGTGGAGTAAGTTTGGGGGCAGTTGCCATCAGTGAAGATTTTATGTGATTTGGAGAGATGAAAGGTAGAAGAGCAGATTTATACAATTTACTCTCTACCTAGCTTGATTGAAGCTAGGTAAAGAGTAGGGATGTGCATTTGTTTTTTGACGATTTGAAATGAATTGGATTCAGATAAGCTTTTTAGTCCCTGTTTCAGTATATTTTTCAAACTGAGAACATGCTATCTATATTTATTTTGACATTTTCCTTTTTACAGTGTGGTTCTAGCCATAAGCATATTTATCGTACATAGTTCAGATGTATGAAAAGATACAACATTTAATACCTTGCAAATCTTAAAAAAACAGTGTGCTCGTGGAAGAGCCAACAGTTGTGGCTGACAAGGTAACTGAATAGTGGTTTTTGCGTACACATTCACAACAGTATACAATTATCATTGAAAGAGTCACATAGGCTAAATAACACCCCCATCTCCTATTTTACATTTTTTATTTCATACATTTTTTATTTTATCTATTTTTTTTCATTCACTTTGTTCATTTTTTCATTTCATTTTTTATTCAGTTTTTTATTTTCATTTTATTTGGCATAATTGTACATCATTTATAGTATATAATCCAATTTAAGTTGTTCAGTACAGACATGGTGTTCCTTATCCCCTCCTCTCATCATTCAACAAACTTCTTTGTATCTGCCATTTTGATATATTTACACACATACTTACATATTTTTAATATTTAATATTTTATATAATTTTTATACATGGTTTATATATGTACACACATTTATTTTGTAGTATTTATGTATTTATTTACATGTATGTACATTTTTATGTTTTATATTTTATTTATGTATTTTATTGATTTTACACATATTTATGTATGTGTGTTTTTATACTTGTTTACAATAACCCCTGAGGCAGCTCCTAGAAGAAAGAAACTCGGCCAGAGTTGGGCAAGATTCAATAAAAGTCTTTTTTCACCGATCCTTTCTTCATGTTTATTGCTAATGCGAAATGATAAATGACCCTTTAAATTTGGCCACCTTGAGAATTTTGGTGCATATTTAATTGGCCAATGGGGGAACATTTTGAAAAGCATTGGTTTATATGACTAACTCCTGAAGTTAACTGGTTAAACTTTGAAAAATGACCCCCAGGTAATTATTGTGAGAAGAAGAAAGAGCAGAGGGAGAGAAGAGTAGTCAGGCTAATGCACATAAGCGAGGCTATTTTTCCTCAGCCAGGAAAGCTGCTGCTTTAGCTCAGTTCTAGAGTTCTTGGTTTAGGTAAAGTTAATATATTATAATGCTGGGCCCCTCGTATGTGGCTATAGAACTGGGAAGCATGACAGGGAGTGTGGGATTCTCACATATGGCTGAACTACTGGGGGGCGCTAAGGGTAGTATGAAACTGTCTTATATGCTGGGAAGTGTGTAAGAAATCAGGGCTGGTTCTTCCATTAGGCAAACTAGGCAGTTGCCTAGAGTGCCAAAATGTTGGGGGTGGAAAAATCCCACCAGCAAGAGGCTCAAAGGAGGAAAGCCAATACTGCTAAGGAAGGCAGCCCTGTGCTGGAGATGCCGCCAGTAGCTAAGTTAGGGGTAGAGGGTGCATGACAGAAGGGTCACCTAGAGTGCCAGATACAGTTGTCAAACTGTATCTGGCACTCTAGGTGACCCTTCCGTCCGAAGCCCGAAGCCCGATTTACATCCCTACCAGTTATACCTTCCGTCCGAAGTCCGAAGCCCGATTTACATCCCTACCAGTTATACCTTTTGAAAATTGATCACAAGTGCTGCTGAGTGGTGAAAATAACTGATTGGTTTTAGTTGAATTCTCTTCCATACTTTACTGCCTACATTTTCAGCTGAAAATTTCCCTAAATCTAGTCGGACAAAAATTGCCTGTTTAGATATAGGACAGCTATTGTGTGGCTGGAGTTGCCTTGCTAAACTTAGCTGGTTAGCATTGAAAGTCAGCTAATTGGCTAAATTTTTAATCCTAACCCAGGTAAACCAGACACTTCTCTTTTGCCTGACATAGACCGAGATTTATCAAATTGGTATAAATATTGTGGAAATAGCACCCATGTTAAAAAAGGGGGCATGGATAGGATGAGAGAGAAAGAGAGCGCCTCTATGGTGGCCCACTTATAAGTTAACTTTTTATACCACTGTAAGAGGGGGCATTATGAACTCGGGGTGAGGGTTGGGGGGTGGAGTAAGTTTGGGGGCAGTTGCCATCAGTGAAGATTTTATGTGATTTGGAGAGATGAAAGGTAGAAGAGCAGATTTATACAATTTACTCTCTACCTAGCTTGATTGAAGCTAGGTAAAGAGTAGGGATGTGCATTTGTTTTTTGACGATTTGAAATGAATTGGATTCAGATAAGCTTTTTAGTCCCTGTTTCAGTATATTTTTCAAACTGAGAACATGCTATCTATATTTATTTTGACATTTTCCTTTTTACAGTGTGGTTCTAGCCATAAGCATATTTATCGTACATAGTTCAGATGTATGAAAAGATACAACATTTAATACCTTGCAAATCTTAAAAAAACAGTGTGCTCGTGGAAGAGCCAACAGTTGTGGCTGACAAGGTAACTGAATAGTGGTTTTTGCGTACACATTCACAACAGTATACAATTATCATTGAAAGAGTCACATAGGCTAAATAACACCCCCATCTCCTATTTTACATTTTTTATTTCATACATTTTTTATTTTATCTATTTTTTTTCATTCACTTTGTTCATTTTTTCATTTCATTTTTTATTCAGTTTTTTATTTTCATTTTATTTGGCATAATTGTACATCATTTATAGTATATAATCCAATTTAAGTTGTTCAGTACAGACATGGTGTTCCTTATCCCCTCCTCTCATCATTCAACAAACTTCTTTGTATCTGCCATTTTGATATATTTACACACATACTTACATATTTTTAATATTTAATATTTTATATAATTTTTATACATGGTTTATATATGTACACACATTTATTTTGTAGTATTTATGTATTTATTTACATGTATGTACATTTTTATGTTTTATATTTTATTTATGTATTTTATTGATTTTACACATATTTATGTATGTGTGTTTTTATACTTGTTTACAATAACCCCTGAGGCAGCTCCTAGAAGAAAGAAACTCGGCCAGAGTTGGGCAAGATTCAATAAAAGTCTTTTTTCACCGATCCTTTCTTCATGTTTATTGCTAATGCGAAATGATAAATGACCCTTTAAATTTGGCCACCTTGAGAATTTTGGTGCATATTTAATTGGCCAATGGGGGAACATTTTGAAAAGCATTGGTTTATATGACTAACTCCTGAAGTTAACTGGTTAAACTTTGAAAAATGACCCCCAGGTAATTATTGTGAGAAGAAGAAAGAGCAGAGGGAGAGAAGAGTAGTCAGGCTAATGCACATAAGCGAGGCTATTTTTCCTCAGCCAGGAAAGCTGCTGCTTTAGCTCAGTTCTAGAGTTCTTGGTTTAGGTAAAGTTAATATATTATAATGCTGGGCCCCTCGTATGTGGCTATAGAACTGGGAAGCATGACAGGGAGTGTGGGATTCTCACATATGGCTGAACTACTGGGGGGCGCTAAGGGTAGTATGAAACTGTCTTATATGCTGGGAAGTGTGTAAGAAATCAGGGCTGGTTCTTCCATTAGGCAAACTAGGCAGTTGCCTAGAGTGCCAAAATGTTGGGGGTGGAAAAATCCCACCAGCAAGAGGCTCAAAGGAGGAAAGCCAATACTGCTAAGGAAGGCAGCCCTGTGCTGGAGATGCCGCCAGTAGCTAAGTTAGGGGTAGAGGGTGCATGACAGAAGGGTCACCTAGAGTGCCAGATACAGTTGTCAAACTAGGGAATGCCACAGGATTTTGGAAAATTTCCCATTTTTTTGAAGTATTGACAGAGTATGGAATACTTACATACAGCTCTGGTACTGGGGAGCCCTGCAGTGAGCATGGGTCCCTCACAGCTGTAGTACTGGGGAGTATGGCAGTGAGTGCTATACTATAGAATCCTGTCAGGAGCGTAAAATCTGAAAGTCACTATGCAGCTGTTTTTGTCTGAAATGGAAAGAGGACTAATGAAGAGTTTGGGCTCACGCACTCTCCTGGAATGAATTTTACCCATCTGTCTGATCCTTGGTAATGTTTAGCTTTTCGCTTAAACTCTAACGGCTGTTTGAATCACCTGTACTGACGTCCCCTCCTTCTGGCTTTCAAGGAAGAGAACGGTTCTCTTCTTAACCAGCACCTATACATTTCTCCCTTCCTCACAGGCTGACCAGGGTTTGAAACGGCCACAGCCCAGCTCTTCCCCTTTTCTGCATGTTCCTGTCAGTTGAACCACAAGGCTGGCTATGCCACCAGGTGGCTCACCGCAGCCACAACGCCTGCAGCTGGTGGGCCCGCCACTCTTGGCATGCTAGGATTCTATCCTCTTCCTCTCTGCTCTGTTGAAATCAACCAACTCTGTATAGCAAAGCACTCAAAGCAAGGATCAACAAGAGACCCAAAAGGACTATGAGGAAACATTATTTCTTCCAAGCTTATTCCACATATGCTACCCTGATTTCTGCAGATAGTAAAAGGCAAATCTTCTTAAGTTCTGGAACATGTGGTTATTTATATATGCACACAGTGTCCAATATTCAGCGCCACATAGCCAGATATGTTCAGACTTATCTGGCTAAATGGTGCTGTTTGAATATTCGGCCATGTTTAGCAGCTGCCTCTTAGCCGAATAACTATCTGGCTGAATAGTTATGCAGCTAAGTGGTGGGTGGGATGGACACTTTCCAGGAAGTGGTTTATTATCTGGCTAATTCTGCCAGATAAATTAGGCCTGCTCTTGAGCAGGTCTAAAGTTAGCCAGATTTCTGGGTATATTCAGTGGTATGGCTGTGCTGCTGAAAATCTCAAACAAATTAGCTAGATATGTTTATCCGGCTGACTTGTTCAGTCGGATAGAGGCTGAATATGCATTTCTTAGGGTATATATAGTTAGAGAAGGGGGATGCTCTGTTTGGTTTCAGGGTTTTGGCTCCTTTGTAGCCAACCATTATGAGTGTTTAATAGTTTCATAAAAGCATATGCTTCCACTCTTCAATCCCAGCAGCAACCCTCTCTATGAAAGAGTGTAAGGAACTGGCAGCAAAGAAGATTATCTCAACCTCCAGTCTCATATTTTTGCAGCAGGACTCTCTGGGAGGGATGATGTAGGAGAACGAGCTCTGAAGCAGCTTACAGTTCATTCAGTCTAGTCTCTCCCAACAAAAAGTAGGCATGGCCCCTTGTTTTGCTTTCTTTTGTTGCAATTCTGCAATGCAAACTTTTGTACAGAATTTGATTACTGCCATGGAATCTGCTTTTTAATATTTTTATATTTAAACTCATTAACAGTGATATAAACACACCGGGCAGGCAGATAATTACGAACACCCTGCCAATGCAAAAATTCTCACCATCTATGAAAATGATATTCAATAAAAAAAAAAATAGCAGAACAAAATTACTCATTAGTAAATAAGTCATGTGTTATTCTGTATCCAATCATTGAAAGAATTATGGGCCTTTAAAAAACATGTGACCAATTCTGACCTATCAAATTAATTCATACAAAAAGGTGCCACTCAATAGATAATTAAACCCTAGGGTTCAAAAGATTATAACAAAAAAAAACAACATTGCAGTTCTCTGTCTTAAGTCACAATTCTGATCACCACCATGAGGATTTTGTTGCTTTGGTCAAACATGTTATTGATCAAGGCAGTGTGATACAATTGGAGCCTCATGTTGCTTATTCGTGAGGCAACTTTTATGTTAAGCTATTCTTGTACGTAAAGATTTTTTGTCTTCACCACATACGCAAGCATTGGAAGTTACCAGCTGTTCATTCATGTTTTTCTGATAATTTTGTGTGACTTGAACAAGATGTGTTAATTTCAAGGAGAAATTATGTTCTTCACATTTTTCAGTGCAACCGCATTATAGGGCCTGTATGGATGACAGAACGGCATGAAGTCATTTTAAGTGTGGTCACTGCAAAGTATGCACGGTCTATTTACAGAATAAAGCTTTTTATGTACAAGCCTAGCTGAACATAAAAGTTGTCACACTAATAAACATTGTGAGGTTCCAATTGTATCACATTGCCTTGATCAACAACATTTTTTTGGCTATGTTTTTGTGTGATTGATCAAATACAGCAAGATCCTTGTGGTGGTTATCAGGCTCATGAATCAAGATGGAGAGAGCAGCGATGGATTTTTTTCATTACAAACTATTGAATCAGTGTGTTTAAATGTTATCTATTAATTGGCACTTTTTTTTTTAAATGAATGAATTTAATAGGCCAGAATTAGTCACATGTTTTTTTAAAGGTCCATAATTCTTTCAGTGATTGGATACAGAATAATGCAAGAATGAAGAATTTTTTTTCTGCTATTTTTTTGATTGGATATAATAAATAAATAAATAAAAATACTAATGATTATTTAGAGTCACCATTGTGTATTTAAGCTGAAGCATTGTCATTATGTACTTTGCTATATTGAACTGTAGTAGGCATTTTGCACATTAAAAATTGTGGTTAGCTGAACTTTGCCCAATTTAAGGAAGTGATGCTTGTAATGACTGAAGTGTGATATTTGGGACATTGTGTTCACTAATTCTTTTTCTTTTTAGAAAATAATTTGGTTCCTTGATGCAGCCTTTCACCAGTGAAACATTGGCAACATCAGAACAACAGGATATTCTTGTTGAACATTTAAGAACACTCAGAAATCATGGTCTTTTCACATGATTCAAAGATAATTTATATTGAAGATTATTTAATAATGTATTAATTTATTAAATTGTTATGAGACCTTCATTGTGCATGGGAGCACTTCCTTTTTAAAGGAGGGTTTTTTAGATTGATGCTTGATGTAAACCTTTGTCAACTATGAGTTACTACTTGTGCCTTTTTCCTCGTTTTAGTGGGTGATGATTTAGTTTTTTGGCGAGATGGCTGATATTTTGCTTTTTGATGTTTTCTTTCTAGCTCATTGATTACTTTGGATGTGGAAAACAAACCCATTTGGGTCACTACCCCTGAGAAAAATGTCTGCATAGAAATCACGTCAGTGACATACATAAGACTGCAATGAAGATCGAGGTGCTGCTGGTAGAATTAGAGAGATCCTGGAATCTCTTCAAGAAGCTCTCTGCCAGCAAATAGTAATGGAACTCATGAGGGTGAGGCAATTCTGGACCTAGTACTTACAAATAGGGAGAGTGTTCCTAGTGTTTGAGTAGGTGGTCACCTGAGCTAGAGTGATCATTGGAGCAATGTAGTTCAATATGACTGTAACTTTCAAACTGGCGCGCAGGTGCACACTTGTGTGCATGCGTTGGCCCATGCCCAGAGACGTGGCAATTTTCTAACTTACTCGCATATATGTGCGCATATTATAAAATTTCCTGGCTGTGCACCCGCGTATGCAAAGTTTTAAATGGGCACATGCATGGCTGTGCAAATCCCACTTCTACTGCTTGAGTCAGGGAATTTTAAAAGGGGGCATGCACCCACACTATTCCAAGTTTACCAGTTCACCATTTAACAGCTAGATCCTCCAGCCCTTCCAGGATTGATAGCCTACACTCCTCCCACTTACCCCAGAACCTGTAAACCCCTCACAAATGGCTCGATCCTTATATTTTATGACTTACATGTCATCCATAGCAGAAGTAACATTATGCTGATGGGGACCTCTATGTGCGCTGGGGCACATAAGTATTTATGTGCTCATCTCTTGACCAGGCCCCGAAATGCCCACACCCCACCCAGACCACGCCCATGTCCCACCCTTTTTAGGAAACCTTTGAGATGTGTGTGCCGTGGCATTTACACGCATATCTGGGTGCTTTTTAAAATATGGTCGGCGCGCAAGCCTGATATATTCACACATTCCCCAATTGCTGTGCAAGCCGGGTTTTTAAAATTTACCTTTATAAGAACAAAGAAAGAGAAGGGTCGCATACATGTCAGGGAACGGGACTTCAAGAGCAGCAACTTTGTTAAAATGAGGGAGAACCATAAGGAAACCATGGCAGTGTGCAAAGCTCTTGCTGAAGTAGAATAGTGGGTTAAGCTAATATGAGTAACACATTTTTATGTTAAGAAAGTAAGAAAAAACAAAACAAAACTAAAAAGTAAGAAGAAAAAGACTAATATGATTTTCAAATGAGGTGACTGAACAAAAAAGGGCATGTTATAGAATCCCATGGCCGTGCACACATACGTGCGGGATTTTATAATCCGCGCATGCATGTGAGGGCAGTGCGCAAGGAGGGGGCCTATTTTATTAAGCACGGCGATGCAATCGAGCCTCCCCAAGTTCCCTCCCAAGTGGGCGAACTTGGAGGGAACTTCCCTACCCCCCTACACATACTACTTCCCTACCCCCCCTACACATACTCCCTCCCTCTTCCCTTCTCTCCCCACCCCCTAAATCCTTTCTCCTACCTTTCATTATTTTTGTTTTGTTGCTTACTGCTCTGTTGGAGCAGAAGCAACTTCCGTGCACCAGCAATTGGCCGGTGCACCCTTCCCTGGCACAGTGGCAAGTGCCCGCCATACCGGATGCCTCCAGCCCCGCCCCTTTCTCTGGGCCCGGCACTTCAGCGCGTAGGTTACACTCATGGCTGGGCCTTGCGCGTGTTGCGCACGTTTTCAAAGGGGCCTGGCTACGCGCGTAACCCCCGTTTTTTTATGTGCCTGGCCGATTAAAAATTCGCCCGTTCGTTGTGAAGAGAAAGTCTGAAATAAACCAGAGTCCTCAACTGTAAGAGCCATCGTGTTCTGTTTCTAGATTCTTATGAGCTTAACCAGCCCTGAATGCTTCATTAGATGCTCATTTATCTGGCTTTCTGTTGCTATTTGGCCTCATGAGGACAACCTTCTCAACTTAACCTCTAGATTCATCATTTCTGCTATATATCTGCAGCTGCACATGGACTGGGACTGCGGAGGAGAGAGCAAGCTATCCTACCTGCTGGGAGAGCCCTGAACAGCCAGGGAGTTTTCTTCTTGCCCTGCAGTGGTTTCTTGATTCCTGGTTGTCTTAGGCATCTGGCGTGATCAACCTGGGATGTCAGGAGAGGCCTATAAGATTTGACCTGTAATGTCATGAGTCGCCACCAATGAGCACAAAAGGGGTACGCGGCTTGAAGAGTTCCTTGATGTTTCTCCATTGTTTAACTATAGGAGATATTGGGAAGTAAGTCTCTCTCCTTGTAATTTTCTTGTTTGCTACTCTCCTCTTAGGCCGGATGGAGAAGAAGAGAAAGGTAACCGTTCGCTTTCCCCATCTAAATCCCTCAGCAACTTCATCCTTGTCTCAATTGACCATAGAGAGGTTTATGCAACCATTGAGCTCTAGCACTCCCTCAGGGCTGATTCAGCTTGGCACGGTCTCCCATGCTGCTTCCTCCGGGAATTCATTTCCCTAAGCCTTGACATTCACTTGCCACCTGGTTTGGATTCTCTGGTTTCCGCAGGTTCTCAGATTTCTTTGCAGCCTCAAGATACTCTGAATGTTCCTGTTATGGTGGGGGAACCTGCTTTGATGAAGTCTCAGGGTCTTGCTAGGACCACCATGAGCCTTTAGTGATCCCAGCTCTAGGCAATATTTCATCAGCCAATTTTCCCGAGAGGCCAGCATAGATTACATTGGAGACACTTTGGACTGCTATTAAGGGACTGGAACAATCTTTATTTATTTATTTATTTATTTATTATTTTTATATACCGACATTCGATCTCAATTGAGATATCACACCAGTTTACATTCAGGTACTGTAGGTATTTTTCTATCCCCAGAGGGCTTACAATCTAAGTGTGTACCTGAGGCAATGGAGGGTAAAGTGACTTGCCCAAGGTCACAAGGAGCGACAGCAGGACTTGAACCCTGGTCTCCTGGTTCATAGTCCACTGCTCTAACCACTAGGCTATTCCTCCTCCCTTTAGGGTCAAAATTTGAAAATGTGAGTACAGTTGTTGGGAAAATTCAAAATCAGGTTGCAGGGCATGATCAAGGGTAACACAGAATGTATTTCTGTTATATAAAAACAGTTTGAGTTTTGGGGATATGCAATGTGGCTTTGATTATTTATTTTTATTTATTTATTTGTGTGCTTTTATATACCGAAGTTTGGAACAATCCTTCGCTCCGGTTTACAGATATAACAACGCATTACACTAAACCATAACAGACAATTTAGAACATTGGTAACAGATAAATATTGTGCTTTGTTGGTTGCACTATAACGTTTCGTATTAATAACATTTTCTAATTAACATCTTAAGTGGCATATGTGTGGGAGAATGAGAGAGAGCATATGTGTGTATGAGAGGGAGCATGTGTGTTCACAACTACCACAGTTATTCTCTGCAATGACAATTCAGGGCATCTGGAAATCAAAAGTTCCAAGGTATGGATAAAAGGTAATTTTTTAAATCCTTATTTTAATTGCTGGGTTTTATTTGATGTAAAATGTCTGGTTTGAAATATTCTTTTCATTGGTATGGTTTTACTAATTTTGTTTTATGAGGAATGGTAATATTTCTGTTTTTTATATTGTAATAGTGCATACAGAATTTGGCTTGTTGCAGTTTCCAGTTTAGTTTTTGTCTGTACATTTCTATTTATACTGTATGGTCTCTTTATTCTGTATTTGAGGGTTTTGCATGAGTGACTGAAGTGAGTTATTCCATTAGTGTATAGTTTCTATGTAGGGATCTATAGCAGCTTGGCTTGTTCTGTTTTCCTAATAGGGGGTGTATTACTATTTTAAGCCTGGTGTAATATCTGTAGTATAAACTTTCATAGGTACGGTTGTTACTGTTTGAGTGCTGGCAGTTAGTGCTGTTTTTATATAGAAAGTCCTTTTTCTTGTAGCTCTCTGAGGATCATGCCCAAGATGCATACAGTAGGCCTAATACCATATAGGTCCTACATTTCTCTTGCTTTTTTGCAGGGCTTTCTGGTTGGCACCACAGCAGTGCATGTACATATAATTAACATATTGTAAATGATATTTCTACCTCAGAAGACAGTGCTTTGAATGTTTTTTTTCTTGTAATGTCTGTTAATATAAATGCATAATTTTTAATTGTGTGTGAAGAGGGAGTGATGGGGTGGGGGTGCAAGGCTGTAAAATTTTCCTAGGGCACTTAATAGCCTTGCACTGGCCATGGACATTGCTGTACAAATATTTAAAAGAGTCTCCCGACTCATGGTGTCGTGTTGTGTAATGAGTGAGGGCACAGTTTTTCACTTGTCTCTTTTAATCTAAAAGTTGAAAAAACTTTGCTTAAATTTCATTAATGTTCCTGACTGGTTCAATTCTTTTCTGACCTCTAATTTCAATCTGGGATACTTTTGAGTATGTCTCCTCCATTGAGGTCAACCAACTTATTACTAAATCCAATACTACTCTCTGCCTGCACTTCTTTTGCTCCTCTGCACTTTTCAAAGCAGTTAAAGAAACTTTATCTTCCATCTTTGACCAATTAATCAACTCTTCTCTGACTGAATGTATTGTTCCTTCCTGCTTAAAAAAAGGCATTGTACGTCCACTGCTAAAAACCCCACATCTTGATCACAACGACCCAGTCAATTACAGACCCATTTCAGCTCTTCCTTTTTTTACCAAATTTCTTGAGTCATCAGTTCTTTTTCAGCTCACTGACTATCTTAAAAAACATGACAACTTGATCCATATCAGTTTGCTTTCCATCGTTGTCTTAGCACTGAATTACTTCTCTCTCTCACAGATTCTGTCAGAAGAGGCATAGATGCTGGTTCTCAGTTCATTCTAGTTTCTTTGGATATATCATCCGCTTTTGATACTATTGATCATTAGGGATATGAATCGGGCTTCGGACGATTGAAAATATCGTCAATATTTTCAAAATCGTCAGAAATCGGGGGCTCCCCCAAAACGATAGGAAAACCCCATGATATTGATCGTGGGGGTTCCCTTATCATTTTGGGGGATGGCGGGAAAAACGGCACACAAACATAACCCCTAAACCCACCCCGACCCTTTAAAAGTAACCCCTTAGCTTCCCCCACCCTCCCGACCCCCCCCCCCCCGAAACCTTTTTACAGGTACCTGGTGGTCCAGTGGGGGTCCCGGGAGCGATCTCCCATGATCTCCCGCTCCGGGCCATCCTCCGGCTACCAGGCCGTCGGCTGCCACTAATCAAAATGGCGCCGATGGCCCTTTGCCCTTACCATGTCACATGTTACCATGACCCCCGCTGGACCTCCAGGGGCTTTTGGCAAGTCTTGGGGGACCCTCCTGACCCCTACAAGACTTGCCAAAAGTCCAGCAGGGGTCCGGGAGCGACCTCCTGCACTCGGACCGTCGGCTGCCAGTATTCAAAATGGCGCCGATAGCCTTTGCACTCCACCCCCCCAGCCCGCCCTTTCACAGAGGCCTGGCTCTTGTGCACGTAACAGGGGTTACACGCACGGCCGGGCCTCTTCTAAAATGTGCGCAGCATGCGCGTAACCCCCATTTTTTACACGAGAGGAGTATTTAAAATCCAGCCTTTAGATTGTAAAGCCCTCTGGAATAAGGACCTGGGCTTGAATTTATGTCTTGCCTTGACCATAGGTTTGGAAAGCTGCATAAAAATACAAATTATTATTTCACTACAGCAGTGGTTCTCAACCTTTCTAATGCCGTGACCCCGCAATACAGTTCCTCATGTTGTGGTGACCCCTCGCCCCGCCCTCGCCCCGTGAGGGTGGGGTGAGGGTGGGGCTTTGGTCATATGGGGGCGGGGTTATGGATGGGGTTGGATTTTAGTGCACACTTATCATTTAATTATGACATTTATAATGTGAATGTAACTCAACTCACCATAGGTTCTCACATGCATGGCACACTGACCCATGATCGTCACGGGGCTAGATGTAAAAGTACAGTTTGTATCCACAGGAACCCCCCTGACCCACAATAATGGATGTAAAGCAGAATTATGACATTCCCCATACAACTCACCCTACAAAAAAGATATTCTGGTTCTAGTGACATCTCAGTAACAGCAACTCAAACTCCTTCTATTTCCAGGCTCAATAGCCCTACTTATGAAAAGACAGCAGTTTACCACCAATGCATGTCCTCTGAGAAAACACAACAAATAAGACCGATACAAACGCTTACATGCTAGCAAAATATCTCATCTCGGTAACAGACACAGAACCGACCTAACATACTCCCAGGATCTGTAGTAATGCACATAAACTAATCCGCACACAGTTACACCTGTATTATGGAATACACTCAAACAGGAGCAACCCTATCTATGAAAAGGCAACACTACAAATATTAAATCAGGTCCTAAAAACCAATACACCTCTTATTAGGAAAACAGAACTAGCAAGCAGCTATATATCCCCACACAGAAATAATTGTAAAACTATACTAATAAGCAGAATAAATGTTTCAAAACAGCTATGAACATCCAACAATTAAAAACTCATAAAAACTATTAAACATTCTCCAAACACCAATAAAATATTTCAAAAAAGCAGACATCACACAATTAAAATGGCAGTCAAGAAAAATAAACTTAAAAAGCCACCTTTACTTACCCCCTCCAGCAGCTCTCCTACTCCCCTTCCCTGCAGGCCGTGGCACTCACCAGAAGCAGCAGTAGAAGCTAAGCTCTATACTTATGGTCCTCTTCCTTAGTGCCCATGTCTCTCACACACACACACCATACCAGTCATGCCCCCATGACCAGTTTCTGTCTCTCACACACCAATCATCTCCCAAACAGTCTTTGGCACACACACACCAGTCACCTTCCTGAACAGTTTCTCTCATGCCATACACACACACACACACAGGCTTCCCACTCCCGTGTTCTACTTACATATACGGGCTTCTCACTCTCATAATCACTTTCTCACACACACACACACACACACACACACACACACACACACACACACACACACACCAGTCACCTTCCTGAACAGTTTCTCTCATGCCATACACACACACACACACAGGCTTCCCACTCCTGTGTTCTACTTACATATATGGGCTTCTCACTCTCATAATCACTTTCTCTGTCTCTCTCTCTCTCACACACACACACACACACTCACTCACTCACCAGTCTCTCACTCCCATGCTTGTTCTCTCCACGTGCACAGGCTTCTCATTCCCTGAATCACATTCTCTCATATTCACACACACACACACACCAGTCTTTTTCTCTCACACGCACCATCACCTTACCAAGCAGTCTCTCTCTCTCATGCATGCACACTCACCCAGGTTTCTCACTCCCATGCTTTCTTTCACCCCCACAACACCAGGCTTCTTACGCCCATGCTTTCTCACATACCCAGACTTCTCACTTCCATGCTTTTTCTCTCTCTCACACACACACATCAGTCACCTCCCTGACTAATGTCTCACACTCTCACATACACATCAGTCATCTCCCTGAGCAATCACTTTCATTGTCTCTCACATACACACACACATCAGCTCTCTGACCAGTGAATCACACAGGCTGGCTGGCTGCTTCTCTCTCTTTCTCTCACTCACTTCCTTGCCCCCCCCCCCCCCCCCCGAGCACAAATGGGAGCTGCAGCAGCCTCTGCTGGCCGAGAAAGAAGAATCCCATCGGCCGCGGGAGGCTCATGCTGCTGTCTCCTTTCTCCATTACCGGCTGCTTCTATTGCTTGAGGACCGATGCTGCAGCCGCTGCTGCTACTTTTTCGCACAGCGCGGCGCGGCTCTCTTTCCTTCCCGCGCACCGTGATTCACTTCCTGTTCCGGGTCACGGGAGGGGGGGGGGCAGGCGCAGGAAGAAGAAAAGGCCCAGCCACGGGTGCACAGCTTCTTCTAGCGCCGCTGCCGTTCCCGCTGGGCTTGAACGTGCTGACAGCCCGGCGGCAACGGCAGCGGGAGAGACCGGGAGCGCGCGACACAAGGCGACCCCTGTGTTTTGGGCGTTCGACCCCCGCCGGGGTCGCGACCCATACGTTGAGAACCGCTGCACTACAGTATTCTTTGTAATAGAAAGTTTATTTGGGTAGGATCAGGCTTCTCTGAAGACAGTTGGGGAGATATAGACTTGAATTGGCTGTGAACAAGCAGGCCAGATAAGAAAGATCTAAGAGAGGAGGGAGTATCAGGGAGGGTGATAAAGGAGAGAAGAATATAGAAACAATGGCAGGCAAAAAGGATGAAATGGGAATGACAGTGCGTAGTTTAGGGTCTTTCTGCAGGTTTTAGGCTTATGTTTGGTACTTGAAAGATTGCAGTTTATTTTTTATAGATTTAATTACACATATTTTTCTAAATTCAAGATTAAGCCAAGTTACAATTCAGGTATTAAAGTTATTTCTCTACTCAAGAGGATTTACAGTCAGGGAGGCTAACTTTCAAACCAATTTGAGGTACTGGATTTGCGCAAGTAAGTGGATGCATGGAGATTTATCCTAGTTAGGGATGTGAATCGGGCTTCGGACGATTGAAAATATCGGACGATATTTTCAAAATCTTCAGCAATCGGGGGCTCCCCCGAAACGATAGGAAAACCCCACGATATTGTTCGTGGGGGTTCTCTTATCGTTTTGGGGGAGGGCGGGAAAAACGGCACACAAAAATAACCCCTAAACCCACCCCGACCTTTAAAACTAATTCTTTAGCTTCCCCCACCCTCCCAACCCCCCAAAAAACTTTTTACAGGTACCTGGTGGTCCAGTGGGGGTCCTGGGAGCGATCTCCCGTTCCCGGGCCGTCGACTGCCACTAATCAAAATGGCGCCGATGGCCCTTTGCCCTTACCATGTGACAGGGTATCCGTGCTATTGGCCGGCCCATGTCACATGGTAGGAGCACTGGATGGCCCACGCCATTTTTAAAGATGGCGCCAGCCATCCTGTGCTCCTTCCATGTGACAGGGGCCGGCCAATGGCACGGATACCCTGTCACATGGTAAGGGCAAAGGCCATCGGCGCCATTTTTATTAGTGGCAGCCGACGGCCCGAGAGTGGGAGATCGCTCCCGGGACCCCCACTGGACCATCAGGTACCTGTAAAAAGTTTTTGGGGGGGTCGGGAGGGTGGGGGAAGCTAAGGGGTTAGTTTTAAAGGGTCGGGGTGGGTTTTTTGTTTATCGGCTCGGGCGCAGCCGATAAACAAAACCGCGATCGGGCCGGATGAAAAAAAAACCACGATGTGAATCGGAAACAGAATCTGAACCGATTCACGTTCCGATTCACATCTCTAATCCTAGTAATTTATAAACTGTGCATTGCTTTGCTTTGTATAAAATACAGCATAGTTCAGTTCTGAAAGTACATGTTAATGTTTCATTATATGCAAATATTTGTAATACAATCACAGCACTTACTTCTATCTATTTTATAAAGATACATGCATGTGTTTAATGCACAAAGAAAAACATGTAACGTAAAGACCCTGATTGATATGTGGAGGCAGGTATATTTTAAAGTATGTGCATATACCATCAAGAAAATACTTACTTGTGCACATATTTGAAATCACAGGTTTGCCAATACCGCCACCAGTTTGCCTAGTCCACCTCTTGTTCACCTAGACCCTCTAGTACTTCACCTTGATCCTTCCCCAGTTGACCCAGGCCTTCCACCCCAAAACTGCAGTTAGACAAATCCTCTTTCACTTGTGCTAGTCCATTAGTATGTATAAAATAATTTATATGTGTAAATCTCTTATAAAATAGCAACTTCCACACGTACCTCTTGAATCCGTCCCAGAACACTCCTAAAGCATCCCTTTTTTGGGCCAGGAAATGCACATGCAAGACCAACAATATGCTTGCTCACAGCCAATTCAAGTCTCTATCTCCCCAACTGTCAAGCCTATATCTCCCCAATGTTCAAGGTTTATAAAATAGCATGTTCACAATTACATATGTATGTACATATATGCTATTTTCTACATATAACCCCTTTGAAAATGTATTCATAAGTTATCATTTCAATATATTGATGATAAAAATTAAGCTGTATTTAAATATACAAGTCACGTATTTCCAGTACAAAAATGGTATAGCTCCATGATAATGTCTATGGTGAAGTCTAACCTAATACCCTGACAAATTAACAATCTTTTTAGTTTTGATGGCAAAGATGTGTTGAAATTGCCTTCAGATTACAATCTGAATAGAAGGTAGTTCTCCTTAAATTTGTTATCTCACCACTCAAACACCTGCACTAGCTCTGGCCAGAACAGAAGAAACTTTCTCAGTTACTCACCCACTTTCGAGGTCTCCCTCTTGGCCTCTTCTCAGCAGAGTGTTGTGCCTATTAAAATTAAAATATGTTTTGCTCTGTCCATGGTACTGATCTCTGCACTTGCTGCACTGGTAGCCTTTAAATAAACGAACTTATCGTACAGAACAGATCCTGCATTAATCTGCCCTCAGATCCATAACTGACTTACAGTACAGCCATGTTTCCCAACCTTTCCGAGGCCAAGGCACACCTACATTAACAAAAATATTGTGTGGCACAGCACTCTCTGGCAATGCAGACACGGAGAGGACTCATATGGCTAAAAGAGGAGAATGAGCACTGAAAGCTCCACCAGCCTCTCTTCCAAATTTTGAAACAAAGGTGGTTGGGGTGGGGTGGGGCAGAGACACAGTCACATGAACCAGTCACAGTGGGTCAGCTCCCATGAAGAAGACAGAAGTTGATGTGATGCAGGCAGCCAACTCAGTTAGTTACCTTGGCTGCTGCACATGGATGCCAGAGCTTCTTCACTGTTACCTCTTCCTAAACTTGGAAGGAGTCACATCCAGTGCTCAGTGCATGCTATCCCTGTCTCACTCAGCTTGGGGATAAAACAGAGGATGGAGGGACTCAAATAATGAGGCTCTGAATGGGGAAGATGAGGTGCTACTGTATGTAATGTGTGTGCTGCACAAAGTGAGGTTCAATTGTTCATGTCCTGCATTGGGTCCATTAATTACCACGCTCCGGGGCTTGTTCTGTAGTTAGGAAGAAGAGGCATGCATTACACATGGTCTCAGAAATGAGCTCCTACTACTGGTGTCTCTTGTTGCTGCCAGGTGCTGAGGTCATAGTCCAGAATCTGACCAGGATCTGAGCATCAGGCAGTGGTGACTTTTCCATGGCACACCCGAACAGGTCTGAAGGCACACCAGTGTGCTATGGTATACTGGTTGGGAAATACTGCAGTACAGGAACAGTTCAGGTTGCTATTTCCATCTGGAGTGTAAGAGCCTTGAGGGATTTAGAAGGAATATAACAAACTATGAGATTTTAAAGATGAATCTGCTGCTTTCACAATTTTCTTTAAGGCAACCTGTTTTCTTAGATGATCCCAAGCTAACTCTCTTGTGCTCTGCAATAATATAATACTGATACAGTTGCTCTCCCATCTTCACTATACATTTTTCTATATTTCTTATAAGATTTATTTGTTCCTTCTACTGAAATCCCAGTCTTCTATTCAAAGTCCATATTCACCATAAACTCCCCTCATAACTTTTCTTCATCTACACCATCATCTGGTAGGAATCACGGGTATCCTTTCTCCCCTCTTTCAGTTACCCCTTTTCCCAAGGTGAGGTACAATGCTCTTAGCTAGTATATTCTGATTAACTTTGCATCTACCACTAGTCAGGAGAAAGCTCTCAAGTGATGCTTTAACTCTTACCTTTAGTACCTCTTTGACTTTGCTTTCCCTAGGTCTTCCTCGGGGTCTCTTTTGAGGAGGGGGTCCAATAGGGTCCTGTTCATACAAAGTGAAAAACATATAGTCACTAAATTAGTCCACTGTCTCTGGCTCTTCGAATACAAGATCCCCATTGTAGGATAGGTCTTTGATCCAGTGGCTTTGCCCAACAGGCAGCCACAATTTGTAGCTGACTAGTGAGGGCATCCATTATACACTCACCTGCTGCTGTTTCCTGGGTCTCCCCCTCCCTCTCTTTTGGGGTTGAGGTAGTGGAGAAGCTTCTTGGGAAGATGGGCTCTGCATTGCCACTGTTTCTTTATGGCTGCTCATTTCTGTCTTCTCCCTAACTCTTCCAGATGATGATAGTAGGGTAGGTTGTTTTTTTTATTATTATTGTCAACAAGATTCACCTGAAAAGTATAATTAAATATGACTGTAATTGGGCTCACATTTTTAGCCTTGTTTCCTATAGGGAAATAAACTTCCCCTTTAAAGATTATCATTTCTTTCCTCCTGCCACCCTCAACTGGATCTGTCTGTCTTTTCCTTCCAATTTCATTCAAATTTGTGCTACAGACAGAGTACCCAGTGATTCCGTCCCCACACTTTTCATGTGCTCTTTATGCCACTTACACTTAACTTCCTTTCCTCTTTTTATTTACTATAGGAGAACAAGTCAGTTCAGTCTGTTTCAGTTGCAATCTCACGGAGGTCAGACCACCTTGTGGTGTCATTGAGCATTTTTAAAGCTGCCCTGCCAATAGTTGACAGCAAACATTTTTAAAGCTGGTTTGCCATTCGTTAGTCCCTGTGGTAACCAGCTGACTTAATCTCTTGACTAGTTACCTATAAGTAAAAACATCTCTAATATTAACGATATACTTATTGCACAGAAATTCACATAACGAATGTACTTGCCAGATTCTTATGGCCTGGATTGGCCACTGTTGGAAACAGGATGCTGGGCTTGATGGACCCTTGGTCTGACCCAGTATGGCATTTTCTTATGTTCTTATGTTGTCATAATCATGCACAAATTTCTGTACCAACAATGACATGAGGTGTAACCTCCTTCTCAGGACACATCAATGAAAGAGTGTCTGATGCGTGTTTGAGTTTAGCACCAGTCAAAAATAAAAATGGTTAAGCAGATGGTGTTGTGGACCTGGCTCAGAGGGAAGGGTTTCAATCTTCAAGCTGGACAGGGAAAAACTCCCCAAAACTCATCTTTCCCCTCTAAGATTCCTCTGAATGCACCCTGACTTCTTCCATGGACTAACAAATGCTTCCCTAGAATCCACACTTTGGGATAACGGAGGTCTCAACAAAAGGTACCTTCAACAAAACATAACTTTTATTTCTAGAGTTTCTAGCAGTTAGAAATGAAAACCATTAAAATTCACTCATGAAATCAGGGTTCACAGCATTGATTATCATCACCATCAACAAAAACAATAAAACACTCTTCCTCCAAAAACAGATTTTTTTTAACACTTTGTTTATCATTTTAAATCTGTTAAAAAGTTAATACAACTTGACAAGAAATGGTACATAAGAGATCCAATAAAACAAAGTAGGAAGCTGACATAATAAGAAATATAAGATCCCTGTCAGACCACAAATAGTGGAAATTCCAATAGTAATTAAGAGAAGAAATAAAATTTCACAGATAGAAAGGAACAGCTGAGCTATGCTAAGGGCAAAAATCTACAAATATAAGTGCACCGACACAAACGATTATGGCTGGATGTAGAGGCTGTAGTATGTGGTCTAACTTTACCATTAAGAAAAACATTTAGCTGGGAAGGGTCAAAAAAGACATTTAACCCCCTGGTGTTTAATTACACATTTACAAGGAAAATAAAGCCAAAAAAAGCTCCCAAACTCACAACAGCAGGGCGCATGAGCAAAAATCGCTTCCTTTTAGATTGAGTTGCTTTAGATACATCTGGGAACAGACGAATCTTTAATCCTAGAAAGAAAATGTCTCTCTTATGAAAAAACATTTTCAAAATAAAGTTCCGATCAGAATCCAGGACAAAAGTAATGAGTAAAGTAGAAGGCACAGCAGCTTCTTCCATTGAATTTTCAAGAAAGGAGGAAAGATGAGAAGAATCAATGGGGCCATCATCTGTTGAGGTTGTGGACCCTTGGGCTGGGACGAGTGATGGTGTGACCACTGAGGGATTGCCCCCAATAGTTCTCATCTCTGGTAGGTGGAGCTGGTGAGGACAACCTGGCAGGACCTTTACCTATATTAGCCCTCATTCCCTGCAGGTTGAGCCCTTGGGTGCTGGGGCCGGCAGGACTTAGGTGCGGGTGCCTCGATGAAGACGACAAAGCTGAAGACGAATACAGGAACAGAGGTCCTGGTCAGGGCTGGCAGTGAAGGTGAGGAATGGAGTCCTATCCGAAGGTCCGGGGCAGGCAGCAGTCAAGCAAGAATGAAGTACCAGGCCAAGGGTCGAGACAGGCAGCAGACAAGCAGAGATGAGAGGACAAGCCAAGGTCAAACCAGGAGATCAATCCGAGGACTGGGTCACAGGAACTGAGGATCAAGGAGGAGGCCGGAGGCAGGGACGAAGGCACGGTCAGGAAGGCAGGAACTGGAATGCAGGACTGGACACATGATCATGAGCACTGGAACAGGAGCAGGAATGAAACCAGGAACAGGATCAATGCAGGAACAGGAAGAAGAGACGTCTGGAACAGCAACTAGCACTCCGAGGAGACGACCTGTTGCAAAGGCAAGCAGCTGGAGACTGCTGTGGGGTTTAAATACCCTGGTAGCATGATGTCATCTCCCGGGGCCGGGCTGAGGTTTCCCACTGTGGCCCCTTTAAAGGGCGGAGCCTCCTGCACATGCGCGCCCAGGAGGAGCCCTGCTGGCCGGAGGAAGACGGCATTGGCGGCCACGTGGAGGGCCGTGGTCAGCCTACTACGGAGTGGGGCTCATAGTACCAGGCTGCGTCAGTGACGGGCGGTGAAAGAGGTAGGGGGCCGGCCAAGGCCTACCACGGCTGGGCACTGCAACACCATCGGCAGTGTCAAGGAAGCCGGGGAAGTCAGGTTCATCTTCCCCTTACACTGACGCGGGCCTCCGTGGTGGCTGCCGGCAGAGGAAGCACCCTGCTTTCCCCTCGCAGCATCGGGCTGCCCTTTCCCTGCGGCCTCACTCCTATGGTGGCCGCAGGGAAAGGCCACCATAGGAGTGAGGCCGCACCCCCTCACTGAATTTAAAGGGGCCTCGTTCTTTAAATTAATTTCACCTGTGCCTGATGGGTCAAGCACAGGGAAGTATATAAGGAGGCTCTCCATGGTCATTCCTTGACTTGGCAACGTCCCACGTAGTCAGGTCTGCTTGCTTCGGTGAGTTCTTCTACTTTGGATCCTTGTTCCTGTCTTGACTTGGTGTTCCTGGTTCCTGACTTCGGACTGGCTAGTGGTGATTCCTGGTGTGTGACTTCGGACTGGCAAGCGATGATTCCTGGTGTGTGACTTCGGACTGGCAAGCGGCGATCCCTTGGTGTAAGACCTTGGACTGGTAAGCGACGACCCTCTGGCACTTGACCTTGGACTTCTTCTGGACCATCGTCTCCAAGGGCCCACCTAAGTCCCAGCGGTCCGGGTCCCTACGGGCTCCTCCTGGGGGGACCGCGGACTTCCAGTGGTGAAGACTCCGTTCTTCTCCTTGACATCACGACTCTCCATCTGCTTCCACAGTCTCCTCAGTCTCCAGTGCCGAGGGTCAGCTGGTCGCATCTTCTGTTCTGCCTCGCCACCCGACAGGAGAACCTACGGATCTTCCTCCTAAGGTATACCATCCTCCCATCGGCCCAAGGGTTCACAAGCCTGAGCATAACAGTTTTATTGAGTCTGAATCTTTTACTCTGGTAGCTATCTAGAGCTGTGGTTTAGGTGGCATATAAATGTTTTAAATAAATAAAATTACAAAAGTCAAGGGATAAGAGGCTATGTCCTATTGTGGATTGGTAATAGGTTAAAGGATAGGAAAGAGAGTAGGTCTAAATAAAGTTTTCCCAGTAGAGAGATGTAACTAGTAGAGTGCTCCTTGGATCTGTACTGGGCCAAGTGTTATTTAATATATTCATTAATGATATGATAAAGCAAGGCTTCCCAAACTGTGGGTTGGGACTCTAAATGGGGTCACACAACCTTCAACTGGGGTCACAAGGTCCTCAAGTGGCAGCACTCCCCAGGTCCCAGAAGCAGCAGCATTAGTAGTGGAAGTAAGCATGGAGTTTATGCACAATCATGCACTCACAGGCCAATCATTGGTCCCATCCTTGCATGAGTTTCTGTGGTAACAAGAAGCCTAGTGAGAGGAGAGATTGGGAGCCCTCCAGAACCTGTGAGCTTTCAGTGGCTTAAAGGCCCCAGGATTACTCATTATTAATTATGCTGCTTTCAGACAACTGTCAGGCTTGGGACCAGCCATGAAAGGAGTGAAGGGCTGAGTGTGCATGGGCTAGTGAAGATTGTCACAGCTTTTCTCTCCTCATTTACCATTGAACCTACCCAAGAGAAAAATGTTGCTCCTGTCATCAGCCTTCCCTCCCTTCCTACTAGTTGCCACCTACCTTCAACACAGGGCCCAAAGGAAAATGTTGTTGCTGGCCCTTGCCCCAGGCAATGCTTAGAGAAGAAGCTGTTTGAAGGGTGAAATCAGATGCAGGAGGGGGTTCAGAGTTGGATCAGCTGGAAAGGGATTGGCTATGGAAGGTGAGAGATGGTTAATGACAGAAGATCAACTTGGGGATATAAGAAAGGAGCCAAGGTGTGAGATGGGATTAGTTAGGAGGTTGTGAGAGAAGGGCTGGAGAGGAAGAGGTGAAGCGTTGGAGTAATAGGGGATGGGGAATGAGAGTGAAGGGAGGATGAGGTGAGAAGGAGGGGTTAACAGAGGATCATTTGGGATGAGAGAGGATCTACTGGGGGGATTTTGAAAGAGCTGAAGGGGTGAAAGAGAGGGGGTGAGCTGGGGAGGTGAGGAAGTAGGAGCCTGAGGATGTAAGGAGATCAGCTGGAGAGCTGGAGTTTAAGAGAAGAGGTCCTCTGGAAGGGGTAGATGTTGCGGTTTAGAGAGGAATTTGTGAGGGGGAGGGTGAGAGTGGAGTGATTTTTGGTGGGGTTCCACTTTCCTGCCAATTTTGTTTTGGTTGTCCTCTGGAGTCATATACATTTTCATATGCTATATTGGGGATACATTGTCTAAAGGTTTGGGAAGCCTTGGTAAAGGGAGCAGTGAATGAGGTGTGTAGATTACACAAAATTATTCAAAGTTAAAACATAAACCGATTATGAGGAATTGTAGGAGGACCATCGCCAACTAGGGAACTAGGCATTTAAATGGCACATGAAATTTAATGTGGGCAAGTTGAAAGTGATTCATATAGGGAAAAATAATTTCAACTACAGGGGGCCCATGGAAAAGTAGCCTGCCTGCGAGGCACTGGTATTGGAGGCGGGCTACTTTTCCATGGGTCTCCCTGTATATGTACATATTAATGCTGGATTCCACATTAGGCATTACCACTCCGGAAAAGAACCTTGGAGTCACTGTGCTCAGTGTGTGGCGGCAGACAGAGAAGCAAACAGAATGCTAGGAATTATTCTAAAAGAATGGAGAATAAAGCTAAGAATATCATATTGCCTCTTTATGGATCAATGGTGCAAGCACACCTTGAGTATTGTGTGCAGTTCTGGTTGTCCCATCTCAAAAAGGATTAGTAGAACTAGAAAAGGTACAGAGATGGCTCCCTTATGAAGGAGGGATAAATGGGTTAGGATCTTTGGCTTGGAGAACTGATGACTGAGAGAGGATATGACATAGTTTTGTTTGATTATTGCTATGGGGAAAAAATGCCTGCTTTTCTCTGGGTACTTTTTCCAGGCAAAACAATGTGCATAGTTTTGAAAATCCAAAATTAGATTTTTTAAATTTTAGCTCACATATTTTTCATTGTGAGTTACATTTAGGTGCAGTAAGTATTTTCCTGACCCCAGAGGACTTACAATACAATCCTAGAGGATACCTTTCAAAATTCTTCACAGTAGAGTGTATATGTGCATAAGTGGATGCATGGAGATTTACCCTGTGGTGGGAGCTGCATAGCTTTTTAAAATACCGCATGGCTCTACTCTGAAAGTATGTGCGTCTGTGTCAGTATGCACAAAGATTGTCAGGAAAATGAATACTTTACCTATTTGATGTTCCTGGTCTTGTTCTCCATCGGAACTCCTTCATTGCCTGTTCCAAGTCCTGATGTTCCAGATGTCCCGATGTTCCATGGTTCCGTTCCTGAAAGTCCTGATGTTCCATGTCTCGATGTTCAGATGTTCCATGTTCCTGATGTCCTGGTTCTGATGTCTCTGTCTTCTCCTCTGCAACCAGTCCCCAGATTCCTTGTGTCCACTTTTCCTGGCGTGCTTGCTTATATTTTACATCTGACAAAAAATACAATTTCTATGCATAATGTTAAGACCGCGGCCTTCGGTTGGTGTTGAGAGCATGGAGGCACAGTTGCTAGCTCATGGGAGAGCGTGAGCCCCTGGTCCACAGCATGACTCAGGGAGGAACCCCAAGGCACACCGTGGGAGGTGAGAGCATGCAAGCATGGGCAGAGCAAGAACAAAGCAGGACTGGAACCAAAGGAATGAACTTCAGATAAGGAACAAGGCAGGATCAGCCCTCTGCTGGACCTACACGCACCAGTGTGACCCAGCAATGCAATACTGGTCATGAGAGTAGCTCTTTCGGACCCACCACTTGGGAATGACAAGTGCGTGAGGCCAGACGGAGGCTGAGAGCAGGAATAGGACAAGACAGGAACTCAGGAACTAGGAAGACTTGGACGAAGACTCAGGTTACTCAGGTGACTCAGACGAAGACTCAGGTTACTCAGGAGACTCAGACGAAGACTTGGATACTCAGGAGACTCGGACAAGGATTCAGGTTACTCAGAAAGTCTCAGGCAAGGATTCAGGATACAGACGAAAGTACTGAGTGAGAACTGCATCGCAGCGCGCCCTACACAGCCACCCATTGCTGGTCGCAGACTCCAGGCGAGGAAGCGGAACTTGAGACTGGAACATGACAAAGATTCAGTAGAGGTCTGCACCAGGGCGCGCCCTACATAGCCTGCTGTGGCTGGTCGCAGACCACGCTGAAGCAGAGCAGGTTCTGGCAGAGTCTTAGGCATGGCCGGAAACAGGCGCAATGGCCTCCAAAGACCGGGACAGGTTTCAAGACTCAGGATTCTCAGAAGCAAGCCACTAAAAACAGAAGCCTCTTGAAGGCTTGCGCTGCAGACGAGAAGAAGGCCTATACCACGAAGCGCCCTACCAGCCCCCCATGGGCGGGTCACGGACTATCATAGTGGCATGCCAGGAAAAGTGGACACAAGGAATCTGGGGACTGGTTGCAGAGGAGAAGACAGAGACATCAGGACCAGGACATCAGGAACATGGAACATCTGAACATCGAGACATGGAACATCAGGACTTTCAGGAACGGAACCATGGAACATCGGGACATCTGGAACATCAGGGCTTGGAACAGGCAATGAAGGAGCTCCGATGGAGAACAAGACCAGGAACATCAGGACAAGGAGATCAGGAATACGGATCGAAGAGCCATCTAAACAAGTGAAGACCACGGAGGACCTTGACCCGAAAAGGAACACAGACAACTGTGGATTCTGGATCCGAAGGCCCTGAGGAACAAGAACTGAGCCCTTTTTTATAGGGCTGAACCAGGAAGTTGAAGAGAGACTGGCTTCCGGTGGGGCCGCGGGCCGCTCCGGTGCCTAGGAAGGGCCCAGGAAGAGAAGCAGCACCAAGGACAGCGGCGTCCTTGCCGCGTGATGAAGAGGCAGGCAGAGGTCCTGGCGGCGGTGCACAGGCTGCATTGGAGGCAGCGGCAGCTTCCTGGTGCCTGAAGGCATCCTGGCGGCATCTTCCCCCGCCGAAGGCAGAGTCAGCGGTGTCTGCAGCGGTGGCACTAGGCCGCGAAGAAGCAGATCCTGGCAGTGGCTATGCCACAAAGATGAAGGCAGTGCCGGCGGTAGCCTCAGCCACAAGAGGAACATCGGCAGCATCAGCAGGGCCGTGAAGGAGGCGTCAGTGGCACCCAGCTGAGCAGGCAAGGCCCTGAGGAGCGGCGACTCTGGACAGGAACAGTGCGGCAGTCCAGGCTGCGCCAAAGCAGAGTCCGGCAGCGTCAGTGCTGGAGGTAAGAGGCCTGCTCGCGGGATGAGCTCCACGAGCAGGATCGTAACACATAAAACCCTAATTTATACTTGGAAACAGATATAATTTTAAAATACGTGTGCATACATGAAATCACCAGTTTGCTTATACCTCTGCCAGGTCACCTCGCCCATCACCAGTTCACTGAGGTCTTCCTAGTATTTCACCCAGACCTCCCAGCCAAAAATAGCAGACAACATTCAAGCCTGCTGTCAGCTGTGTTAGTTAACCAGCAGGTGTAAGATTGCACAAATAAATTGTCTAACGTACTCACATAAATCTCTTATAAAACAGCAACTTCCATGTGTACTTCTTGGACCCGCCTTAGAATGCCCCAGACCACCCCTTTTTTTGCATGTGTAAATGTGTGCCAACGTTTTGAGGTTTATAAAATAGGATATACACAAGTACAGGCTATTTACAGGCATATATGCTCATTTTCTACACATAACCCCTTTGAAAATGTACTCACCACCCTGTGGTTCCAGACTTCAGCAGAGTCGCTTCCCTTTTTCTGTTAAAAACAAAGATGGTTTGTGTTGTGATCATTTACCTCTGTCTTTGATATAAGATTTTTCTTACTAACTAAAAAGTGATGTAGTACTGCCTGCTTCCAACCCACAATTTCAATCATATTGTCCTGCCGTATATTCTTGAATCTATGCCAGTGGCATAGATACAGGAGGGCCTGGGCATCTGCCTCCTCACTTTTGGCTCAGGCCCCTACCCCTAGCAGCCCCATCTGAGTCAACCCCTTAACGGTGCAGGAGGGAGAGGGCCTGGAGGCTTTGGAATCACTTCCAGTCCATGATCCCTTGTGCCTTTAAGGGGATAACTTGAAGGAGAAACACCACTATTCTTGGACTTGACTTAAAAATGTTTTAGGCTACCAACGCAGGTAATTATCTCCTCTCCTCTGAGCTCCTTGAGGAATGCCTGGGCTAGGTGAAAGGCAGGAAGCTTATTTGCGTAATTGCTCTTAAACAGCCTGAGAACTTAAGGCTTTATAAAGTAGCTGCATTAACCACAGAGGGAGAGTGATAAACAGCAGAGACAGGCCAGGGAGAGGGTGAAGAGACAGGAGATGCAGATTGTTGCCAGAAATTAAAAGGGTTTGGAAAACCACTACTTTGAAGACCTACATAGGATGGGTTGGGGGCTGGCTATAGTACCTACCCATGTTAATCTTGACCCCCCCCCCCTCAAAAAAATGATTCAGTTCTAGCTATGCCCCTAGTGTCTGCAAATATATACAACAAGCTGAAACAGGAGGGGATCTTTATGATGCACCTCCACGGTAGTTTCCATGCGTGACTGAAACATGTCCTGACACTGCCCTGATCATAGCCTGGTCAGGGATGACTAATACAAGACTGAATACAAGACATAGACAAGAGGTGAAAGACAAGTGAAGAGGGGAGATGAGGCAGACTGAGGACAGCCCCACTAGCTGGGATTTTTCAACCAATGTGAAATGACACTCATTTTCTGGAAAGCCAGCTTTCCCCTATATAGTGTAAAACCAATCTGGATTCAGCAGTGTTACCCACAGCTGCCTGTGCCCTGCTTGGAAGGAGTGCTAAACCCAAGCATCCCGGATCTCCCATTTTCTTCCTTGGCTGCTTCTGTCACTACTTCCTCTCAGGCAAGACGCCCAGGCAACTCAGGAGACTCTTTCCAGCCAAGGGTCTGGAGATGGGCCTCCTTGAGCACCCTCAGCACTGACAGAGGCCAGCACAGAAACAGCAGCTCCTCTTCCCTCCGCTAGTGTTTCTTGACAAAAGTGTATAAAGGAGCAGGAGGGGCACAGATTAGGAGTGGGGGGAGGGGAGAAAGCCAAAGCGCTATGTCTGCACGTTGCAGTGACCCACCCCTGCCTTTTCTGCATGCAGCACTGGTGTGCACTTTTCGGTGATTTTACTGTGCATATTGCCAGGGTCATAGCAAGTGATTTTGGAGCGCAGGACAAGCTATCAGTTTGATGGTCTCCATCATCCCTGTGGACTACAAGGTAAAGTTAAATAACCTGCAGACAGCTTCAGGCAGGAGCACGGAATAAGACAGAGGCATAGCCTCAGTCCTTTCACTCTTTAACCCCCACATCAGAGATCGCCCCACACTACTGGAGAGACCTTCGGCCCATGACTGAAATTAAATAACTCAGAGATCAAATGCCTGCTGTGAGCTGATCATAATTTTATTCTGTATCCCAGAAGGTCGAGGAAAGAACCTAAATCTGTTAGATAAGTCCTGCAAATTATTTAGATTTAGATTTTTTTTTTTTAATATTCCGCTTTTTTTTGCACTTTTTTCATCACTTCAAAACTGGGCTCTACAGGTGACTAGAAAAGATAAAGACTATGATTTTCCAGAGAAAGCAAAACTATCTCAAACACAAATTCAATTTTTCCTAAATATCCAAGAAATAAAGCATACCCAACACTATGCATACCTTGATCTGACACTTATTTATTTATTTAAAAATATTTCTATACCATCTTTCACAAACTATGTTTCACCAAGCATCTGAGAGCTTTAAACTGGCTATAAAGACAGTACAAGAAAAGTCTTACAGGCTTTTGATGCAAAACAGAAATCTCTTACACCTCTAGTTTTGTAAACATATAAACTCTGTATCCATGGAAACTCACCCAACAAATGGTGTAGAGCAGAAGCAGGATGCTTCCTTTTACTATTTTATTTTTATTTTTTTTTATTTAACAGCTTTTCTATACCGATATTAGTAGGCACATCATATCGGTTTACATCAAACAATAGATGGAAAATACAATGAACGGGGAGGGGGGAGAGGGACAACATAATGCAACATGGTGCAATGGCGGTGCTGCAAATAGAGGAGGCTATAGAGGTGAGCCTGAGAAGATGAATTGGAGAGGTAACATATTAACGTAATAACTTAGAGGGCATGAAGTTGAAAAGGAGAACTGGAGAGGTAACATATTAACGTAAAAACTTAGAGGGCATGAAGTATGCAGTAGGGGGATGAAGTACCTGGATCTAGTCTGGATATGCCTGGTGGAAAAGCCAGGTCTTTAGCATTTTCTTGAATTTGAAGGGGCAGAGCTCAAGGCGGAGGTTTGTAGGTAGAGCATTCCAATGTGTGGGGCCAGCAATTGATAGGGCGCGATCCCTTGTTGAGGTGAGGCGAGCATTCTTGAGGGATGGGATATGCAGGGTATCTTTAAGGTTTGCTCTGGTTGGGCGGGAGGAGTGTGTGATTCGGAAAGGTTCATTGAGCCAGGTGGAGTTGTTTTTGTAGATGGATTTGTGAATAATGGTTAGGGTCTTAAATAGGATGCGTGATGTATAGGGAGCCAGTGGAGGTCTTTGAGGAGGGGGGTTTTGTGGTCGGATTTGCATGCATTTATGATGGTTCTAGCGGTGGCGTTCTGTAGCATTTGGAGTGGTTTGATTGTGGAGTAAGGAAGGCCTAGGTACAAGGAATTGCAGTAGTCCAGTTCGGACGAAAGGGTTGCTTGAATGACTGTTCTGAGAGTGTATGTATGGAGTAAAGGTTTGAGTTTTTTTATAACATTGAGCTTATAGAAGCCTTCTTGTAGGAAAGAATTGATGTGTTTTTTTAGGTTTAAGTGTTGGTCAATTAGAACACCAAGGTTTCGTACTGGGGGCTGAGAGGCAAAGGAGCTGGAAGCTGGGTCATTCGCTGGGGAGAGCTTGAGTGTTTGGTGGTTGTGGATGAGGAGCAGTTCTGTCTTTGAGGAGTTGAGGGCAAGGTGGAGGTTAGTGAGTAGTGAATTAATGGAAAGGAGGCATTTCTCCCAGAATTTTAGTGTTATGGAGATAGATTCTTGTATTGGTATGATGATTTGTACATCATCAGCGTAGATGTAGAATTTGAGGCCGAGTTCAGATAGTAGCTGGCAGAGGGGCAGGAGATATATATTAAATTGGGTGGAGGAGAGGGAGGAGCCTTGGGGGACTCCTTGGGTGAGGCCGAAGTGTGTGGATTCTGAGTTGCCTAGTTTTACAGAGAATTGTCTGTTAGTCAGGTAGGATTTGAACCAAATATACATAGAATATACTCAATATACATAGAAACATAGAAATGATGGCAGAAATGGTCCATCCAGTCTGCCCAGCAAGTTTATGGTAGCATCTGCTGCGCCATACAAATCACCCTCTTACTTAGTTTCCCAAACCGTCAAAGTCAGGGCCCTTGTTACTGTTGTTAGTTGCTGTCTGAAACCAATTGCCGTTGAAGCAGAGAGCAATGTTGGAGTTGCATCCAAAGTATCAGGTAAGTTGGTTAAGGGTAGTGACCGCCACACCAACAAGTTACCCCCATGCTTATTTGTTTTCCCAGACCGTATAATTCAATGTCCTTATTCCCCTTTTCCTCTTTTCCCCCTGCTGTAAAAGCAGAGAGCAATAATGGAGTTGCATCAACAGTATGAAGGCTTCTTGGTTAATGACCAAATTTTAAATCCCCTGCGTGCATTAGAAACGAGGGTTATATGAGTGGCCAGGCCCCTTTGAAAATGCACATGGTGAGCGCAAGGCCCGGCCATGCGCGTAACCCCTGTTAAGCGCAGAATTGCAGGGCCTCTTTGAAGGGACGGGCTTGGGGCATGTTCTGGGTGGGGAGGGGCGGGTCAGGGGATGGGTCAGGACAGCACCATTCCTCGCTGTCCCAGAGCCTCAGATGCCAGTAACTTCCTTCAGGTTGGGCTCTGAAGTAAGTTAAAAACTAGGAAAAAAATAAAAAGGTAACATTTAGGGGTTAGGGGGGAGAGGGGAAGGGGAAGAAACTGGGAAGGCAGGGATGTGTCGCTGCATGAAATTTGCATATGTGTACCCCCCTTGTGTGAACTGTCCGCACGCGGATTACAAAATCTGGCGCGCATGTGCACGCGGCCCAACGATTTAAAACATGTGCACGCCGGCACACGCATGTTATACAATTGGCGCATCCATGGACGCGCGTGTTCTTCTTTAAAAATCTACCACTAAGGGTAGTAACCGCCATACCAGCAAGTTACCTCCATGCACTCTTTCCTTCATTTCCATCCTCTAGCTTTTAGGGATTCACAGTGTTTATCCCACGACCCTTTGAAATCTTTCACCGTTTTTGTCTTCACCGCCTCCTCCGGAAGGGCATTCCAGGCATCCACCACCCTTTCCGTGAAGAAATATTTCTTGACGTTGTTTCTGAGTCGTCCTCCCTGGAGATTCATTACCTGACCCCTAGTTCTACTGATTTCTTTTCAACGGAAAAGGTTTCTCGTTTGTGCCTCATATCTCCCCTGCACCTCCTCTCCTCCAGGGTATACATATTTAGGTCCCTGAACCTCTCCTCATAAGTCATTGGATGGAGACCCCCCACCACCACCATTTTTGTGGCCCTTCTCTGGACTGCCTCCATCCTGTCTCTGTCCCTTCTGAGATTCAAACAAGAATATGCAAATTCTGGTGTCACCTCAGTAGCAGTGTCACAAACTCCCTCCATTACCAGGCGTGTAGTAAAGTACTACAAAGCCCTGCAAAAAAGGCCCTCCAAACCTATAGAACAAGGACAAACCAGCACTAACTGCAAGGCCTCTAACAGCAATAAGACTACCTATAAAAAGACAACACAGCAAACATTTCAACAGATGTTAGAACACCAATACGTCCCCCATTGGAAAGACAAAAGAAGCTAGACTGTTACAGGTCCTTACATAGAAACTGCATGCTAGCAAATACCACATATGGAAAACCGAATACAGAATAAAGGGCCACAGATTAGAAATTAGAAACCTGCAGACAAAACTGAAGCGGAAACCTTGAGAAGCCAGGCTTTGCATGCAGTGCAACACTGAAAAGAGAGAAACAAGAATGCATTTTCCCTCCCAAATCGAGTAAACTACAAAGATATAAGAGATGCACATTCCCACAGCAGACATATTCCAATCAATAAATTGCAAATATTTTTTTTTATTCTTGTCTTGACATTTTACTTTTTTTTAATTGCATTGGTCTCAGTCTCTTTTTTTCTGCATTTTGTTGTTGGTGTTTTCACAATTCCTATTCTTGGGTCTTCTTTCTATTTTCCACTTCTTTTTTCATCTCCTGTCTTCTTTACTTCCTTACCTATATGATTCGATCTTTCTCTTTCATCTTCTCTCCATTTCTCTCTGCTCTGCCTCTTTATCTACTCATTGCTTGATTTCACTCCTCTTTCTTCCCCTCTCTCACCATCTAGTTCTCTCTGTTCCAACTATTCACCTCCCCAAGTCTACCCTCCATTATCCCCTTTCAGTCCTCCATCTTCCCCTCCCTGAGTTGCTGCCCTCACCAGTCTCCAACTCTCTGGTTCCCTTGTTCTTCACCTCAACCACCTCCTCCTTTCTGATTCTCTTATTCACCCATCATCCCCACACTGATCTCTGTCTCTCTCCAACCATCTCCTCTTACTTCTCCCAACCAGTTCCTTTTTCTTCTACCCCTTGCAAACATTGCCTTTCAAGCTCTCCCATCCCCTCTAGCCACTCTGTCACGCTCTCCCACTCCACATTACCATCTCTTTAGCCTCTCTATCTTTTTGCATGTTTTACTGTCTTGCATACTCTTCTGTGTCCTCCATCCCACCTCTGTTTTTTTGTAATTGAAATGTTTGTTTAGTTTTAAAGATCATAGTGTAACATATTTTTTTTTATTTTTGAAGAATGTAGCTGTATCAGTTTGCTATCTAAAAAAGGAAGAAATTACAGTCAACTGAAGCCCCAAAAAGGGTCAAGACTCACCAATAATTTTTTGGAAGTTGTATCCATCACTTTTGGTAAGTTTACAGTAGATAGGACTGGCTGTTCCTCATAGTGTAAGTGAACATCCATCCATCCATCTATACATATAGACTGATGAGAACAAGATCTTTATCGCTGAACCTTCACTTCATCCTTATTCTTGATTTTTTTTACCCGGCAGTTTCTGCCTTCTCCAATGGGCCTCTAGCCAGGGCTGGGATTTGGTGCCATGAGCCTTCATTCTCAACCACTTGGGGATGCTTCCTCTATTTTATAACTCTCCCCAAGATACTAAGCCCACTGATTGCAGTGATGGTCCTGGGCCCGGGGCCATTCAGCATGACTCCATCAGGATCCCCCAAATCATGGGGCTTGAATCTGGCCACTAGATTTCACCCTGCTCCTCAAGACATTATTAATTGTGGGGATTTTTTTTTTTTTGTTTGCTTGTTTTGGGCATAGTCCCTCCTTTTTCTCCTACTTCAAGGAACCAGTGCTGGGATTGTAGTGTCATTCTCAAGTATCGAGGGATTTGTCTCTATTTTATTAGACCCAGCCTATAGCCCATTAAGCCCAATATACATGGTAGTGGTCTGGGGGATGGTACTGAGGGAGTTGGGGGGCTGTAGGGTGAGCAGGGTATCAGTAAGTAAAAAAAAAAAAGTCAGCCTCAACATTACAGGTTATGAATTCATGAAAACTGTGACTAATACCTACCTTTTGCTAGTAATAATCATTAAGTAGTTTAACTAAGTTAGCTGCATAATACTCTCTACCATCTACAGTTCAGTTTCTTCCCCTAGGAATCTGTAAATGCATTTCAAACTGGTTTTAAGTTGTAAAGTGATCTTCTTTCAGTATATGTATGAATGCATTTTAGAGATCACAAGGAGCTCATTCTCCAACAGTGCAAGAGGCCTTGGAGCACCTCCATCTTTACATAACATGATGTCATATAATGCATAGAAATGTAAGAAAAAGGGGCAGACTATGGCAGATGCTTGACCTTCAAAGCGACTTGGTTTTGTAATATTTTTATACACTGAGGAGAGGAGTTCTGGGTGGGTAGAGTTGTGACTTTTTGATTTAAAAAGGATGCACATAAATTTACCCCACACAAGTTATACCCTGCTCAAAAGCTGTTATAAAATTACCCTCCTTATGTGGAAGAATGCATTTGTAGACCAAGAATAGGCAGATGCAATATATCTGAACAGAGCAATTCAACTAACTTTAACTGGGAAAAAAGATCCGGGTCTATGCCAAACTTTAAGCTAATAAAGGGGACATGGCAGTTTATGAATGGTGAAAGATGATCCAAACCGAGGCTGTTAGAAACAAGATGTTGTACCCAGAAGTAAAGGAGCCTTCTTTCCGGGACACAGATGTGTGGTGCGCGCATGTTATAAAATTTGTTGGCCGCTCATACATGTGCGCTGGATTTTATTATCCGCACACACAAATTTTTCGCACGGCGACGCAATCGGGCCTTCCTCAGTTCCCTCCCAGTCCGCTCCAATTAAGGTCTGCGGACTGGAATGGAACTTCCCTAACCCCCTTCCTTCCCCTTCCCTTCTCCTCCCCACTCCCTAAAGCTTAACCTACCTTGCATGAATTTTTTAATTTTATTACTTGCTGCTCCTCGGAAGCAGAAGTAATTTACGTGCGCTGACCAGCTGCTTGCCTCTGTCCTGCCTCGCCCCTCCCTGCCCAGAACATGCCCTGCGGCCCGCCCCTTTCTCAGGGCCCAGCACTTGTGCACGTATCGCCACTTACACGCGTGGCCGGGTCTTTTTGAAAATGCGAGCGGCGCACACAGGGCCCAGCCACGTGTGTAAGTGGCGTTTTTTACGTGCATGGAAGATTGAAAATTCGGCCGAAAATGTGTACATCTGATTATAAAAAAAGCACCCTGGTCAGAATACTTAAGTCCCACTGATGTGTCCTGACAACATGGTGTGGATATTCAAATACAAAAATAAAATTCAAATACTAAAGTATCATAGAATAAACTTGCAAATCAATTTTAAGCCTTCTTTTCCTTGGGAAAGTAGGCTAGAAAAAAGTATTTAGCAGGGGATTTAATTACATTATACAAATGTAACAATGGACCCTACAGAGATCTTTCAGGTGAAATAGATTTCAGCATTTTCATAGGAAGGGATTGGTTACTTGGAGAATATTAATGTTCTGGAACACTTTACCAGCAGATGTAGTTATGGCTTCAACACCAAATTGATTCAAATGTAAATTGGGCGAGTTTTAAGAGGGACAAGATATTGGTAGATATGAGGATACAGCTACAAACTAAGGACAAGCGCTAATCTAAACATTCTGGGAAATAATTTTTTTCACTGCTGCAGAATTGGTTACAGATACCCAGTGACATTTTTCCACTTTCCCCTGGATTGTCATATAGAGAGAGGTGTTACGCAGTCAGAAAATGTAATTTGGACCCGATGGATCTCTGGTTTTCTTTCAACCTAACCAACTAGGTTTACCATGTAACCATGTAATGCTGCTGCAAGCAAATGCTGGTTCAACCCTGGAAATATCTCCCTTCAAAGGATGACTCACACTTTATGAAACCTGAGCTATCCCTTCCATTTCACCAGTCTCATTCCTATTGCTGCCACTCTCAGTCTGTGACCTTGAGAGAGTTACTTAACCTCCCAGTGTTCAACCTCTCTCACTGCTTTGTTTAATCTTACTTCATTCTTCATGGGTACGCTTTGTTGCTCAGGGATCTAACTTTTCAGTCTTCCCTTAAAGTAAATGAGATTGGTGATGATGATGACGACAGCAGAATAAATTTTTTTTTTTTTTTTTTTGCCCTGACAATTTCCTCCTGCTCCTTTTAGGCTTTCGGCTCAATCAGAACTGGCCTCCACTGGACTATATGCCTTCATTTGCAATTTTCTGGGGATTCTCCCTGTATTTAATATCCCATCCCGCCTCACTTACACATGAAATTTTAAACATTTATGTGTGTAAAACTGTGCATATATGCCTGTAAATAGCTTCTACTCGCGCTTCCCATACTTTATAAAATTAGAAAATATGTGTGGATATTCACTTTCACATGCACATAAATGTGCGTAAAAAAAGGCTATTCCAGGGTGGAGCCAACGCTTATGTGGGAACATTTGCCAACTTGCTCACACATTTTCACCATCTGCTAATTATCTGGCAGAAGTGATATTAAATGTGTTTGTTCTCTACAACTGGCCAGGTGGGAGGCCAGGATGAACTGGGAAAAGTTCTGGTTAAAGAACCAGGAAGGTCTTTATGATCTGGAGAAGGACTGGGTGATCTGGTAGACTAATTGTTAAAACTGGTAACTTCCTTGATGCACGCATGTTTTAAAATCGGCCAGTATTTAAATCCTGATATACCTACTTTACTTTCATACATAAAATATATGCGGGGTATATTTTTAAAATAGATAGGAAAAATATATGTGTTCAGTGCATTAAAATACTTGCTTACAATGCATTTCTTGTATTTGCATGTAAGCCTACCTACTCGCATATGCATATTTTATAAAACACACGTATGTGAAATGCATGGGTTCTAAAATTCTATGGTAAACGACGTGCAGCCACATACGTGCATATATGCTGCCACATGCATTTATTTGAAAGTTGTTCTCTTAGCCTAGTCATTAAAGTGAAAACGCTCATCTGAAGGCCACATTCCAGGGCTCCTTCTGGAACCATTCAAATATAGGCCATAAATCCAACCACTAGGTGTCACTATTACGCGATTACTGGGACTCCCAAGCCCCAGTTGGCTCAGGGAACAGAAACATTGCCTGGAAATCAAACGCAGGTCCTCTGAATGGCAGGGCAAAGTACCGCCACTGAGCCACTAGTCTGGCCTTGCATATTTTCATTTTAACACTGAACTCTTGCACTATAAGCACTGAGCAAACTGCTGTGCGGCTGATGACCTCAGAGCTTGAACTCCTGCACTGGTTTTCATACATTCAGTCAATGTCATTTCCAGCGCTGGTACCCTTTGTCGTTCATAATCTCATGATAGGGCACATATGATACATAAGCCATTTCTAATTATTTTGGTACAACTCTTATTTATGGCAAAATAAGTAAATGTGAGAATAGGTTTTAGGGATGTGCAATCGTTTTTTGACGATTAGGAAATTCGTACGATATTTCCTAAATCGTCATGGATTGGGAAACCGATAAAACGATTGCACTTTCCCCGAATTTTCGTAAAAAATCATTTTTCGGCTTACTGCTCGCTAACAAAAACCTGTTAGTTTTTGTTACTTTCTGTTAGTTTTTGTTAGCGCGCACTAATGGGAGTTTGCGTGCACTAATGGGAGTTAGCGTGCACAAAGCCGAAAAACAATTTTTCATGAAAAAAAAATGCCGATCCGCGGGAATACGAGATTTTCCTGCGGCCACCCAAACCCGAAAATGGAAATGATTGGGCATCCGATGCACATCTCTAGCAGGTTTTGCTTTGAGGAAGACTGGGTTTAGTGCTGCAGTATTACTATGACGACATTGTCAGTTAAGAGCAGATGGTATGGGGAACCCAGGCTCAGGCTGCTGCTCTGTAAGAGCTGGTGGCTTGGGAAGTATCACAGAGGTGCAGCTATTAAGTCCAGAAGGGTAGAGCATAGGTGGGCAGAGGGCAAATCCATGTAGACCGAGAGAAACTCTTGTTGACTTCAGTGCAGTATTCATAGTTCACCTGCGAGGTGGCTACCATCCCCAGCTGGACGACTGAGGGGGCTCTAGCTGTGACTAGGTGAGGTCTGGGCTAGATTTGAAAACTATCAGAGGGAAAGGGAAGGGTGAGAAAGTTTAAAATTAAAAAAAATAGTTAAAAGGATTCAGCAACTATATTAGAGGTAGCCCTTGCAACTATATTAGGGGCAGCCCTGCACTGTGCCATCTGGTGTGGAGTATCCAGGTTTGGATCCCTCATCCATCAGGGTTGATGGGGCCCAAGTGTGCTGTGGAAGTGGTACGGTCAGGCCCTGGTAAGGAGGGAAGATAGCTGCCATTAGTGTGGTAGCTCCTGATGACTAATGAGCAGTGCTGAATGTGTGCCTTGAATAGGGTTGCCAACTGGCTCCAGATTTTCAGAACAGGTTGATCCAGTCCTGGTTTTACTCCCCCTGCATGCAGGTACTTATAGTCTTATTTTTGTTAGGGAATGCAAAAGGGAAATCAGAATAAATCTCAGCATGCAATGGGGTAAAATCAGGACTGGATCAACCTGTCCTGAAAATGTGGAGCCAGTTGACAACTCTAGTCCTGAAGAAGGAAGTCCTCAGGCCAGTGAGAGTCCCTGAGCCACCCAGGCATATCATCATTGGATCACTGAGGAGGGGAAGGGGGGAAGAGAGACTGCTGGAGAGGAAAAGGTTAAACCTCTTCCCCCCATGTACTGTATGTTGAGATGATTTGCCAGGCATATTTTAAGCAAGATTTTATTCAAATGCTCTCCTGTTCATTATCTTTCAGAACTATCTTGACATCTGATACCCTTTGTTTTTTTCCTGTTAAAAAAGGGGGGGACAGTCATCCAAGTCTTTCATTCCTGCTCAGGGCCAGCGTGTCCCAATAGGCAAACTAGGTGGTCCCCTAGGGCTCCAGCCATTGGGGGGGGGGGGGGGGGTGGCAAAGAGCAGCCATATGGGGGCCGTGAATGGCCAAGAGAAGTAGAGACTCAGAGGGCCATGAGCAATGCCTATCCTGCTCGCAGCCGAGAGAAGCAGCCATGGTGGGTCACGAGTGGTGCCTGTGTGTGTGTGTGAATGTGAGAGGGATTGTGTGTGTATGGGAGAGCAATGGTGTTAGTGAGAGAGAGGGAGGGAGCCTTGGTAAAGGTGTGTGTGTGTGTGTGTGAATGAGACAAAGAACCTAAGTGTGTGTAAGAGAGGGGGCCTGTCTGAGTGAATGAGGTTAGATCTAGAGCCTGGACTGGGGGGGGGGGGGGGGGAAGGGTGGAGTGGGCACAAGGAATAAGGTTCGCCTAGGGCATCTAATAATCCTGTACGGGCTCTGTGCATGCTCTCTCCTCAGCCGTTACTACTCTGCCGCTTTATACTGCTGAAAAAGTCTAAAGGTTAGCAGCTGAGCTGGGCACTCTTGCCATGCAAGTTCTGTTTAAGTAACCTTTTCTGTATGCAGACTGAAAAGATCCTCAGAAGCATCAGCGGTAATGTTGGGAGCACCTAATGTCACATGGGATTTCCCAGCCGTAGGAAGAGATAAAGCAGAAAACGCTGAAGAGAGGCACAGGCTGACAAAAGGCACGGACACTAAAAAAAAAGAAATTAATTTAACAAAGGCACCATAAGTCCACTTAGAACTGCAGACAGCTCTAGATTTGTCAATAGGCAAACAGTAATTCTGTGCCTAGGTTGGCAAAAATTTAGATGCAGCAGGCTGGCTGAAGATTTGCTGCTTTCCAGCTCTGCTGAATCAGATTCAGCATATAACAGCCCCCTGCTACCCTGTAACAACCCCTTATGGGGGGGTTGGGGGTGTGATAACTCCAACAATGCCTAGAGGTGGCAAAGAAAATCCCGAATCCATCACTAAATGCAGCCAACTCCTTATCGAGGGAAAGGATCCCTCTTGTTCTGAAAGATATAAGTATCATTTCCTATTCTGATTCTCCTTCCTAAAAATCCTCTGAACCAATTATGCATATGTGTGTGTGTATGTGTGTGTGTGACCTAATCTAAGGGCTTCTGATTCCTGCTCTACTGAATTTCTTTAAAGTTCCTATTATTTGGTATCACATACCCATACACCTGTCTGTTCTGCTTAAAACATCCAACTCGCATTTCCTTTCACCAAAAAGCAAATAAAAAGACCTCCTGTCCTCTCATACATTCCAGTGTCAACCCCCCCACCGCAATAGCTGTGCCCACCTTCAGCACATAAGTCTACATCACTTTTGAACCGATGTGGCAATCAATGAGCATCCATCCAACTTCGGAAAAGCCCGCCAGTCAACAAACCCCAGCAGCAGCCGGCAACTCCTTGCTGTCAAGGATGATTGTCTTCCATGATTTCCAAGCATCAGCAGATCACTGGCATAAGTCAGCCCAAAGTACACAGCCCCAGGTCAGAACTACTGCAACTCTAACGAAGCAAACATGAGTCAAAGAGTAGTAGTACACACACACAGTTCTGGTCCCAGCCTAGAAGCAGAAGCAACCCAGCTTCGAAGGCTCACACGTCTCACTGAGTTTTAGATCAGAATGCAGCAAGTAATCATAGCAATTAACTTCAGATCAAAGAAAGGCAGGAAGCAACAATGATCAGTAGAAAATGACCAGGGGGGCTCTGCTCGAGGAGCTAAAGGAGACCCTTTCAGTTCACGTCTTGCCAAGAATTTCTGTTGCTGCTCTAGATTTTAAAGGTGCTACTATAGTACACACCAGCAAGAAAACCTCTCAGGTATTCCCTCATGCCAGAAGCCTCTGGTATTTCTTAAAACTGCCGATGGGCTAAGGCAGTGCTGCTGCATACACCTGCTCTCCTCAGAGGGACTCCTATCTCGTCTTTCCCAGAGTGGAGAAAGCAGATAGTGGCACCTGCCCCTGCTCCTAGCGCTGTCTCCAGTCATTCCTGTACTAGAAGGATGCATGTATGCCCTTTCCAACACTTTGCTCAGTGGAAGAGTCGGAAAGGCTGCCAGGGTCACTGCAGCAGCTGCTTTTTGAGGCATATTCAATGTTAGCGCTAAGTAGAAGAAGAAAATGCATTCTTTATGGGATCAGACATGGGAGAGATGATGTTCCCGTGTGCTCCTGGTCGGGCTGCTCACTCTAGCTCTATACATTATAGTTGAAAACCAAGTTAGAAAGTTCATGAAAGGTGATGGATTACCTTGCAGGAGGCAGCAGATGTTGATTTGGAGGTCCAGAAGTCCCAGACGTATGTGTGGAGGAAAAGGGTGAATGAAAGAGAGAGAGAGAGGCGGGAGGGGTGGAGCGGCTGGTCTGTCCCCGGACCGATTCCGTGCAGGCTTAAGCGCAGAGAATCATTTCAGGAGCCTGCAGAGGGGAGCTCGGAGTTCCCGCAGCTCCCCGCCAGTGATAACGAAAGAGCGCTCGTGCTGCGTGCGTGAGCCAGCGCTCCCCTGTCACAGCAGCCCCATGCATGCATTGCTGACTACGGTAAACGAAACTCGACGCTTTCGTTCGGCTGAGCATGCACACGCTTACGAGAAAGTCACCCCTGCAACTCCAAGTGCCATTCGTCTGCGAAGAAAAAAAAAAAAAAAGCCAAGAAATTGTGAGAAGTAGAAAAAGTGAAATGAGTGCTTTTGGAAAGAGAAACGAGGCATTTAAATGTATAGATTTGGCTTTTTTTTTTTTTTTTTTTTTAACCTAGTTCTTATTTCTAAGCCGGGAAATGATTACCCTCAAATTATGTTAACGTTGGCTACTGCGAATCATATATGAAAGTAGGCTATTCAGAGATTGTGCTGTATGATATTATATTCATATGTATGAGTATATCTATTATTTATAGCTATCTGTCATATATTTAGAGAGAGAAAGGCACATTAGGTCTATACTAGAACTTGTGATCTGAAAATAGTGATTGATTGCACTATGGTGGTGGTAGGGGGAAGAATTTTCAAAATCATTTGTGCACATAAAACACAGGTTTATACACTTAAACGGTTTGGGGCAGAATTGTATGTTTGTGTGTTATGCACATAAAAGTATGTTTAACCCGATTTTATGCAAACTTTTTTTTATATTCAAATAATTTTTATTAATAAAAAGATAACAATTCTCTGAGTGCATGGACACTGATGCAACCCAAGCAATGAAGAGATTATCACTTTTCAAAACTGATTTTAAAAGTATGCACCTAAATTAATTTGCACAAGTTATGCATTGGCAATGGCAGATGACTTAGTCAGCAGTCTGGTTGGGTCAAAGGGCTATCCTAAAGTTAGCTGGCTGTAGTTAAGATAAGTTTATCCAGATAACTTTGCTATCCAGACTGTGAATCAGGCACAGTCTGGATAGCAAAGTTAGCCTGATAAAGTTATCTTAACTACAGCCGGTTAACTTTAGGATAGCCTGTTGACCCAACCAGACTGCTGACTAAGTCATCTGCCAATGCATAACTTGTGCAAATTAATTTAGGTGCATACTTTTAAAATCAGAAGTATGAGTCAATCCTAGCTGCCCCTAATTTTTGTGCACATAAAAGTATGGATGCTGTTTGTTGTATGTGCTGTTTAGAAAAGTGATAATCTCTTCATTGCTTGGGGTGCATCAGTGTCCATGCACTCAGAGAATTGTTATCTTTTTATTAATAAAAAATATTTGAATATAAAAAAAGTTTGCATAAAATCGGGTTAAACATACTTTTATGTGCAGCTGCACTATTGAATAATAGCCAGCTATCTTAAAATTAACTACAGCCAGCTAACCTTAGGACAGCTCTTTGGCCCAATCAGACAGCAGGTTAAGTCATCTGGTTAACTCTTAATATCAGAGTTAGCTGGATACCATAATCTGGCTAACTTATCTCCTCCCAGTTATGCTCTTGGAACACCCCTAACTTATCTGGCTAAATTCTAGCCTTCTAACTTATTAGTCAACTATCTACTTAAATATTCATTTAGCTGGCTAATTTCTGAGTTAGCTGGCTAAATACTTTTGAATATGGACCTCAAGAATTTCTAATTGGCCCCGACTGGGTATTATTGCTTGAAGTCTGGGCTTTCAAACTTTCTACAGTGCATTGTGGGGTGGATTTTAAAAGGGTTACGTGCGTATATTACACACGTAACCCCGAAAACCCGCTCTTGTGCGTGCCGAGCCTATTTTGCATAGGCCAGGCGACGCGCGCAAGCCCCGGGACGCGTGTAAGTCCTGGGGCTGGAAAAAATGGGTGGGGTGTGGTGGTCTGGGGGCAGGGTGTGGGCCTCTCAACTGCTGCTGGGCCCGGGGATCACGCGCTGGTACTTGGCCGGTGCGCACAACCTATGCCTACCCAAAATAAAAAAATAAAGATGGGGGGGATTTAGGTCGGGCTGGGGGGTGGGTTAGATAGGGGAAGGGAGAGGAAGGTTGGGGGGTTGGAAAGAAAGTTCCGTCCGAGGCCACTCTGATTTTGGAGCGGCCTCGGAGGGAACGGGGAAAGCCATTGGGGTTCCCCTAGGGCTCGGCGTGCGCAAGGTGCATGCACAAATCTACACCCGCGCATAGGTACGAATATCTGGCCCTGTGTGTATTATTTTGTTTTAATATAAAGATGTCATTAAAAGGGATTTCTGGAATAGAAGTTTGAGATTCAGTGACTACAAATGGATATTTCTTTTGTCTTCTACTACAAATTCATTTCTACTGCATTTACAGTGGAAGTAAAACAGACATTTATTACCATCAATTCTGTAAACTAATATTAAAGTTACCCTCTAGTGGTCTCTTGTTTGCTATGAAGGCAGATTTCATGTTTGTTTTCTCCTTGTGTTAGTGCCGTCGGCCACGGCACGCCACGACCGGGACCGGATGTCATGGCCGCCAGCCGTGGCGGGAGAAGACCAGGGTCAGGCCAGCGGTTGCAGGGCAAATAACTCAACTGGGGCGCCGGGTATTGTGCGAGCCTCCAGAGGACTACAGATGGTTCCTTGGTTCTCCTGGCGATGGCTTCCACGGTCTAGCTCGGCTGCTGGGTTCCTCAGTCAAGTCAGCTCCTCCCCCTCTGTCTCTCTAGAGCCGTGTATGCGGCTGAGCTGTATTCTTAAAGGAGCCATGACAGGAAATATTCATGACTGCTCCTGAGACTCCTCCCCTGACATCCTGTATTTAAGGCAAGGTCTGACACTCAGACCTTGCCTTGGTATCGAGGTTCCTGGCTGAGTTTGTTCCTGAGCTCCCTGTTCTTGGTTCTTCGTCCCACTCTGCTTCCCTGCTCCATGGATTGATTCTTGGCTTCTGACTTCTGGACCGGCATGCGTGTTTCCCTGGCTTGATCCTGGTATGGCTTCGGACCCTTCTCCTGATTGCTCCTGGAATGGCTCCGGACCCTTCTCCTGTTTTGATCTTGGACTAGACTTCGACCCCTCTTGTGTACCGAACCCTCGGACCGGCTTTGGACTATTCTGCGACTCCGTCCTCTGACTACTACGACCTGCTGGAGGCGCCAGCCATCTGGAACCCATGACCTGCAGGAGGCGCCTGCATCCAGACCTTTCTTTAGTCTTCAAAGGAGTCCTCTAAAGTCCCAGCGGCCAGATCCCTACGGGCTTCTCCTGGGGGGATCTCGAGCTTCCAGGGTGAAGTCTTCATGCAACAACTACAGCCTGCGGCCTCGCCCTTCGACGGTAGAGACCTAAGGGGATTGCGTCCCTTTCAGGTGGCACTGACTCTACCTCGGAACAGGGGTCCACCTTAAGGTTCATAACACCTTGTCCTTATTTCAAACTCTTATTGTGCATTTGGTTTGCAGAAATCCAAAAGAGCAGTACTTGATGGAGGGTCAAGTGCTTATGGGCACCAAAGAGGAGAGAGATCTTGGGGTGATCATATCTGATCATTTCAAAGTATCAAAACAGCATGACAAGGCAGTGGTGGGAGACAGAAGAATGCTGGAGTGCATCAGGAATGTTATTACCAGTGGAACAAAGATGCCGCTGCCTCTGTACAGATCATCGGTGAGATCTCATCTGGAGTATTGGGACCAATTCTGGAGGCATAGCCTCCAGAAATATATGAATAGATTATTACCAATCCAGAGAAATACTACTAAAGTGGTGCTGAATCTGCACTATGAGGTGATTCATAAAAAGAGGTCAGTTTTAAAAACTCACGCAAAAATACCCACATACGAGTGGATATGGGCCGCATGTCAGCAATATGGATTTTTTATTGCACGCATAAAAAAATAAGGGAGCAGGGCATGGACAGTCTAGGGCAGAGCCAACAGTTATGTATGTAACTCGTATTTTAAAACTGAAAACCATAGCGCCTATAGGCTAGATATCCACGTAACTTGCTCCTGATGAGGAGCAAGTCTGTAGATCTCAAGTTTTAAGGAGGGTGAGGGGTTAAGGTGAACTGGGCAACATGCAGGATGAAGAACCAGAGGGGTCTGAAAGACCTCGATATTAACTGGACAAACAGGTGGACTAATAGGAAAACTGGGAATATGCCTTGCATGAACATGTTTTAAAATACACTTACATACATGCGTAAAAGCCGACAAAGTCCTATGGAAGACATGCACACTAGCTGTGCTCGAGCAGCCTCTTAAAATTAGGAGCATACTTAACGTGCAGTTGGTGTATTTTAAAACATATGCACGCAAATGCGTGCACAATTTAAAATTCCAGAATATCTTTGCTTGCACGCCGATATGTATGCACAGTATGGGCACACGCATGCCCGTTTTAAAATTATCTTTTAAATATTTAGCCGCTGGCAGGCTAGGAAAGCCATCTAAACTTCTCCCGTTAACTTAGTTCTGCTACCCTTGTTATTTGTAACTGCTCCTTCGATCACCACAGTTCTAGTTGTTGTATTTAATGCACTCCCGTTCCATGTAAACCAGCAAGATATGTGCTCATGATTGCCGGTATATAAAAACCTTAAATAAATAAAAAAATAAAAATATTCAGGCATGCAGCTGAATATACCTGGCTATCTTAAAGGTAACTGGATATGTTTATCTAGCTAACTTTAGGACTGCTCTTCTTCTGTGTTAGCCAGATAACACAGAAAACTGGCATTTATCTGGCAAATTAGCTCCGCCTGGAATGTCCGGCCCCACTCCCAAACTAGCGGGATAACACATTATCCAATTATCTCAAGGCCTGTCAGTATAGTGGGATTCTCAAATCCTACCATTTGTATGGCAAATTTAGCCAGGCACATAGTGCTGAATCTTGACCTATTTTGTGTTTAAATATGTTGACCAGGAAAGTCAAACTATAGCACTGTTTTTTTCAAATGGGTCCTGGAAGATCAGAGAGATGTAGTGACTTCTCCAAGATCTAGGGATCCACTTTCATAAGAAAGTAGAACTATAGGTCCTTAGGTGTGAAGGGGGGAAAACCATACCTAGATCAGCCTGTCCTTTTTGACATGGAGTTTTATGATTTCCTTATAGGCTCAGTGTTGGGAGAGAGTCTTCAACCCATGTCCCAGGACTTTGGGCTCACAATTTACTGTTCTAGAATGTCTGATGTGATTTCTTATCAATAAAGAGAAAATTATATGGGGTTATAGTGACATTAAAATTGTTAAAACTGCCCGCACTGGTACAAAGACTGCAGGCACTATTTACATGCGGACTTTGTACTAATTTTCAAAGTGAAAGTATGCACATATTTTCCCTTTGAAAATTATCCCAGAAAAACTACCTGCACACAATTACACCTGCTAATTTGTGCTGATAGTTTAAAAAAAAAAAAAAGCACATGTACTTCTGCACGTACGTGCAAAGCTCTCCCCAGCCACGCTCCCAGGAATGCCTCCCCCTACTGCAGGAAAAAGTACTTGCTTAGAGGCCCTATGCATGCACTTTTATGCATATAGTGAGGATAACTGTCAAACAACTCTGCATGGCTCCATATACATACACATATGGCTGTACTGACATCTATTACAGTATTTTAAAAACCTACATTTATTTATTTATTTGAAAACTTTTATATACCGGTATTAGTATGCAAACATCATACCGGTTCACATTGTAACTAAAGGCAGAAATTACAATCAACAGGGAGGGGAAAACAAGGAGGATTATACATAGAGCAGGGGGCATAGAAATTAAAGCATTAAAACTGTAACGAGCTATTTAGAGGAATATATACAAGTTTAGGCAGATTATTTACAAGTGTTGAGGCTGTAACGTGCTATTTACAGGAAAGAATACAAATTTAAGTGGGTTACTTATAGGAAAGTATAGGAGAGGGTTCAGGAGGGCGGGGGTTGGTAGGGGAGGGGGAGGAGCAATAAGTTAGGGTCAAGGGGGGGGGAGGGGGAGGTTAGTCAGGGTAGGCTTGTCGGAAGAGCCATGTTCCGACAAGCCTACCTGATATATAGCATACCTGATACATAGCATACCTGATACATAGCATACCTGATACCTGTAATCCAAGCATACCTGATACATGTATCAGGTATGCTTGGATTATAAAATATGCGTATGTCTAACCCCCTCCTCCCACACCATATGTGCAAATACCTGCAATGCATTGAAAGTGCATACTTTTCTTACCTATTTTATAAATATATGCACATGTATTTCATGCACAATACTAATTGCTCAGGCAAAACCCTGATTTATACATGTTCACTCGTTCCTTCTCTAAGACAGTGAGACCCTCCTAGTTCTTCACTCTGGCCTCCCCCCAGTTCATCCAGACTCCCCACAAAACCAATAGCAGACAACAGACACATCTGATATTGACTGTGCTACTTAATTAGAAGGTGTAAAACTGTGTGAATAAGCTGCCTAATGTATTCAGATAAATCTCTTACCGAAGAGCAACTTATGTGTGTACCTCTTGGTTCCACCCTGGTCTGCCCCTTTTTTGTGCAGGTAAACATGTGAATGATACTGAAAATCCGCACGTACTTTTGATGTTTATAAAATAGCATGTATATGAGTACAAGCTACTTTCTCGCGTATATGCTAATTTATACGGGTAACTCCTTTGAAAATTCACTCCACTGGGTGGGCAATTTCCTATTAGCCCATTTACAGGGGTAATGCACTGTTATAAGCACAAAAATGACTGATAATTTCCCACCATAAGACTCATAGCAGCTGATAACATATGTTAAAAAATATCAAGCAATTTGAAACATAGCTAAAACATCATGATTATAAAATGCAGTAAAATATCAGCACTTCAATACAATAATATCCATACAACATTTCCCTCTCTCACTAAAAAGAAAAAAAACAACTTACTTCCTTACCCATCCTAACAACAGCCTTCAATAATATTTCCAAATATTCCCGGTCACTTCCAAAGAGGTGACCCCCTTTGGTTTCACCCTTCAGAGCTGATCTATTACTTATCATCAGTCCGCGATGACACCAGAGGGAGGGGATGGGTCACTGGGCAAATAGGAGAGTAGGAACAGAGGCAACCTAAGCAGGGCTTGAAGAAGCCAAGGGGAGGGGGCACTTGGATAATCAGGGCTCCCTCCCACAAGCTCCTGCAGGTCTCATCTTGGCGGGCCGTTTGGGGGACCAATGACCTGTTCATAGTATGGGAAAGAATAGGCTTGGTCATATTGCTAACTTCTCTTGCCCCTCAAACTCCTGCTGATTCCTAGCTGGCTCTGCATGGCACTCAGCTACTTTGAGCCGGGAGGTGCCTATACTATATAGAAACCTAGAATATGTTAACTGATAAGGGTTGTAAGGCCTATTTAATATGTCCAATTTCATTCCTGGTACAGTGCCAGAGATCCCAACTGATCTCTGGTTTTCCTTCCGCTTCTATGAAACTAAGAATCCTCTTTGATTATTCCATAATTTCTTGAATTCAAATATTGTTTTTGTCTCTACCTCTTCCACTGGGATGCTAGTCCAGGAATCCACATAAAGAAACATTGTCATGTACTAGCAGACCGGGCTTTAGCAGCTCCGGTAGATCTCAAGTGTGTCTTACAAGCCGACTTTTTTAGTTCAGTCTGTTATTACTAAGCCTATCCAACAAGCATGGCTGAAGCTAACTAAATTACTGCATGTGCCTCGGACTTATTTTTTGCCCATTGTAGGCAATGTTGACTTTTCTCCCGGTTCTCAGTCGCTGGCTTTCCGCAGTTGGGCGGCAAACGGTATTTCGCACCTGGGACAATTGATTACAGGGGAAGGGAGGACTCTGTCCTTTGCAGACTTGCGAATTATGTATGGATTTGGGGTGCAACATACTTTTTCATATTTACAAATCCGTCACTATCTTCAATCCCTGACTCCAGTGTTCCTGCAACAATTGACTTTCCTCCAGTTGGATAAGATATTTGGCTTTGAAAAAGAACAGACTCCTTTGCTCTCTGTTTATTATAAATGTATAAAGAATGTTTTGCGGGTGAATCTCTTTTCCATACTGGTGGATCAATGGAACAAGGATGGGGAGTTTATTGTAACTCATTCGATTCTTTGCTTCTGTTTTGAAAGAGTGGCCAAGATTTCTCCTAATATGTATGACCGGGAGCTCCAATATAAATTCTTGGGAAGGGCGTATGTATCTGCTCAGGTAGCCCATTGCCTGACTATTTCTGCCTCTGCTCTATGTGGCAGATGTAAGACTGCAGTGGGAACTTTGTCCCATGCTTTTTGGTCCTGTCCATTTATCAAACACTTTTGGAGCCGTATTGCTAGCTACCTGGCAGGCCTTTTAGGTGTCTCCATACCAGTGGCTCCGCTCTGGCTCCTATTTGTTTGTATTCCCCCCTTGTGAGTTAGCGATCTGGGTCCACGACTCCTGATTCAGATGGCTAGTTTGGTGGGGAAGAGGGTGATTCTCTTGGGTTGGCGGAGTGAAGACCCACCTTCTTTTCGGACTTGGAGGAATTACTTTCATTTTATGATGAATATGCATAATCTGTTCTCCAGCAACTCATCTTTACACCGGAGATGCTTCTTATCCACATGGGAACCATACATACAAGCTCTTCCACACCACTCTAGGAGTTGGATTTTGAATGACTAAAGTCTTTGGGTTTTTTTTGCTGACTTGGATTTCTTACCTGCTCTTGAACTTGATTGCCAGGCATTGTTTGTGGGTTGGGGAAGGGATGGTGGGGAGTGGGGGGGGAATTAGGGGTTAATTCTATGGTTTAGTATTCCAGTTGTATGGTCTGGGGATATATTAGAACACAGTATCCCAGGTTGTTGTATTAGTATTTGATAAATGCTAATAAAAAATGTTTTAACATAATAATAAACATTGTCTGATGTTGTTCCAGAGTCTATTCCCTTGGAGACTTGCATCTTGTGCGTTTACATCTTTGAGGTTATTTAAATGTCTCTATCATATTCCCCTGTTTCTTCTCTCCTCTATGATACACATATTTACGGTAGGTGCTTAAGTCTTCTCTCTTAGGGCTTTTGGAGCAGACCCTGTACTATCTGTGAGGATTTGGTTAGTACAGACAAACCCTTAAAGGACAACTGCCATCTACTCTCTCTGTAATCATGTTAAGTTCACTATGTAATCAGACAAATATATTTTCTATTTTTAACAATTTGTGTGATATTTTAATATTCAATCCGAGTAATAAGGAAAAAGCTGTTTTACTTTCTTGTTGTGCCAGTGGAAGATGTATGCAAACATTTGCTAGAAAAATGAAAATGGGAAGATCTAAGCCTTGCCACCTTTTGGAAAATAATTAGCAAAATTCTCTACTTCTGTGAATATTTACTGTGAGAAACTCGAAAAGAGAATTTTTTTTTACATAAACCTGGTAAAAAATGGAGAACGTCATCCTTCCCCGGCTGAAGTGGCAGCCCTCTTAGCGGCAGGAGTGGCCTAATGGTTAAAGCACTGGTTTGTATACCAAGGAAAGTGGGGCTCATACCCCACCCACTGACGTACCTTGGGTAAGTCATTTTGTCTCCTGTTGTCTCAGATACCTACAAAGACTGCAAGCTCTTTGAGGCAGGGAATCATTGTACCTGAATTCTAAAGATGTTGTAAGCTCCTTCGAGTGTTACTTGGAAAGGTAAGACAAATGTCCAAATTTTCTTCCCTAACCCCTTGGACTAAAACTCAGAAATGATGTGGACCCCTCCCCATCCCCTGGAGCAGAGGTTGACCCCATCACCTTCCTGAAGTGATGGAGCTCTCCCTCTTCCCAAATAAAAGTTGCTCAGGCCTTTGTGGCCTGTGATCTCCCCCCACCTACATTCGCAGTTTGGGCCCTGGGAATTTTAGCTGGCAGGAGGGAGCCATTTTTTTTCGCACCCACAATGGTGCCAAATTCAAAGTGGGACTGGACACCCTCTGATCCAAGCATCAAAGTTCAATGCCGCCTTTGGGTGATAGATTGGAGGGTTTGGGGAGGGCACGATGGGTCACAACACTTTTGGAGAGTGTGGGCAGAGGGGACCTATCACTTCCAGGTGAGAAGTTTGGCATTTATCCTGGGCTGGGGTAGGGTTCAGTGTCCTTTTTGAATGGAGGAGTTGGAGGCTTGGGTGGGGGGAAGGGATTGGTTAGTACAGGGAATCTGATAAGCAGATTGCGGTTTGTCTTTAACATGGCCATGCTAACAGTGGCACAATCTGTATATCAGTAAGTTTGCACATTGTTCTAGCATGAATTTCAGCTCTTAGGCTTTGCTGGATGTAAGCCAGTGTAGCGGTTCCTGTTTTTTTCTTCTAGCAGTTCCTGTCCTTAAACCTGCAAGGTATTTGTTTTCTTTTTAAAATGTGCTTTGTATTTATACATAGAAATCTATTTACAGCAGAATGTGCCAAAAGGGTGCCAGAAATAGGTTTTAAAATATTAAAAAAAAAGGAGATAGTATTACAAAGCACAAGATGCAAGAAAAACATTTAAGAGGTAAAAAATGATTAAATGTTAAAGTGTAAGAGCTCAAATCAGATGAGAAGAAAGGTAAACACTATACACAGGAAACCACGTGCTCTCTGTTTTGAAGTGAAGGACTGTTGTTTATATTCCGGAACGCAGATTATGGTAAAAGCATGTTTACTTTGGTTGCTACACTCCCCACATGGGTGTTCTCTACCTGTTTTCTGAGCCACTCTCTCCCCAGCTCTCCTTTCATCCCAGGTAAGGAGACAGCATTTTCCCTTGGCATATGCAGCACGCAACAAACAGATGCACTATGTACAAAGGAATGAGGATTTCAGTGCAAAGACTGTAAATCTCCTGCCAGCTTTTACTTTATGAATGGCTTAGAGATTTGCATAAACAATGCAGATGTTTCCTCCTTGGCCACCAACTGCTACTGCCTCTCCTCCACCCCCCCCCCCCAACCCCCCCACAAGATGCAAGACACACGACCATGAAACACTGCCTTCAGAAATCCTGCAGCCACCTGCAGAACAAGCTGATGGAAAGAAAGCCTTTTCCTTCACCCATCCCCAAACCCTAAAAAACACGCCCCTGCCCCTACGATAAAGACAGAAGAACAGAAGATGTGCCATGGGTCAGACCAAGGGTCCATCGAACCCAGCGACCTATCTCTGACACAGTGGCAATCCAGATCACTAGGAAGTATCCATCAGATCACAAAAAGGAAAGTAATTTCTTGCTGCCCACTCCCAGGGATAAACACTGGCTTTCCTCAAGGCTCGGTAAAAATTATCCCCATCTCACTCAGCCTGGGGATAGGTCAGAGGCTGGAAGGACTCAGAGAAGAAGACGCTGTGTGCCATGTGTGTGCAGCAGAACTTGGGGGCTCAGCTATCAGCGTCCCATATGCTGCTCATTAATTACCACATTCCAGGGCTCAGGCTGCATGTTCTCAGGAAGGAGTCTTACATGTTTAAAAGCTGCCACTCATGTCTCTTGTTGCTGTGAGGTGCTAAGAGCAGAGCCCGGTTGCTGGCTGGGTCTGCATCAAGCAGTAGTGAACTTTCTGAGACACACTTGATTAGTCTGAAGGCACACTGATGTGCCATGGCACACAGGTTGGGAAACACTGCCTTAGGGACATGATGGCAAGGATTTTTGGAGACGCTGGTACAATAATGGGTTCCCTGAATACTGTACAAATTGAAGCTTTGCTTAATAAATTATCAAATCTGGCTGAAGGCACAGCATGTTGATTGAGACCACACTGGCTGCTACAGAAACTTAAGAAATTTTCTACCTTATACATTGATTCTGCAGCCTCTGTCTTCACAGCAGTGGCACATGAATATGCTGGTTTCAGAACATGTTCTTCTGATATGATTAGAAATGAAACAAGATACCTATAGTATGTTGCAGTACAAATTGGGGCGGATTTTCAGAGCCCTGCTCGCCTAAATCCGCCCAAAACCGGGCGGATTTAGGCGAGCAGGGCCCTGCGCGCCGGTAGGCCTATTTTACATAGGCCTACCGGCGCGCGCAGAGCCCCGGGACTCGCGTAAGTCCCGGGGTTCTCCGAGGGGGGTGTGTCGGGGGCATGTCGGGGGCGGGCCCTGTCGTCGCGGCGTTTCGGGGGCGTGTCGGCAGCGTTTTGGGGGCGGGTACGGGGGCATGGCTACGGCCCGGGGTGGCCCGGGGGCGTGGCCACGCCCTCCGTACCCGCCCCCAAGTTGCGGCCCGGCGCGCAGGAGGCCCGCTGGCGCGCGGGGATTTACTTCTCCCTCCGGGAGGCGTAAATCCCCGGAGAAAGGTAAGGGGGGGGTGTAGACAGGGCCGGGTGGGTGGGTTAGATAGAGGAAGGGAGGGGAAGATGAGGGGAGGGCGTTAGAGGATTCCCTCCAAGGCCGCTCCGATTTCGGAGCGGCCTTGGAGGGAACGGGGGTAGGCAGCGCGGCTCGGCGCGCGCCGGCTATACAGAATTCATAGCCTTGCGCGCGCCGATCCAGGATTTTAGTGGATACGCGCGGCTCCGCGCGTATCTACTAAAATCCAGCGTACTTTTGCTGGCGCCTGATGCGCCAGCAAAAGTACGCCTATTCGCGTTTTTTGAAAATCTACCCCTTAGCCAAACAGATTTTAACCATCTAAGTTAAGCACATTTTCAACTAAACCTAGACATCTACATTTTTGGTTCAAAATGAGCTTAAATCTAGCTAGTCATAATATGGCTAGCCAGATTTAGGTCACTCAACCTTGGGTATTTAAACTTTGCTGGTTAGTCAACTGTTATCACCATTACTTGCATGTTTGTATTTTCATTCCTTTTTATTTCTAATTTTGTTTTCTACCTCTGATGCCAAAATCTTGTCAAAATACGGCCCTATTGGGTTTTACATTTTATGTTTTATTACTATTGTAGTATGCTTACTTTTATTAATAATTTGCTTGATTGATTTTATTATCCATGAGCACTTTTAATTAAAGTTCCCTCCCATCTGACTTTTAATTTCATTTTATACCACACCTTTGTCCTTGGTTAAACAGCCCTTCATTAATCCCTTCAAAGCTAAAAGCAACATTTTCAAGGACCAGGGTCATCGCAAGGGGCAGGCAAGCCAATCAATCACCCAGTGCACCAAACCGGAGGGACAGCAAGAGAGAAGAGCCAAAATGATATATCTACAAAAGGTTTTGTCATCTTGCTTAACCTCTTTAGCTATTTGTTTGGCCCCAATTTGTTGAGCTGCCATCACCTCTCTTTATTTCATGTTATTTCTTGATTAATAATAAAATCATAGTAAAAATTCTCCTCTCCCTCCAGTGGCCCATGCATTTCACACATCAGCTGCTTAAATCATGTTGAGCTCAATAGATGCAGGATGCTGCACTGTTCAAACAGCTGATTGGTGAATTGCACGGCCACAAGAGGAAGAACAGAGGTTTTAGTGTCATGAGAAGAGGAGCAGCTGTATAGAAGCATCAGCTTATACAAGGAGAGAGGTATGACAGGACTGTGAAATGGAGGAGGGGAGAGAGCACTAAAATTTGTGAGGGCCACTGGAAATGTTCTCCAGGTAGGGGACTCCCTCCCCTCAGGTGGCTGCAATATTGGAGGGAGACCACCCCCAACCATTTAGGCTGGTGACAGTCTTGTCAAGGACCTTCTAGAAGGAAGACATCTTCATTCGACAACATCAGTTCTGAGATGCCATGACAAGGTATACCAAAATAGTGGAGAAGCAGGTTAAATATCTTCACTAAGATATAAGACAACTGAATCAGTAGATTGCAGAGAAGCAGACTGGACACACTGAAATCTCAAATCATGTTGAAGACCACCGGGGCCAAAAATGTGAGTTCCATGAGAGAGCTGGAAAATATAATAAGCCAGGGGATCTAGATCTTAGACCATGATGGACACCTCCACCACCTTTCCAGAATCCATCGAGAATCACCCAGTGCCATAGAGCAGTCCAACATGTGGCTGAAAACAACTGCTAAAGAGGTAAAGCAAGGTGATGAACCTTTTTTGATGAAAATGTGCAACTAAGAGAGGATGAAGAAATATTTGTGGAAAATGATAAGGAAAAAGCAGAAATGTTAAACACATACTTTTGTTGAGTATCCATTGAAGAAAGGACTGGAGAAGGACCACAAATGTTTCAGTAAAATTCATGTGGTGGAGAAACAAATATCATACCCTTTACAGAGGAGAGTGTTTCTGTGGAACTAACAAACCTGAAAGTGGACAACACCAGGGGATAGGATCAGATGCATCCTAGGATATAAAGGGAGCTCAGAGCAATTCTGGTGGGTTCATTGAAGTAATCCTGCGGTACAGGACAATGGGCAGATATGGTCCATCTTCATAAAAGTGGTACTGGAGGTTGGAAACTACAGATCAGTTACCTTGAACTCAGTAATGGGAGAATGAATGGAAACTCTACTGAAGGAAATGATAACATATCTACAATCCAGCAGGTTGCAGGATCCAAGTAGCATGGTTTTAGCAGAGGGAGATTGAGTCAAACAAATCTATTTGATTTCTTTTATTGGGTGACTAGAGAATTAGATCAAGGGGGTGCACTGGATGTAGTTTTCTTGACTTTTAGCAAAGTTTTAGTTATTGTCCCATATAAGAGACTCATTGATAAGGTGAGCAGCCTGGGAGTGGGTACTAACATGGTGGACCACATTAGAAACTGGTTGAGTGATGAAGAACAGAAGATAGTGGTAAATGCTTTTCACTTAGAGAAGAGAAAGGTGATTAGTGTCTCAGTGATCAGTTCTTAGACCGGATCTGTTCAGCATCTTTGTTACCTATATTGTAGATAACTTAGAAGAAAAAGTGAGCTTCTTTGCAGAAGATCTGCAACAGAACATTCCTGAGGGAGTATAGAGAAGTGATCTAAGAAAGCTTGAGGAGTAGTCATTGCTTGGCAGTTAAGATTCAGTATGAAAAAGTACAGTTATTCATTTGTGTAGCATTCTGCTAGGGAGTTAGCAGTCTGTAATGAAACCACTATCTGATGGGAGGAGCAATCAGATAGGAGTTAACAATCTATAGTATTTAGGAGAGTTGTTGGTGTATCCTTGGACCAGTGGCAGATGACCACGCCCCCAGGGAAGACCCCGAGAGGGTCCACCGGTCAGGCTCAGAGTATGGAGACAGACACACACTAGTTCTTTTATTAGACAGTATACTGAACCACCAGAGGTGGCAGTAGTGAGCTGGAATGCCTGGCTGGGCTGTATTCCCTCAGAAGCTGGAACAGCGATCCCTGGAGGCTGAGCTGAAGAGAAACTGAAAATTAGTGAGTAGGCAGGGTATGCAGAGTTCATGTACCGAACCTGATGGTAAGACTCACACAATGTCTCATAGAAGCCCAGGAGCTGGAATGTATAGGCCATCGAGGAGTGAGTACCTGGTTCCAGGGAAAGTTCTGAGAGAGCGATGGTAACTCACAGATGTAGTAGGCAGTGCTGACTTCCTGGCAGAAGTGAATTCGAAGAAGTCTGGGAACAAGGGCCTTCGAGGAGCGAGTACTGGTTCCAGACTGCAATCTACAAAGTAAGAGAGAGAATGAGGCTCCCGAGGAGCGGGTACCCCTGATTAGTCCGAGGAGGCAAAGTAGCTTGGAAAGTCAAAGCGAATCTGTAGTCATTTCATACTTTAGTCGGGGCCACGCCGTGTGTGCCCCTAGGCCTCCAGGAAACATGGTGGTTAGCAGCGTGGAGCTGGTCTGGGGATGCCGGAGGACCTCGGCAGGAAGATGCCGCCGCAGCCAATCTTCCCGTGGCCGAAGAGGGAGGCGCCAAAGAGGTGAGGAGGGCGGAGAGAGGGCGTCGGGATCTGAAGGACACAACAATTTGGGGATCAAAAATCCAAGGGAATAGTACATGATGGGAAGTGAGAGGTTGATGTGCACAGACTAGGAAAGATACCTTGGGATGATAGTATCTGATGGTCTCAAGGTAGCAAAACAATGTGACATAGTTAGAACAGAGGGATGCTAGGATGTATAGGGAGAGTTATAACCAGCAGGAAAAAGGAGGTGATAATTAGGGATGTGCAATCATTTTTCCCGAATTAGGCAATGTCAACGAAATTGCCTAATTCGGAATGGTTCGGGAGAACTAAAAATTGATTTAATTTTTTCTGAAATTTCAGAAAAAATTCATTTTTGAGTTAGTGCACGCTAACTCCTGATAGCACACACTAACTCTGCCAGGTTAGCGTGCACTAATGGGAGTTAGTGCACTCTAACTCCCGATAGTGCGCACTAACCCGAAAATCAGGGTCCCTGAAAAAAAAACCCCGAACCACGGGAAAAACAAAATTCCCGCAGGGGGCCCTGAAACAAAGCCCAACACAAAATTTTTACCCGAAGCACATCTCTAGTGATAATGCCTTTGTATAGGTCATTGGTAAGTCCTTACCTGGAATATTGTGTTCAGCTTTGAAGTCTGCATCTCAGAAAAGATATAAATAGTCTAAAGGCCATCCAGAAAAAAACAAACTGAATAGTGTGTCCATCAAAAGCCATGCAAGATGAAATTGAAGGGGATATGTATGTACACCCTAGAAGAGAAGAGAGACAAGGGGAGACATGAGAGAAACAATTAAATATCTGAAAGATATTATTGCATAGGAAACAAACTTTTTCTGCTAGGAAAAAATGTGTAGAACTAGGGATCAATATATGAAGCTCCCAGGGGACAAACTCAGGAAAATATCAGAAAATATTTTTCACAGAAAGGGTGGTGGATGCCTGGAATAAGTGGAGGCAAAACAAAAATGAAGGAGGCAAAAAAAGTAAGGAATTAAAAAAGCATGGGATATTATACACAGAGGATCCCTGGTGGCGAGGCAATCAGAATGAAAGACTGGTCACCCCACATGGAATGGCAGATACAGTCCACAGCAGCATTTTTAGGTTTCTAAGAAGGTTCATTAGGGGTAACTAATGGAGTGTTTTTGTTCTGTGTCATTTTCAGGTGGATTTTCTTTTTTAAAATGGTTCGAGGTGGGGTTTTATTTTCATTTTCTGCTAATTTTGGTGTTAGTGTGCACTAAGGGGAGTCTGAGTCTGTAACAAAGGATCTCAGGGCAGACAGAATCACTGTCCCAAAACCAATCTAAGCTGTGAGTCTGTGACCTAAGGTAAGAGGGAATTCTGACTCAGGAGAGGGATTTCCTACTGAAAGAGGCTAAGGTAGAAACATTTCAGATGTCATAGAGAGGGATTTCCTACCCAGAGAGGCTCAGGAACAGGCATTTCAGGTGTCAGAGAGAAGGACTTCTTATCCAGAGGGGAGATCTCTATCCCAGGGAATTCAAATAAGGGCAGGTGAAAACATTTGGAAGAAAACATGCTGCAGAGTCCTTTCATAGTCAGGAAATATGTGCCCCCTTCTCCTTTTGTTAAATTTATTCTCAATCCTCACTCAGGGAATTTCTAGGAAACTAAGCAGAGGAAGGTTCATTTTGATGAAAACCAATTGTTCTACCAACTCTAGAGACAAAAGAGAGTGGACTCATGACATTCCCTGTGACAGAAAATACCCTTTCACTTTGCATACTGGTTGGTGGACAGTAAAGAAAGTGCTGTGCTACTTTGGCAAGGTGAGGCCAGACAGTTAACATTTGACTGAAATTTCTGAAAGCTTCTCCTGAGAGTAGTTTTCACTTAAGTTTCTGCTGCCTACTGCTGATCCTATTGCCTTTGATGGGAGCCAGTTTATCAAAGGCAAGACGAGATTAGTGTCCCAAGGGAGGGAATGAGGATGCAACTATTGGGGAGCAGCTGATACTGCTAGAGCTGGACAGAGATCCTATTTTTGTTTTCACTGCCATTGATCCTCTTTGTGCAAATAGGGCATAATAAATAAATAAATAAAGCTTACCTGAGTCCCAAGGCTTTGAAATTTAGTGATCCACAGCAACAGTGGCAGAGGATGAGCGCGGCCCCCCCTATGAGAGAGAGGAATTGTGATGAGTGCCAGTGATTTCCTCCTTTCAATTTCAGAAGACAGTGCAGAGGGGAAACAACCAATATAAAAAATAAATAAATAAATAATGCTGCAATTAACATTGGAGGGCCTAAGGGATGCTGCCGATGCAACTTCTGAGTAGGCCACAGACCCACTGATGTCATCGAGAGGAAAGAGAAGGAGAAGAAAGACTACAGATAAGTTTTCATTATAAAGAAAAGAACTTTAGTAAACATAGCCAGGCCTGAGCTTGTAAAAACTCACCAGCATCGAGTTATTAGAGACAAAAGAAAGAAAGAAAGAGAAAGTTACAGAATAGGAAAGACAAAAAGAAAAGAAAAAACTATACATAGAGCATAAAAGTTATTTAGATGAATACAAAAAGAAGAATGGTCTGGACCCCCCCCCCTAAAAAAAAAGAACCTAAAGAATCAATTCTTAATAGTCATAGGAATAAGACATTGAGCATTCATTTCTTAAAAGTAACATAGTAACAAAAATAGTTTATAAGAAAGTACTTATCTGATAAGTGGCAATGATTTGATAGTTGTTTTGTATTTCCTTGCTTGTTTAGTGTAGTAACTTCTCTAGGGAAAACAATATATGAAAAAGAAAGAAATATTATTAATGGTATTGGAGCATGTCTATGTAAATTAGAGACAAGTAAAATTCTCTTATGTATGTGCACATTTTTATTGAAGCGAAACCATAGTATTGTTCTAAGTATTTAAAATAAAATAGGTAAGTTAATATATAATGGAAGTGAAGCATATTCTTGTTCTTATTATCCTTGCCTCCCCTCTTTATATTGAGAGACTTTGCTGAGTGGATTGTGGGCCCCTATCCCTGTGAAAGGCCTGGTTTGGAGGAGAGAATTATACTGTACTGCACCCTTGAGCATACATCAGAGAACTTGCTGACCTGGTCAGATACATGACTACAATTTTACACCATCAACCTCGGCCATGCAGGAGAGTCTTCCGCCCTCACAAGCAGTGGTCTACATTTGATATTACCTTTTCATCCCATGCAATCAACTTATGATTCTAATGTGTATGGGCATTGTACTTGAGTATGATACTGCCTTTCAACATGGTTCACACATAGTAGCTAACATATAGGAATCCCACTGGGTGAGAGGTTTTAACCTTTTAATAACTTGCTCCTTTAATCATTTAACAAGCACCAGCACCTCCTTTGATAAATTCAGCTGATGCAGAAATTCCTCTAATACCTGCTCCAAATAGTTTAATGCATGGATGACACCACCCAAAGTGGCTGTGGCTAAACTCAGTGCATCAGTATATTCATTGAGAACCATGAGGACATACACCATCTGTGCAAAATGTGTCCAGTCCTGACATCCAAGAGGATATTTCAATCTAATTTCAGAGGCCAGAGACAAATCATGAAGAGGTGTTTGCTGTTCAGACAACTTCTGCAACATAAGATAAGTGGAATTCCATCTAGTATGTTGCACAGGAGGTGGACCCTTGGGCCGAGGTGGGGTTGATGCTACCCTTAGGAGAGATCCTATGGGTCCCCACCATCGGCAGGTGGAGTGGGCTGACTGACGGAGGCCGGCTGGAGCTTTGCCAATACCAGCCGTCGTTCCCCATGGGTTGAGCCTTTGGATACCGGGGCCGGCTGGAGTTAGGTGTTGTAGATAGACAGATCTCACTGGTATCCAAAACTGTAACTCCTACCTCCAGGGGTTCTCTCTCGGCTTCGTCTGGTTGCGGCCTCCTCTGTTCTTCGGCTGTTCGGCCCACGGAGCCCTGATTCGGGCTCTCCGAATCACCCAGGCACCAATAGGAACCAAAGTCTGACAGGGGGTGCCTGAGCAAGAACAGGCCGAAGCCTGAAAGGCCAAGTCCAGGACAAAGACAGTAGAGGCATCATAGAACAAGCTGAAGTCAGGGCAGGTGGCAATCAAGGAGCGGTGGCACGGCAAGGCTGAAGTCACGTCCAGGAGAGAAGCAATAGTGTGGTCAGGCAAAGCAGAGGTCTGGACTAGGAGATTATCAGTAGCGTGGTCAGGCGACGCAGTGGTAAGGGTCCAGGAGAAGATCGATAGCGTAGTCAGACAAAGCAATGATCAGGTCCAAGAGAAGATCAGTCTGTGAGGTAAGCTGGGTAGCAAGAACACAGGAATGAAGAAGACAAACCCGGAACAGGAACTTGAAGGGATCAGAAACCAGGAACATGAAGGAATCACTAGGAGGCAACAAAGTATACGACCAGCATGGAGAACTGTTGCACTGGTATTGGAGGCAGGCTAGTTTTCCATGGGCCACCCTGTATATATCCTGGACATGTCCAATTATCCTTCCCTGCTCACAGTCTTTCTACAGTGTATACATTCAGCCACCCTCTGATCAACCAGAGCATGAAAATGACTCCAAATCAGAGATTTCATTCTAGTATCCCTATACCATTAGGTGAACTTAGGTGGTCGCCTATGGTGCCGACTCTTAGGGGGTGCTGAAGAACAGCCATGTGGTGCCACGAGCAGAGCCGCTTGAAGCTAAGAGATTTGTTGGGCCATGAGGAGCGCTTGCTGCTTGTGGCCTGGCCCCTGAGAAGCATACAGTGGGTGGCGTGAACGAAGTAGGAAGAGTCAGGCCTGAGACTGACGGGGACGATGCAAATGAGGAGCATGGGTGTGTGGCACGAACGGGGGAGGAAGGCGCAAGGCAGAAGTCGCCGAGGGCACCCACTACCCTTGCACCAGCCCTGAGTGGTGGCACTAGTAGTACTACTTGCAATAGTAGTCACTGGCCAGTGATCAGATGGTATGGGGGTGCTGCACTTGGTTTTTGCATTCTACTATTATCTGCAACTACATTGCCATTGCCATTGGTCTCCTCCTCCTCAGAAACCTGGCCATCAGTTAAACCCTCACACCCTTCCTCAGTTATCTTGCTAGCAACAACTTCACCCTAGATTTGGATATCAGCATCAGATTCACCATCATCATCTGAATAATCTGCATGCAAGACCTTAACTATCGCTGATCTTTGATCAAAGAATAAAGTGCACTGCACAGATTTGGTCTTTGACAATGTCTCATGTTCAATTATTCCTTCCTTGCTGCTGACCTGAGCCTGCAAGCAACCTTGATCTACATCCTCGGAACTGTTAGGATTATCACTCTTTCCCTCCCCAAATAATTGCTGTTTCTTGCTGGGAGGGTGTGTGTGTGTGTGTGTGGTGCCACTCCTGCTAGTAGTGCCTAATGTTGCTGCCTTATTATTACCTCTACCAGGACTCTTGCTGCTACTATATTTTAACACCTGCCAACCAGCAATACCACATTTTCTTTCATATGGCAATGACATGATGATGATTACTACTTACTGTACTGTTGCAGTTTGCAAAGGCAAGGCAGGCAGGAGTGGGCAAACGCAGAAAAAGTATGAAATGAAACAGTAGTAGCATAAAAAGTAACAAGCTGTCATACTTAAGGATATGCAGCACATGCAGTCACAATACCAAAAGCACTGTAAGTGTGAGCAAGCACTGCAGTGAGTTCAATGAGTTTAGTCTAATGCTTCAGGACTTGGAATAACACAGAAAAAAGAGTGATAATTTAACAAAAAAGAAAACATAAAAGGAAAGACACCCACAGGTTGCCCCTGAAATAGTATGAAGAACCTTTTCTGAGTCTGCATTCAATAGAGCCAAAAGGTCTGACTGTGACTGAGGATGGAATGACCTTACCACCAACAGCATAAGTGAGATAACAGTTTTAAATGGTGCACACACTGAGATCAGTGCCACAGTGGCCAAAGGACATGCAGAGAGCAAACACACACACGCAGTGACATCTTTAAGTACTAGCTAAAGAATGTTAAATGTGATATGCCCTCCAATAATGAATAGACAATCAATAACAGCAAATCATTAATCAAAAAAATTACATTTTTCCATTTACAACACAGCCACTGAAAGCAAAAGCAGCAGTGAGTGTAAGTGGCTGACTGCTTGCCACTAGTACATCATTTCTATGCTACATGTATGTAAATAGAATTCTGAAATCACGTTGCTCTTAGTCTTAATTTAGAAATGCGAACTGGCACTGCACTGTGTAGTGTGTGGCTAAGCTATATGTGAACCTACCACTAGCCCTACAATTGAGATAATAGAAAGTAGAGCACTCATTGAGGTCAGTGGGTCACAGGCCAGTGGCCAGACAATACAGACAGGCCGATGCAATATTGGTATGCATTAAACAAGCGCTCACGATTGAGCTCCTGCTCCCTTAATGTGTGCCGATCCACTTCTCCCCGGCGCCCAATTTAATATTTAAATTGATGCCGCGGTAAAAAGGAGGCGCTAGGGGAAATTGTGTGCTCCTAGCACCTCCATGGCAGCCCAGAGTGGAACCAGGCTGCTGGCACTAACTTAAAAAAAGGAGAAGGAACAGCTTTTAAACTAGAACAAGGGGGAAAGCCAACAGTCACTCAGCAATGCATGGTTCGGAGAAATGTATCCTTGAAGGATACTAATGAAACAGGAGAGTTAGGGCATCCCAACAGAGAGGTTCCAATAAAAACAAATGTAGCCCATGTGCCTATATGTAACAAATCACCGAAGCTAATGATTTCCAAATTATCCCTAACAAATGAAAAGCAGGTTGTTAATACAAACAAAAAACACACTTTGAAATGTCTGCATGCGAATGCTAGAAGTCTAAGAAGTAAGATGGGAGAATTAGAGTGTATAGCAGTAAATGATGAGACTGATATAATTGGCATCACAGAGACTTGGTGGAAGGAGGATTAACAATGGGACAGTGCTATATCAAGGTACAAATTATATCACAATGCTAGGGAGGATCAACTTGGTGGGGGTGTGGCACTTTATGTCCGGGAAGGTATAGAGTCCAACAGGATAAAGATCATACAAGAGACTAAATGATCAGTAGAATCTATATGGGTAGAAGTCCCATGTATGTTGGGTAAGAGTATAGTGATAGGAGTATACTACCATCCACCTGGACAAAATGGTCAGACAGATGTTGAAATGCTAAGAGAAATCAGGGAAACTAACCAATTTGGCAGTGCAATAATAATGGGAGATTTCAATTACCCCAATATTGACTGAGTAAATGTAATATCAGGACTTGCTAGAGACATAAAGTTCCTGGATGTAATAAATGACTGCTTCATGGAGCAATTGGTTCAGGAACCAACAAGAGAGGGAGCTATTTTAGATTTAATTCTTAGTGGAACACAGGATTTGGTGAGAGAGGTAATGGTGGTGGGGTCCCTTGGCAATAGTGGTCATAACATGATCAAATTTAAACTAATAACTGGAAGGGGACAATAAGTAAATCTACAGCTCTAATACTAAACTTTCAAAAGGGAAACTTTGATAAAATGAGAAAAACAGTTAGAAAAAAACTGAAAGGTGCAGCTGCAAAGGTTAAAAGTGTTCAACAGGCATGGACATTGTTTAAAAATTCAATCCTAGAGGTGCAGTCCAGATGTATTCCAAGCAATAAGAAAGGTGGAAGGAAGGCAAAACGATTACCAACATGGTTAAAAGGTGAGGTGAAAGAGGCTATTTTAGCCAAAACAAACATCCTTCAAAAATTGGAAGAAAGATCCTTCTGAAGAAAATAGGATAAAACATAAGCATTGTCAAGTTAAGTGTAAAACATTGATAAGACAGGTGAAGAGAGAATTTGAAATGAAGTTGGCCATAGAGACAAAAACTCATAATAAAAACTTTTAAAAATATATCTGAAGCAAGGAGCCTGTGAGGAAGTCGGTTGGACCTTTAGATGACAAAGGGGATAAAGGGGCTCTTAGGAAAGATAAGGCCATTGCAGAAAGACTAAATGAATTCTTTGCTTCCGTGTTTACTAATGAGGATGTTGGGGAGATACCAGTTCCGGAAATGGTTTTCAAGGGTGATGAGTCAGACGAACTGAACCAAATCACTGTGAACCGGGAAGATGTAGTAGCCAGATTGACATACTAAAGAGTAGCAAATCACCTGGTCCAGATGGTATGTATCCTAGGATACTGAAGGAACTAAAAAATGAAATTTCTGATCTATTAGATAAAATTTGTAACCTATCATTAAAATCATCCATTGTACCTGAAGAATGGAGGGTGGCCAATGTAACCCAAATATTTAAAAAGGGCTCCAGGGGCGATCCGGGTATCTATAGACCAGTGAGCCTAACTTCATTGCCGGGAAAAATAGTGGAAACTATTCTAAAGATCAAAATCATAGAGCATATAGAAAAACATGGTTTAATGGAACACAGTCAACATGGATTTAACCAAGGGAAGTCTTGCCTAACAAATCTGCTTCATTTTTTTAAAGGGGTTAATAAACATGTGGATAATGGTGTAGTGTATCTGGATTTTAAGAAGGTGTTTGACAAAGTCCCTCATGAGAGGCTTCTAAGAAAACTAAAAAGTCATGGAATAGGAGGCGATGTCCTTTCATGGATTACAAACTGGTTAAAAGACAGGAAACAGAGAGTAGGATTAAATGGTCAATTTTCTCAGTGGAAAAGGGTAAATAGTGGAGTGCCTCAGGGATCTGTACTTGGACCGGTGCTTTTCAATATATATATAAATGGAAAGGAATATGACGAG